>NW_003852487.1:1752717-1771730 GCF_000181295.1 Otolemur garnettii | reverse complement strand
TGGAGGTGGCGGGTTCAAACCCACCCCAGCCAAAAACTGCAAAAAAAAATACTTACTTCTACTACTATAGGGCAAAAATAAATGAATAGATATGGCTGTGTTCCAATGAAATTTTATTTACAATAACAGGAGGAAAGCCAGAGTTGGCCCACAAGCCACATTTTGCAACCCCTGAACTAATCCATGCAAATGTCTGGTTTGATGACCAGGATTCATTCAGCAAACATATAGAGGACCTCTCCCATTTGCTGGGCACTGTTCTTGGTGAAATTTAGCAGTCATGAAAACATACATTGCTCTCTCATAAAACTTACATTCTAGCATATTTTAGGAATTATTGATAGGTTACATTCTTCAGATCATCTCAGCTCTCTGCTTCACTTTGCTTTTATAAGAGTAGGCCTATGCAAACTCTATTTTTTAAAAAAAGTACAGGCTTATTGCAAAAATATGTAATTTAGAGATTGAAAGTATCTGATAATCTCTAAAATGCCCCAACCCACTATTCAGAGATAACCATTATCTCCTCTTAAGCATCTTGACGCATAAGCCTTTAGATACTTTTTCTATGCATTTACTAACACATATATAATAGCTTCCCCAAATCAGATCATTCTACACATATGTCTGTCTTTTAAGCATCTTTTCATTTCAATGCACATAAATTCACCCTCATTCTTTTTCATTTATTTATAGTATTTCATACAATGGATGTGATATGAATAATTGCTTATTGTTGAAAAACTGAGTGATTTCTAATTTCACTATTAGAGGCAATTCTATCACATAGTGCTCAGATTGTGGTTTGTAAACATTGCTCTCTAACAAAAGAATGAGCGCTCCTTGGAGAAATGGCTGATTCTAGGATGAGGGCAGGAAGATAAAGAGCTAAAGCAGCATTTCTAGGAAAGCTGCCCTGTACAAATTTTACAGTCCTAATATAGCCAAGAATGTTTGTTTCCCCAAATTAGCCTAACACTGAAGAGAGTCAGTTACATTGTTGCCAAACTGAAAGTTAAAAATTCTTGCATTTAATTTTTAATTATGTATTAAACAGAAAAATCAGAATGTTTGAATAATTACTGAACTTTTTACTTCCACTCTTGTGAGTTTCATGTTTACAAGAGTGAGGTTACATGTTTTAAAGTGAGGTTATTTCCCTTTTTCTTCTGGGTTTTTAAAGAGGTCTTCTTATTTTAGAGAAAATAGTTCTTCCTGTTGCAATTATTTCTTCCAAAATTGTTAATTTTTTTAATGAAGTTTGTTACCTTACAACATATTTTAGTTTTTGTGAAGTCAGTTGTATCAGTCTGCTTTTTTATCGCATCTGGTTTTATTCAGTGGTCAACAAACTTTTTAGGTAAAGGGTCTGACAGTAAATATTCCAAGCTTTGAGGGCCATATGTTCTCTATTGCAATTACTCAACTCTGCCACTGTAGTGGGAGCACAAAGAAAAGATGCAAATGAATGAGGATGGCTGTGTGCCAATAAAACTTTATTTACAAAAACGGGCAGCAGGCAAATTAGTCCCAGGGGCTGTAGCTTGCTGACACATTATTTGGTCCGTATGTTTTTGACCTAAGAAATTCTCAGTACTGAAACTATTTTTTTAAAGCTTCACCAATGGTTCCTTCTATAACTTGTTTTGTTTTTATTTTTCTGAATAAATGTCATTGTGTATATTTCAGGTTTACAACATGATGTTATGGGATATGTAGAGAGAGCAAAATGATTGCTACAGTGAAGCAAATTAACATGTCTGTCTTCTCCCCGAGTCACTGGTTTTGTGTAACAAAAATAGCTAAAATCTACTTTTTTAACAAAACAAAAAAAAAAAACCCTAATACAATACAATTTCAACTGCAGCCTTCATTTTGTACATTAGATGTCTACACTTCTTCCTCCAGAGCTACGGCTTCGTGTTTGTTGACCTGCATCTCCCCTCTTGCTCTCTCCTGTACTCCTCTCCACTGGGAAATATTTTTCTCTATCTCTGTATATATGAACTTTTCTTTTTTGTTCTCTAGATTCTACATTTAAATAAGATCATGCGATATTTTTATTTCTATGTCTGGCTTATTTCACTCAACATGATGACCCAGCATAGTGAATACTTAGAAAACCAGTATGGAGGTTCCCAAAGAAATTAAAAATAGAACTACCACATGACTCAGCAATCCTGCTTTTAGGTATATGCCCAACAAAGATGTTCTTGTTGTTATAAATAAAATTTCGATCTGGATTTTCTTTTTCATTTGTGTGCTTTATTTTTTCCCCAGAATTATTAAGGTATAATTGACAATTAAAAATCATATATATTTATGGTATATACAATGTGATGCTCTAACATATATGTATACATTGTAAAATTATTAAATCAAGCTAATTGACATATCATTACCTCACATTTTTTGTGGTGAGAATACTTAGATCTACTCTCTTAGCCAGTTTTAAGCATACATTTTTGTTAAATGCAGTCACCACGTTGTACAATAGATTCCCAGAATTTATTCCCACATCTGCCTGAAACTTGGACTAACATCTCTCCATCCCCTCCCATCAGCCCCTGGCATCCACCATTCTATTCTGTGCTTCTAGGAATCTGACTTTTTTAGATTCCACATATAAGTGAGGTCAGGCAGTATTTGTCGTTCTATGCCTGGCTTATGTCACTTAGTACATGGTCCTCCAAATCATCCATGTTGTTGTAAGTGGTAGAATTTCCTTCTTTTTTTAAGGCTGAATGGTATTCCATATATTTGAAGAAAATGAAATCTTTATGTCAAGATGTCTGTACTCCCACATTCATTGCAGCATTATTCACAGTAGCCAAGATACAGAATCAACCTAAGTACCCATCAATGGATGAATGGGTAAAGAAAATGTCATGTCATACACACACACACATACATATACATATAAAACATTTATATACGCAATGGAATTCATTTTGATAAAAAGAATGTGATCAAAATCTGATTTTATACCATCATTATAAAAACAGCTTGTCAATTTACCTAACATGATCCATCAAGTAATCCCATTATTTGCCTTTGATTTGAAAGCCAGTGCCATGTTTCCAATCACCAGCTTCCTGTGTGCACCTGGTCTATTCCTGGATGCTCAGCCTATCCCTCCACCTTCCTGTGTCAGAGCCTCACCCACTTTAATGAGGGTGGCTCTGCACTGTGTCTGAGCGCTCGCTCCTGAGGCTAACTCTCCTTTGTCCCGAGGACTGTAAAATTAGAGATGCGCCTCTCAGCCTGAGATGTATCCCACCTTTCTCAATGAGTGTTGGAAATTATAAGATGCCAAATCAGGAACGTAAGAGACAGAGTCCAGCTGTATCCGTCAAGGTTTGCTCAGGAAAACAGAAACCAATTTAGACATTTCCAGCTTGAAGAGATTTAATACCACAAATTAGAGACAGCATGATACGGGAAAAGGGAAGAAGGAGGGAGGATGGAGAAGTGAATGCTTGTTCAGGAAATGTGGAAACAACCGCCAGGGGTCTCGGCTCTTCTCGTTTACCCTGTCATGGGAAATGAGTGTGTACATGTTCCAGACTGTACAACAGCAGGATAGCAGGGGCTCTGTCACGCCCGGCTCCTGAATGGGTGGAGACAGTTTCTGCCAACTCTCCACGGTCATGCAGCGTGAGTGAGAAACGAGCTTGTGTTAGACTAAGCACCTGAGATCGGGGGTGTTGCCCAGTCCATGCTACACATACACAAGACTCCACGTTACTATTTTATTCTGAGTAATAAAGAGAAGAAAGGGAAGAATTCTCTCTCTCTCTCTCTCTCTCTCTCTCTCACACACACACACACACACACAATGTTTTAAATCAGTAATTACCAATGGTCACCTATGGGGTCAGGAAGGGACAGGTGCAGGGAACAGAAATGGAATCCCAACTTCTCTGACTATGCCTTGCTGTATAGTTTTGATATTGGAACCATGTAATTCTTTTACATATCTTTTAAAATAAAATTAAATCAACACAAAACAAGCCAATCCCTAACAATTTGAACCAACCTGAAATAAATTAACCTCATTGGGTATAAAATTGGTAACATAAGTATATCTTTTAAAAAGAAGTATTTCATACAACTTTAGAATACAGTACTGTAACCATACTTCCTTAATGAGACATATTCTGGGCATAAAAATAAAATAAAATTGCAAAGAAATTTTCAACCACATTTAGCTTGCTATGGTGTTAACTCACATTGATATTGTTATTTCAAGCTGCTTTTATTGTAGGTAAAACAAGACTTTCACTATAAAAGAAAAGAAATATAAAATGTAGGAAGTCAAGGAAATTTACTAGAGAGCGGTGGGGAATTTGGTGAACACCGTAGCACTGGTCCCACCTACAGGCTGCCAGCGTCCAGCCCATGCAATGTCCCAGCAGTGTGGAGGTGTTTAAGGATGGAGATCAGTGCCTGGTTTGTCAAAAATCAGTCACCACCAGGTGCAGTGAGCCACAAGGAGGCACGCTCGGTTTGAGTCAGGAGGGTGCTATTGCACTTTCTGTCCC
Source organism: Otolemur garnettii (assembly GCF_000181295.1). Lineage (NCBI taxonomy): Eukaryota > Metazoa > Chordata > Mammalia > Primates > Galagidae > Otolemur > Otolemur garnettii. Next base: position 1,767,186 of record NW_003852487.1, on the reverse strand, counting down.
ATTTTTTTCTTCATGCCTATAGCCATTCCTATGGAGGCTAGAGGTTAATACAGGGAAAGAAGAGGAAGGAAGGGACCTATGGACATGGACTTGAACGAATCAAAATTCAAAGTGTTTGAGTGAAAGTATACATCAAGCTTATAAACTTGAAAAAAAAATCTTATGACATCAAGAGAAAGTCTCAGAGTTATTATGCATCTTAACTGTGACACAAATAGTAGGGGAAATACTTAATTTTTTAAGAGAAGATATTGAAAATGACATCTTTGGAAGTCAGTTTATACACATGTTACCAAATGCCTTATGTGAGCAACACACATTTGATCTACATTCCATTCACAGGAATTTGTCCTTAGAAAGGGCCCACTGGACATAGACAAAGGTATGAAAGATGTCAACTGCACTGATTTTTACAAGAGAAAAATCAGAAATAATCTAAATGATTATCAATAGGAGACTGATGAAACAAATAATGGCTTATCCACGCAAGGGAATATTTTGCAGCTGTTAAAATTAACCTGCAAATCAATACTTAATTAACATGGAAATATGGCCATTAAAAAAAGCAATCTGATATCATTTTTCTTTTAAAAGTAAACGTATATACAAAAATCTATGTACCTTGAAAAATGTCTGAAAATTATTCATCAAAACGTTAACAATGATGATCTGAATGTCAGGATTTTTTATGATCTGTAAGTTATTTGAAATGACCACAGATTATGGTCATTTGTAAACATAAAGTTATTAAGGAGCCCATTGATAAAATTCTTTGAGCATTTAAATGAATAATTGATCTCTTCAGTGGTTCACAGTTTAATCTAAATTATAAATTCCTGTACAATAGGGAGCATTTTTTGCACCATAGACAATGCTGTGTGTAACAAGAGCTCCATGATGGCTGCTGATTGACTGGGCACTCAGACATCAAGCATGAGGAGATGTTAGCAAGAATAGCTAAGAACTAAATTGCATGGCTGAGCCTTTGGCGCTAGCACCTTAATAATTGAAAACTAAAACCTCCAAGTCATTTCATTTTATTGTAAAAGAACCCACCCACAGCTCCCCTGCAGTTTTGAAATCTTGCCAAAGTTTTGGTTCTGATCCCATCACTTGGCTAATGTGAAAGTTTTAAAAGCTGTTTAATGACATCATGATCCTGCAAATCATAATAAGGGAGACAAAAAATAAATCAGGTCTTGGAAAAACCCATGCGTGGACCTGCCATTTCTGAGGTGGGAGCAGAGCCCATCTAGAGACACTGGAGAGGCTGATGAAATTCTACCTTGTGTTCCCAACTTCCTCACCAGGGTCTTTGCCTCCAGTATCAGTCAGCTGGTGCCAGGTAACAAACAGACACAAAATGTCTATAGTAATGAAAAAACAGCCTGTGCTTTTTGATCTGGGCAGGGCTCAAGCTCCCGGTTCCCCGCAGGATTTAGGCCCCATCCACTCCATGCCTAAATTCCATACAGAGTCCGGGTTAAAGAGGCAGAAGCTATTTAGGGGAAGCTCTTCTCCCATCAGTAAGAAAAGGTCAAGAGCACCCGCCCAACACACCTGCACACTGTAAATCCCTGCTGTGTCACCTACACTCATGTCCTTTCAGCCAAAGCAAATGAGGGCTCCATGCAGCCCTGGTTTCATCACACCGGGAGACATGGTGAATGGAATGAAATGAAATTTTATCTGCATTCGTAGAAGGAATATCATGTGGCAACATTAGTGCTTCACTCCCTGAAATGGCCTGTGGAATCTCAGACGAGACAGCCCACCGAGACACTTGGATGTAATTGTCTATTCTCCCTGAAGAAAGAGCCGGCCCTGCCTGCAAACTGCACGTCCTTTCCGAGTAAATAAATGCGGTGTGATGTTCCGTTGGCTTGGCCCTGCTTTTCTTTGACGATTCTCTGGAGAAGAGGAACGCTCCCTGGATGAGGTGAACTTAGCTGTTCACGTCTCTTTGTCAGGGCAGAAGGGGCACAAAGGTGCTTGAACCCGGCGGCGTGCAAGGAGAGCGCCTGCCGGCCGAGGGAAGAATCGAGTCCGCGGGCCGCCTGCAGAAGACCCGGAGCCCGGGCAGGCAGGAGGCAGTCAGCCAGCCTGGTAATTGGCACCATCCGGGGAGGAGCGTTTATATTTCCTTCACATTGTTGAGCGACAACAGCATTTACACTAACGACTCCTCATTTGAAGTCTCCAGGAAAAGCATGTGAAATTTCACTTTCTAAAGTCGTAAATTAGGCCAGCTTTTTGGAGACTGGTGAGGTGGCCGGAGGGACGTGCACAACGTGGGCGAGGCTGACAGCAAAGACGCCCGGGGGTGAAAGGCCCCGGGGCGGCCTTCAGGGACCGGCACCCTACCCAGAGGTCTTTAGCCTTTCTCTCCAAATCTAGATGCCCAGCGGCAATTTTTGTATCTATTGTATTTTTAACGAGGAGGGGGCAATACCTAGCTCCCGGGGGGTTAAATGTGGCTGAGAGAAGGAAATAGAATCACTTGGCCTGTAATACAGGTGAGAGCTGAAGGGGAGCCCCTCAGAAGAGGGAGTCTGGACGGGATGGTTCAGGGCAGGGTAGCTCCAAGCAGGCTTCTCACACTGGCCACACCGTGACCACCTGGGGACTGCCTGGAAATGTAAATACTTAAGTCCTACCCTGGACCTACTGGGTCAGAAACCCTGGGCGTGGGGCTCAGCAACCAGTGTGAGCTTGAGAGGTGCCCCAGCCATCTCAAGCATGTCAGGGAGGAATAGGAATCTGGGAATGTGAGAATGTGAGGAAAACATCCTCCTCTGGGAGGCAAGTGGAACCACACCCAGTGTGTCAGCCTGAAGCCAGGCCTATTCCTAGACTGTCCAATTAGGCAAATCAATAAACCTTTTTGTTCAAGTCATTTTGGGGTTTTCTCTGTCACTTGAAATTAAAAGAATTCTAACAGATGGAGATGGCTTGGCATCTATAAGTCAGAGAAGCTGCAGACCCCACCGTGGGCACATGTACAAAAATGAAACCACCAGAGTACCCAGGGAGGCTACTCTTGGTTCCCCTGAAGGGAAACCCCATGTCTCCCAGACACCCCACCTCCTGCTGCTCCAGGCCCACCTTGGCTTCAGAGAGAGCTACTCAAGCCCTGCAGCCCCTGCTCGGCACACCCACGTCTCCAGTCACACCACAGAGGAAGCCCTAGCCTTGCCCTCCATGGTGTTGTGTGTGGGCTACACCACCTGGGAGCTGGTTAGAAATTCAGGTTCCCAGGTCCTGCCCACGGCTTTCTGAATCAGAGTCTGCATTTTAATGGGATTGCCACGTGATTCATGTGCACATTAAAGTTCTAGAAGCAGTTTGAACCTAATTAATGAGCTAAATGATGGTAGATTAAATCTCGGCCATTTCAACAATCAAGTTAGATTTCTACTCATTCAGTCTGATCTAAAACTATCCCTGCAATGACTGACATGATCAAATAACTAAGTCACCCTCTGACTATAATATAATGTATTAACGCATAATTAATATATGGATTACCCTTAGGTAGTGTGTACAGATTTCACTTTGAAGTACACCAGGCATCAGACAGTATTTTTTATGAATGTATGTTTACCAAATTGCATTAATACTATAGAACATTAAGACATAATACGTGCCTTGAATGATGATACTATGTTAATCATAGCCATCAGCAGCATGAACAAAAGTAGTTGAGTAATGACTCAGCTCTTAACTTCATACATTTCCATTCTCTGAGTGACCAGAATAGCTAATTGGACACTTGGTCAGCACCAAAATAACATTCCTTAGACTCTAAGCTGAAAGGGCATCGGAAATCTCTAGCAGTTCATCTGCTACAGAAACAAAATTCTATCTTGCTCCCTGAATTTCAAAGTGATTTTTTTATTTTCCTGGCCTTCCTCTGTGATAAAGAGCTACTCAGAAACCCTTTGGGAGTTAGTTTCCATTTGTGGCTGTTGTTCATGGGCAACAAGCACTTAAGAATACTGTGGGTGCCACATTTTGATGGGATCAGCAATAGTAAAGGCTATGAAGGAATAAATAGAGACCACCAGGGTTTTAAAAAAAAAAAAAAAGCTGAGTCTATTCCGATGCAGGCAAAGGAGCATGTGCCCGTGGAAAACATGCACTCAATGTTAACACAAGGTTTAACTTCTAGACAGAGGCCCTGGTGGTTGTGCTAATCAAGGATTGACCACTAGTCTGTAGGCAGAGCAAAAAGAGTTCACAGAAGTGTGCACAGTGGTTACCGCAGGCAGCAGGCCCTGTTTTTCATTGGCGTTGGAAGTGTCTTCAGGTTGGTCCAGAGATCTGGGGTAAGTTCAAATGCATGGTCCTTTATCAGCTGTAGCTAGAGGGAGCCAAGTGTGATGGAACACAAGAGGCAGGGGTGAAATGTCTTAGCTGCAGCTGTAAGTGGAAATTTTCATACACAGCCCAAAGTCACTTAGTCAACACGTATGGATCCTCGGAATTGATCACCTCGTCCTGATCTTTGCTCTCATGTCATCACACCGAAGCGGCTTTCGTGCTATGCTGATGGCTCCCGCCCCGACTCCGAGCCCATTCTGTACCCCTTGCTCTGGTCTGTATCTCTACGAAATGCTGGTCACTCCCTGTCACTCTATGACAGGATGTGCAACTATTACACACGGCATCTCTGCTGCTGTCTCCCCACGTCCAGTGGATGCCGCACAAGGAAGGGGCTTTGTTGGCTTCAGTGTTTTCTCACCTAGGACAGTGCCAGGCACACAGCTGATGTTTGGGAAATGTTTCTGAGCAAAAAGCAACACATCAAGTGCTGCACAAAACTAGGGTTTTTTTTTTTTTTAAACAAAAACATTATATTACAAAACATAAGTCAGATGCTATAAATTTTAGCAAAAATTTAGTAAATTCTATGTTTGTTATTATAGGAAGATGAGAACCCTCATATCCTGCTTTGGAAGGCAATTTATTAACATCTATAAAAATGTTTAAACCCTCCTCCACTCGGTCTAAGAGTTCCACCTCTTTGCCTCTACACTGGCCCTCATGCACCAGGCTAGATCATGGATGTCCCAGGCAGCTTTGCTTGGAAAAAATTGAAAACAAGTTGCAAGCTCTTTCTGCCGCCTGTTTCCTGTTGACCTCATCAGAGAACACAGCAGGCAGTGAGTAAATGCAACCCTCATTAGCCACGTGAGGTCGCCTGCCTCTCCTCTGCCACAGTCAGGGTCCGGCCATCAGTGTGAGAGACCAGGCAGCTGAGTCAGCCTCTACAATCTGGGTCCACAGACCTCAGCCACGAGAAGGATATCTCTGAGTCAGCACCACCTGGTAAGTGGGGCTCCTGTGCCTTCTCCTGGCTCCTCACCACCAACACTGAGGCTGGGTGGTTTGAGCTTAGCTGGACTCAGGCATTTAGGGGAGGCTTTGGGACCGAAGGACCCCAGTGACTTTGGCTTTGCTCCAGGAAGTAGAGAGACCAAGTTTCTCCCGCAGGGATGGCTGCACCTTTGCATAGGCAGCTGAGACCCCTCTGGGACTGAGCTGAAAGAGATCATCAATAGACCACATACACTGGGCACATAGGGCTGTGGGGCCTTCCTGCTTGTCAGTCGCAGAGTTCACCCAACCAACCCTCTAAAAAGAGGGGTACCCATTTCAGCAAGAGTACAGTCCACACTAGCTGCTGCTTTTCAAATGTTGGGTACCTGTTCAAATACATAAATCTAAAGCCCTAGAGGGCATCTTCCAGCAGAAGCTGCCTCCCTCGGAAGCCCAAAGGCTCCAGTGGGGCAAAATCACCATACTTGTTCCACCTCCCATTTGTAAAGAGCGGGACAAGGCGCTAGGAGCTCACGCTGAACACCCACCCATCCAGGGGTGGCAAATGGGAGGTGTTTGTCTTGCTACAGTTTTCTACCCATAGCTCTCCCGGGATCAGGGAAGAGCATGTCCCGTGCACATCGGCTCCTGCTGTGCCCCCAGGAACATACACAGAATGGGCCTGAGGCTGCACCCCAGGTCACCCCCAATTTTTATCATCAATTCCAATGTTTACCCAGTCACCATCAGTTTAAGATTGGTGCTCTCGCTCCCTCTCCCTCTTTCTCTCTGCCCCTCATCTATAAGAGCACATCAGTTTAACACCTCCTTGTCAGGGGCTACCTCAGCTGTCAGGAGACCTACTCTCTCCTGACTGGAGTCTCAGATGTGGTGGGGAGCAGTGGAGATTAGACTGCGGGGGTGGCCAGGGAGGACTCTTAATCTCTTTGGTTCCTTCACCCAGGGTTTGCCTCTGCCACTAGCACCTCCCGGTGCCTGAAAAGAGCCCAGGCCTAGGGGCTCTTTCTTTTGGCCCATCCCTCACATGAGGCCAGGATAGGATGGTGACCTTAGCACATGTACCCAACAGAGCAGTAAGAACTTGTATCTCTCCCCTCCCTGAAGCTTCCTGCAGATAATCATGTCCACCTTGGGGTTAGGGAGACCCTAGTCCCACCTGAATCCAGAAAACTGGTGAGGCTGAGGCAGAGGGGGAGTAAAGAGTAGACCTGAAGACAGTGTTTCTGAGCCAGTGAAAAAGACATACGGACATTCAGGTTTCAGCAGCATGTGACAATGTTCAGAGCTCAACTGAACACTCCCCTGACATTGTTAGTCCACCTAAAGTCAGCCAAGGGGACTCATAACCCTCACTCCTCTCACCTGGCAAAGAGTAGGAAAATATCCAAAGTGCCATTTGAGCTGCTTATTTTAACCCCACAGCTACCTCTCCACACCATCCTACCAATGGGCAGCAAGACGATGACAGTCTTGCCCAGCTGACTGTGCAGTGTGTTCAAAATGTCAAGCACCAATTCCCATGCACTTCCCTCATGATTACTGGAGTTTGGGGACTTCATCTGCCTCTAGAAGACCATGTCAGTAGGATAAAATCCCAGGCCCTTCTCTGAAATTGTTAAGTCCAAATCAGTGAGGGAGCCTGAGATTTTGCCCTACTGACATGCTAAATATTTAGCTTGCCACCATTTCATAGACATACACTGACAGAAGACATAAGACCCCTAGGTCAGAGATGGAGGTTATTATTTACAGCAAAAACAGCAGACAGAGAAGCATCTCATGTGTTGGGTTCCCCCAGACTCCAATCCCCACAAGGTTATGCACTGAGGGCCAGATGTCATCTGTACATTCAATGAGGCAGACTTTCAGATCCTAAGTTAGGAGACTCTGAACTTTTATGAGGCTTCCAGAGTATCTGGTCATCTTCTGCTCCAGAAGGAAAGATTACTCATTATCCTGGAGTGTAAGCAAATATTCCCAGAAGAGGAAGGAAGTTTTATCTTTACCACCCTGGGACATCTCCAGGGAGGGACATCTCTAAATTTCTCTTATCAAATATACTGCTTCTGGTTTCCAATACAGATTTGCTATTCAAATGCGTTCTTTGCTCAGAAGGACTAAACCAATCAGAAAGATAAGAAATTCATGGAGAATTATTTCCCAACAGTATAATCTTTTGTGAATTGTCTTTCAAACATGTGGGCCATTTTTTTTTTGTTTTCGGCTGGGGCTGGGTTTGAACCCACCACCTCTCATATATGGGGCCAGCGCCCTACTCCCTTGAGCCACAGGCACCACCCTGGGCCATTTTTTATCTGGCATTCATCATCTCGTTGAATTCTAAGAGTATATTTTATATATATGTTTATATATATATAGTGATATACATATATAGTGACACATATATACATAAAATATACATACTCCTATATATCCTTTCTAAGTTATGTGTTGAAAATATAATACTATAAAACCCCTCCAATTCTGTGATTTTCTGTGCTGTTTACTTAATGATGCATTTTAATGAGCAAAGTTTTAAATATTTTATAAAGTCCAGTCTATCAACTTTTAAAAATTTATACTTTGCTTTTTGTATTCTAGTTAAGAATTTCTTGCATGCTTTAGGTTACAAACATGTTCTCCTATGCATTCTTCTAGGGGGGTTTTAATTTTCACTTTCACATTTAGGCTTATATCCTATTTCAAGTTATTATTGTATATAGTGTGATGTAAGGATTGATGCTTTTTTCCATATACATAACCAATATGCTACTACCATTTGTTGAAAATACTTTTTTCTCTTTGGTTTGTTTTAGAAACCTTGTTAAAAATTAATTACGTATGTATAGATAGATCTATTTCTGGATCTTTTTTCTAGCACTATCCAATAGAAAGTTGATTCAAGTTATAAATTAAGCTATGATGTAATTTAATTTTTTAGTAGCCACATTTTAAAAGATGGATGGCTGTTGAATTGTTCAACCATGACTTCTTGCCCACTGGTTCTGTTTTTGTAATAGATGGATTCAGGCTGGCCAACATGGCTGGTGGTCCACCATGAGATGTGTGTCAAGTAAATTAAAACAGATTAAATTGATCTATAAGCTGGAGTCCTCAGCTGAAAGCAGAGCCCATGACTTGTGACTGCCAATGTGGTGTTGCATAATTTGTGCCAAACATTTCGTTTTACCCAACCTGTATAGAGCAAAGAGCAAGATTCTAGATCCTGAATCAATACAATGAGTCAGATGAAGTTTAGTTCAAAGAGGCAAGACACTGTTAAAATTAGAATAAATCTCAAAATAAAGCTTAGTTAGAAATAGTATACAATATTCTATCCTCAGCTTTATCAAGTGAAATATCTAAAAATACTCAGAGGAAACCTTGTGGTTAAAGAACAAAGATTTATGAGAGAAATGAAGAACAAAAGTTATAAATAAGCATGCCTTTCTAATTTTTGATTAGTTAACAAAAAATAAGCAACAGAGAAGGAAGGCAAGATGATCGACTGAAGGCAGCTTTTGGCAGAGGCTCCCATCCAGAGGGAGAAATAATGGCTAGAAATAACCCAATAAAGCAGAAGATTGGGAGTTGAGCTGAGAGAAAGGATCCATAGGTTCACATCACCCCTGTTGCAACAAGCTGGGGACTCCAAGGAAACAAATTTTAGGTACAAAACCCATTCCCAAGGAGACCCCCCCCCCCAGGAGAGTAGCTTGAGGCAAGTAGAGAACAGAGGACCTTTTGTTTCACCAAAGGGGAAAGAACACTGAGGGCCAGGACTCCCTCCATGGAAAGATACCACTGCAAGCCCAGGCAGTCTCTTGCCTGGGCCAAAAGTTGATCTAATATTCTCCCTATCTTCCTGAACTCCCAACCCACCCCTCCTCCATCTCCTGGCGGTCTGGAAGACCACCCCCTGCAAAATCCGGATCACTTGGCAGATTTTTGCTAGGGCGGGGCACCCCATGAGCTGTGGGATAGTTGCACTGAAACTGTAACTTTAATAGAGGTGGGGAGTCACAAGGGGAGAGACACTTGCCCCATGTTGGAAAGAGAATAGCTCAGGTGCTGCGCTACTGACCACCAGAACCGGAGTCCACCAGCTCCCCTGCTGGACTCCTGCCACCACAGTGGTGGCAACTCCTGCCAGGCTCCCGTGTCCCATGCGGCCTACAGCCAGTGACGCCCACCCAGCTCCTGCAACCTGCTGCCCGCAGCTGGTGAATCCCACCTGACTCCTGCGACCACTGCAGCCCAAGGCTGGAGACTCCACCCTCCAGCTCCCTGCCCAGCTCCTGAGACCCCTGAGGCCCTGAGGCAGGTGACTCTGCCTTCTGGTTCCCTGCCTGGCTCCTGTGACCCTTGTGGCCTGTGGTAATGCCCTCCAGCTCCCCATCGGCTAATACAACCTGCACATAGCAGTAACCCAGACCAGCAGGATGACCCGAACAGGGGCAATGCTGCCCCTGACAGTGGTGACATTTTCACAGTCCCTCCCACTGGGGTCAAACTGAGCTGCCAGTGTACCCCCACTGCCTAGATGCTGAAGACCTTTTGAACTGTCCCACCTGATCGGTATGTGTGTTGACTGGGACAATTGGTTTGGAACTCTTGACCTGGGCCAATCACCCAGGGACCCACCAAGGTTGTACCCTGGTTGTATTGTTGTGGGAATGTGGGATTCTCCCCTTCCAGTTGTCGCCTGTTGGGGGACAGGGTGTCTTAGTTGCTTATATATCTCCACAGCTGAGATTTCAACCCAAAGCCACTGATTCACTAGGATTAGACAGATACTAGCTGAATACTAGTCATCATCATCTAGCCCCACCACACCAAGCAGGTGCCCAGAGTTTCAGGCAGTAATAGTGAATGGGACCTTTATAAAGCTGTAAGGGAAAAGCTACAATCACCAGTCCCAGTTCTTTGGTAAAGGGCTGGTTAATTACAACTCCAGGAGCCCTCAATTAAATGTCACCTTGCCAGGTTCTCTAGCCAAATGGTGAAAAGTAATCACAGGGTGGAATCAGTGGAAAACTCTGGCAACATGAATAATCAGAGTAGTTTAACTCCCCTAAGGAATGACAAAGGAGACACAACAGAAGACCTCATTCATAAACAAATGGCTGAGATATCAGAAATTGAATTCAGAATTTGGGTTGCAAATGAGATGAACAGAATGGAGGTAAAGACAGAATTAGAAATTTAAGAAGCAATTCAAAAGTTGTCTCAAGAATTCAATGACCTCAAAGATAAAATCACCAAAGATTTTGACACATTGAGGCAAGAACTTGCAGCCCTCAAAGATCTGAGAAATACAGTAGAATCCCTCAATAACCGAATGGAGCAGGCAAAAGAAAGAATCTCTGACATTGAAGACAAAGTTTTGAATGCTCCCAAATGCTCTAAGAGGAAGAGAATTGGTGAACAAAAATGGATCATTCCCTGAGAGATGATCCAGGCCAGATATCTGATCATTTGTGGGATGACTACAAAAGAGCAAACATTCGCCTCGTAGGAATTCCTGAAGGAGAAGAAGATGGTCCAAAAGGCACAGATTCTCTACTCCAAGAGATAATTGAGGATAACTTCCCAAACATGGCAAGAGGTACTGAAATTCAGGTAACAGACAGTTTCAGAACTCCAGCATGACTCAACCCAAATAAAGCATCTTCTAGACACACTGTAATTAAGTTCCTCAAAGTTAATAAGAAGGAGAAAATCCTACAAGCAGCCAGACACAAGAAGATCATAACCATAAGGGGAAGAATATTAGAATGACTGCATCTTTTTGCTGAAACTTTTCAAGCCAAAAGACAATGGTCATCAACCTTTAATCCACTAAAACAAAACAACTTTCAGCCCAGGATCCTGTATTCAGCTAAATTGAGCTTCATTTATGACAGAGAAGTTAAATACTTTAATGACATACACACATTGAAGAAATTTGCCATAACCAAACCAACTCTTCAGAATACCCTCAGACCCATCCTTCATAATGACAAGCACAAAGCTTTACCACCAAAGTAAACTCACAATGAAATTCTTCACCAAAAACCCAATTTCCACACTGGTAAAAAGACTCAAAATATCCATTGGAATTTTGAAACACTTGACACCAAAAATATTACCATCCTTATCAATACTCTCAGTTAATGTGAATGGCTTACCTGTCCTCTTAAGAGGCACAGGTTGGCTGACTGGACACAAAAACTCAGGCCAGATATCTGTTGCTTACAAGAATCTCATCATACCTTAAGGATAAATATAGACTCAGGGTGAAGAGATGGGCATCTGTAATCCAGGGAAAAGGAAATCAGAAAAAAGTAGGGGTGGCAATTCTATTTGCAGATACACCAGGCAGTAAACCAACAAAAGTAAGGAAAGACAAGGATGGTCACTTCATATTTGTTAAGGGAAATACTCAACATGATGAGATTTCAATTATGAACATTTATGCGCCCAACCAGAATGCCCCTCAATTTATAAGGGAGACCCTAACAGACATGAGCAATTTAATACCTTCCAGCACCATAATATTTAGAAATTTTAACACCCCTTTGGGATTGTTGGATACATCCTCCAATAACAAACTAAGCAAAGAAATTTTAGATTTAAACTTAACCATTCAACAATTGGATTTAACAGACATCTACAGAACATTTCATCCTAACAAAACTGAATACACATTCTTCTCATCAGCCCATGGAATATCCTCCAAAATTGATCACATCTTAAGTCACAAGTCTAACCTCAGCAAATTTAAAAGTATAGAAAGTATTCCTTGTAGTTTCTTGGATCATCATGCAATAGAAGTGGAACTCACCAATAACAATTGTCTGCATACTCATACAAAGACATGGAAATTAATAACCTTATGCTGAATGATAGCTGGGTCATAGATGAGATTAAAAAGGAAATTGCCAAAATTTTGGAACAAAACAATAATGAAGACACAAATTATCAGAACCTGTGGGATACTGCAAAGGCAGTCCTAAGAGGGAAATTTATAGCATTGCAAGCCTTCCTTAAGAGAACAAAAAGAGAGAAAGTCAATAACTTAATGGGACATCTCAAGCAGCTGGAAAAGGAAGAACATTCCAAACCCGAACCCAGCAGAAGAAAAGAAATAACTAAAATTCAAGCAGAATTAAATGAAATCAAACACAAAAGAATTATTCAAAAGATCAATGAATCAAAAAGTTGGTTTTTTGAAAAATTCAACAAAATTGATAAACCTTTGGCCAACCTAAACAAAAATAAAAAATTAAAGTCCATAGTATAGTCAATCAGAAATGACAAAGGTGAAATAACAACAGGTACCTCTGAAATTCAAAAAATCCTTAATGATTTTAAAAAAAACTTTATTCTCAGAAATATGAAAATCTGAAAGAAATTGACCAATACTTGGAAGCACACCAACTTCCTAGACTTAATCAGAAAGAATTGGAAGTGCTGAACAGACCTACATCAAGTACTGAAATAGATCAACTATATGAAATCTCCCCAAAAAGAAGAGTCCAAGACCAGATGGCTTCACATCAGAATTCTAACAAACCTTTAAAGAGTAACTAGTACCTATATTACTTAACCTTTTCCAAAACATTGAAAAAGAAGGAATACTTAACACATTCTATGAAGCAAATATCACCCCCCCCGACCCTCAAACCAGGAAAAGACCCAACAAGAAAAGAAAACTGTAGACCAAAATCTTTAATGAACATAGATGCAAAAATATTCAATAAGATCCTAGCAAATAGAATCCAGCAACACATCAAACGAATTATAACCATGACCAAGTGGGTTTTATCCCAGGGTCTCAAGGAAGGTTCAATATACATATATCTATAAATATAATACATTGCATAAATAAACTAAAAAAACAAAGACCATATTATTCTCTCAATAGATGCAGAAAAAGCTTTTGACAATATCCAGCATCCTTTCTTGATCAGAACAGTTAAGAAAATAGATATAGAAGGGACTTTTCTCAAATTGATAGAAGCCATCTAAAGCAAATCTGCAGCCAATATCATATTGAATGGAGTAAAACTGAAAACATTTCCACTCAGATTAGGAATCAGGCAAGGTTTCCCATTGTCTCCACTGTTTTTTAACATTGTAATGGAAGTCTTAGCCATTGCAATCAGGCAAGAGAAGGCAATCAAGGGTATACAAATAGGATCAGAAGAGATCAAGCTTCCAGTCTTCATAGATGATATGATTTTTTACCTGGAAAACCCCGGGGACTCAACCACAAAACTCTTACACATGATCAAGGAATACAGTAATTTCAATACTTACAAATCAGTAGCTCTTATATATACCAATAAGAGTCAAGCTGAAAAAACAGTTAAGGACTGTATTTCCTTTACAGTTGTGCCAAAGAAGATGAAATATTTGGCAATTTGCCTAACAAAGGACATGAAAAATCTCTATAAAGACAATTATGAAACTCTGAGAAAAGAAATAGCTGAAGATGTTAACAAATGGTAAAACTTACCATGCTCATGGCTAGGAAGAATCAGCATTGTTAAAATGTCCATATTACCAAAAGCAATTTACAAATTTAATGCAATCCCTATCAAAGCACCTCTGTCATACTTTAAAGATCTGGAGAAAACAGTACTTCATTTTATAGAGAACCAGAAAAAAAACCCTCAAATAGCCAAGACATTACTCAGAAATAAAAACAAATCAGGAGGAATCACACTACTAGACATCAGGCTATACTATAAATCTATAGTGATCAAAACAGCATGGTATTGTCACAAATACAGAGGTAGATATATGGAATGGAATTGAGAACCAAGAGATGAACCCAGACACTTACCGTCATTTGATCTTTGATAAGCCTATCAAAAATATAAATTGGGGGAAAGATTCCCTATTTAACAAATGGTGCTGGGATAATTGGCTGGTGACTTGTAGAAGACTGAAACTGGACCCACACCCTTCATTATTAACAAAAATTGACTCTCACCGGATACAAGATTTAAACTTAAACATAAAACTATAAAGATTCTTGGAGAGGGCTCGGCGCCTGTAGCTCAACCGGCTAAGGCGCCAGCCACGTACACCTAAGGTGGCGGGTTCGAATCCCCAGCCCGGACCCGCCAAACAACA
>NW_003852487.1:1748378-1752476 GCF_000181295.1 Otolemur garnettii | reverse complement strand
GATCTGATCAAACTAAAAAGCTTCTGCACAGCCAAGAACACAGTAAGTAAAGCAAGCAGACAGCCCTCAGAATGGGAGAGAATATTTGCAGGTTATGCTTCTGAGAAAGGTTTGATAACCAGATTCCACAGAGAATTCAAACTTATTAATAAAAAAAGAACAAGTAATCCCATTTCCTGTGGGCAAGGCACTTGAACAGAAGCTTCTCTGAAGAAGACAGGTCCATGACCTACAGACACATGAAAAAATGCTCATCATCTTTAATCATCAGAGAAATGCAAATCAAAATCACTTTGAGATATCATCTAACTCCCATAAAAGTGGCTCACATAACAAAATCCCAAAACTACAGATGTTGGCATGGATGTAGTGAAAAGGGAACACTTCTGCACTGCTGGTGGGAGTGCAAACTAATATGTCCCTTTTGGAAAGAAGTATAGAGAATACTCAGGGATCTAAAAGTAGACCTACCATTTGATCCTGCAATTCTTCTACTCCATGTATACCCAAAAGACCAAAAATCACTTTATAACAAAGATATTTATAACGGATTGTTCATTGCAGTTCAATTCATAATTGCTGAGTCATGGAAGAAGCCCAAGTGCCCATCGATCCATGAATGAATTAATAAATTGTGGTATATGTACACCATGGAATATTTTGCAGCCTTTAAAAAGATGGAGGCTTTACCTCTTTTATGTTTACATGGGTGGTGCTTGAACATATCCTATTAGTAAAGTATCTCAAGAATGGAAGAAAAAATATCCAATGTACTCTGTACTATTATGAAACCAATTTATAATCACTCACACTTTTATATAGAAGAATAGATTACAACTATGGCCCAAGATGAAGAAGGTAGGAGGGGGGGAATGTGAGGGGAGGGGGTAGGTCAGATAGAGGGAGGATGAATGGTGGGATCACACCTATGGTGCATAATGCAAGGGTACATGTCAGATCTATTAGTATAGAGTATAAATGTCTTAACACAATAATTAAGTAAATAAGATGAGGTATATGTTAACCAGTGTGATATAAGTGTTCCTAATTCTATATGAAAGCAGCACATTGTACCCCATAAATGCATTAATGTATAAAATAAATAAACAACAATGATGTAACAATATAATGTACTGAGCATCATTTCCCTCTGAGTTTAAATCCCCTACAATGGTATGAAATATCATCTTAAGGAGAATAATTCCATAAACTAGAAATCTTGAAAATTTTTTTGAAATACAGAAAGTAAACAGGATTTATGAGGGGAGGAAAGGCAATGAAAACAATAGTCTGGATCATATCCAGAGGCTGAAGCTATTCAGAGATTCTTTAAGCCCCAAGCAGAGTCATGACTGGCACCCAGGACTCCTAGCTCTGCCTACTGATTTCTCCCATCACATTCCCCATCTCTGCTAAAGATTTTCCTAAACAATTTAATATTTTAAAAGCTATCTCACATTACAAAACATTGGTTTTAAAAAGCAAACCAAAAAATTTCCCAAAAAGAGTACCCATTATGGGGGGGGGGGGGGGGAGGAAAGATGGCTGACTGGAGCCAGCCTTCAACAGAAGCTTCTGTCCAGAGGGAAGGATAATGTCCAGAAAGTACCCAATTAAGCTGAAGACTGGGAGCTGAGGTGAGAGAGAAGAGTGTTGACTGCAGGTCACCTCTGCTGAGGCAAGCTGAGACTCCAAGAAAACAAACTTCAGGTACAAAATTCATCCCAAAGGAAAAGTGTCCGTCCTCTCCCCCAAGAAAGTTTTCTTTTCCTCTCTTTGTTTGCTCCTGTAGGTTTTCTACAGGTGAGCAGTGAACTGAAGACCTCTTGTCTCACCCTACGGGTGAGAGTTGTAGGAAGTGGGGACTACTTCCCCAGAGGGATCCTGTTGTGACCCTGAGCACTCTCTTGCCAGGCAGAAAAATTGAAGTAACATTTTCCCTGCCATTCTGAACTTCCAGTCCACCCTTCCCCTCTTGCCTGAGGTTCCAGAAGCCTAACTCCTGCAGAGACTGCAGGAGGTGGCTCATGAGCAATGCCCCCTGCCCTGCCGAACCAAACACCCTGTGCCCCACCAGGCCAGACCTGTATGCCCCACACTCTGCCCTGCTAGAACCATGGCCCCGCGCCCCACCCTGCCAGATTTGTGGGCCGAGTATTCTCCTTGCCAACATCACCAGGCGCCCTGCACTGCCAGAACCATGTACAGCATCCCCGACCCTGTTGCTGGATCTGTGTGCCCCACGGTTCCAGAGCTGCTTCTACAGCACTCTCTGGCTGTGACAGTTACCTGGGAGCTATGCAGGGTCACTTCCCACAAAGATTCAGCAACAATAGAGCAACCCCACTGGGGTCTAATCTTGGAGAGACATCTCCCCAACTCTGAGGACTGCCAGAGGAAACCAGACCTAGCTCTATAGGGATACTGGTGCTGCAGAGTGGCTGGAGCAAAGACACAGTGGCTGAGGGAGAAAAGCATTTCTTGACTTGTTATTCTCAGGATTAGACTGAGTTCAGGTGGAACACTCCCCAGGGGCTATTGAGTACCCAAAGCAGGCATGCCTCAGCTCCCCCAGTTGGCTGGTGGCAGACGGTAGTGGCCAGGCTGAGGGGGCATTGACCTTCTTTTGACTCTGACAGGTGCAAAGCCCCGGCACATGTGCTTATTGGAGGGAGCAGGACCTCAGCCCTGTGGGGTCACCAGTGACTGGGTGTGAAAGAGGAGCAAAGTGGAGAAAGAACACAGCCCCCTGGTCCTACTCTGCTACGAGGCGGGCCTTTCTGACTCCACAGAGCATGGAAGTGAGCCAAATTTGAGCAGCCAATAGACCTCAGCCATCTAGTTGCTGGAGACCTTTCACACTCTCCCACTTGAGAGTTCATACTGACTGGATCAACCTGTTTGGAACTCCTAACCTAGGCCAATCACCCAAGGACCCTCTCAAGTGGTAACCTGGTTGTGTGGTAATGGGTAGGGTTGATTTTCCTCTTCCAGTTGTTGTCCATGGGGAGTGCGGTGTCATAGTTTCTTATATTTCTCCACAGCTAAGAGTTCAAACCAGAGTTACTGATCCACTAGGATCAGCTAAATATAAGACAGAGCCACCTTACCCCAACACACAAAGCAGGTTTCCTCATCCTCAGACTGTAATACTGTACAGGTCCTGTGCAAAGCTGTAGGGGACAAAACTGCAGTCACCAGTCCCAGATCCTTGGAAAAGGCTGGTTACCCACAACTCTAAGAGCTCCCAATCCAATTTTACCTTATCTGCCCATCTAGCCAATTGGTAAAAAAACAATCATGAGGCAGAATCAGCAGAAAAACTATGGCAACATAAATAATCGGAGTAGATCAACTCCCCCAAGGAATGATATGGCAGACATAGCACAGGATCCCATTCACAAGCAAATGGCTGAGATATCAGAAATTGAGTTCATAATTTGGATAGCAAATAAGATCAACAGAATTCAAAGACAAAATCACCAAAGATTTTAACACATTGAGGCAAGAACATTCAACCCTCAAAGATCTGAAAAATACAGTAGAATCTCTCAGTAACAGAATGGAGTAGGCAGAAGAAAGGATCTCTGACATTGAAGACAAAGCTTTTGAATGCTCCTAAACTCTCAAACAGGAAAAGAAGTGGAGAGCAAAAATGAATCATTCTCTCAGAGAGTTCTCGGATAATTCAAAGAGATCTAATATTCACCTTACAGGAATAGCTGAAGGCAACGAGGTTGTTTCAAAGGATACGAATGTTCTTCTTCATGAAATAATCAAAGAGAATTTCCCAGACTTGCCAAGAGATTCTGAAATTCAGATAGCAGACAGTTTCAGAACACCAACACAACTCAACCTGAATGAGAAATCTCATAGACACATTATAATTAGCTTTGCCAAAGTTAATATGAAGGAGAAAATTCTGCAAGCAGCCAGACATAAGAAAACCATAACCTACAAGGGAAATAATATTAGAATGACTGCAGATCTATCAGCTGAAACCTTTCAAGGTAGAAGAGTATGGTCATCGACCTTTAATCTCCTTAAACAAAATAACTTTCAACCCAGGATCCTGTATCCAGCTAAACTGAGTTTCAT
>NW_003852487.1:1745428-1746848 GCF_000181295.1 Otolemur garnettii | reverse complement strand
ATCAACTATAAGAAATCTCCCCAAAAAGAAAAGTCCAAGACCAGATGGCTTCACGTCAGAATTCTACCAAACCTTTAAAGGGGAACTAGTACCTATATTACTTAGCCTTTTCCAAAACATAAAAAAAGAAGGAATACTTCCCAACACATTCTACAAAGCAAATATCACCCTGATTCCCAAAGCAGGAAAAGACCCAACAAGAAAAAAAGTTATAGACCAATATCTGTAATAAATATTGATGCAAAAATATTCAGTAAGAGCCTAGCAAACAGAATCCAACAACACAATAAATAAATTATACATCACAACCAGGTGGGTTTCATCCCAGGGTCCCAAGTATGGTTCAATATATGTCAATCCATAAATATAATACATCACATAAACAAATTAAAAAACAAAGACCATATGATTCTCTCAATTGATGCACAAAAGCTTTTGATAATATCCAGCATCCTTTCTTGATCAGAATGGTTAAGAAAATTGGTATAGAAGGAACATTTCTTAAACTGATAGAGGCCATCTACAGCAAACCCACAGCCAATATCATATTAAATGGATTAAAATTGAAATCATTTCCACTCATATTAGGAACCAGGCAAGGATGCCCATTGTCTCCACTGCTTTTTAACATTGTAATGGAAGTCTTAGCCATTGTAATCAGGCAAGAGAAGACAATCAAGGGGATCAAAATAGGACAGAGGAAATCAAACTGTCACTCTTTGCATATATTATTGTTTATCTGGAAACCCCCAAGGACTCAACTACAAAACTCCTAGAATTGATCAAGGAACACAGCACCATCTCAGGATACAAAATTAACACTCACAAATCTGTAGCCTTTATATATACCAACAATAGTCAAGGGGAAAAATAATCAAGGACTCTATTTCCTTTAAAATAGTGCCAAAGAAGATGAAATATCTGGGAGTGTATCTAACTAAGGATACAAAAGATCTCTATAAAGAGAACTATGAAACTCTGAAAAAAGTTAACAAAAGTTAACAAAGTTAACTCTGAAGATGTTAACAAATGGAAAAATATACCATGCTCATGGCTGGGAAGAATCAACATTGTTAAAATGTCTGTACTAGCTAAAGCAATCTACAGATTTAATGCTATCCCTACTAAAGCACCTCTGTCATACTTTAAAGACCTGGAAAAATGAGGACTTTGCTTTATATGGAAACAGAAAAAAAAAACTCAAATAACCAAGACATTACTCAGAAATAAAAACGAATCAGGAGGAATCATGCTTCCAGACTTCAGACTATACTATAAATCTATAGTGACCAAAACAGCATGGTACTGGCACAAAAATAGAGAGATAGACATATGGAACAGAATTGAAGACCAAGAGGTGAACCCAGACACTTATTGTCATTTTATCTTTGATAAGCCTATCAAAAATATAAATTGGGGG
>NW_003852487.1:1724671-1744901 GCF_000181295.1 Otolemur garnettii | reverse complement strand
ATGTTGGCATGGATGTGGAGAAAAGGGAACACTTCTGCACTGCTGGTGGGAATGCAAGCTAGTACGTTCCTTTTGGAAGGAAGTTTGGAGAACACTCAGGGGTCTAAAAGTAGACCTGCCATTTGATCCTCCAATTCCTCTTCTAGGTATATATCCAAAAGACCAAAAATCATTTGGCAACAAAGATATTTGCAACAGATTGTTCATTGCAGCTCAATTCATAATTGCCAAGTCATGGAAGAAGCCCAAATGCCCATCCACCTATGTATGGATTAATAAATTATGGTATATGTATACCATGGAATACTATGCAGCATTAAAAAAACGGAGACTTTGCTCTTTTATGTTTACATGGATGGAGCTGGAAAATATTCTTCTTAGTAACGTATCTCAGGAATGGAAAAAAATATCCAGTGTACTCAGTATTACTATGAAAACAATTTATAATCACTCACACTTTCATATGAAAAATGAAACACAACTATAGCCTAGGATGAGGGAGGAAAGGGGAGGGAGAAGGACAGGGGGATGGATCGATAGATGGAGGGTTAGTAGGGGGACCACACCTATGGAGCATATTGCAAGTACAAGTTGGATCTTTCAGGTGTAGAACACAAATATCTTAACACTATAATGGGTAAATGAGGTGAAAGCTATGTTAATTAGTAGGATGTAAGCACTCCAATTTGTATAAATAATCAATGCATTGAATCCCCCCCTCAAAAAAGAGTACCCATTACCACATTTTTCCATATTTTCCTCTTTTCAATAATTGCAATAGTAGCATACACACAATTTTAATGTCCCATTTTTCATTTAACCTCATATCAGTATTTCCTGTCTTACCAGTAAGTCTTCATAGCTATCACTTTTAATGTCTACATAATATTCTTTGATTGAATATACCATGATTTACTTTCTTCCCTCCTTTGACCATTTGGATTCTTGCCAATTTGGGCTATTACAAATGACACTGCAATTAACATCTTTATTTCCTCAGATAAATTTAAATCTGTTTTATGAATTAAAAGCAGCTGAATTGACTTCTGTGTCATTCCTTTTTGAACAAAAATGGAATGTCCTGGTTTCATAACAAGAAACGATCTAAATTTAGATTCACTGACAGAGCTGTGTGACAAGTTGGAATAGCAACTGCAGAATTCCTAAAACACTTCAGAAAACTTCTATTTAGTTTATTTGTCCCTCTTTGGGGAGCAAAGTTTCATGTTGTTTCAATTTAAAATGAGTCTCAAGATTGGTAACTTTACCCTTGATAAGAATTTTTTTTTTAACAGTATCTTTTCTGGTTTTATTACTTCCTTCAGATCTTACTGCACATAAGTAAGGTTAGGGTCACCTATGAACACATAGTTTTCAAGCTATTCAAAATAAAGGGTAACACAAAGAAGTTTTCTGTTTTTTTCAAGAAGTACAGAAGAACCTCTATAAGTCCACCACCCAAAGGACATAACAAACTGGTTGATATACGGAGATAGTCAACATTAGGAACTAGGCCTACTGCACTGATATGTACATGTGGTGCATGTTTGGTCTATGAAAATTAGGTCAATTGGAGGTGATCAGTGTAGGTTAGTGGTCAACTATGGAGGTTCTACTGTATTTTGTCACAACAGGTAAAGCAATTCTTGGTGAGACCACAACAGGTGTATGTGTTGGGAGTGTGGGGGGTTCCATGAATAACAAAAAAGGAACAATTAGGAATCTTAGAAATTAAAAACAATAGTTAAAACATAAAGTTCAGCAGATCAGGTGAATAGCAGATTGATACAGCTGCAAATTAATTATTGCCTAAATATCAAACCACTCTAAAAGCCAAGTAACATGAATTTCGAAGATAGCAGATTGAGAGAATGGAGGATGGAAAAGATGAACAATAAAATAAAATTATCCAGAGCTAAAAAAAAAAAAAACACAACTATTTGTTTTGAATGAATTCATTAAAAGCTGATCACAATGAAGGAAACAGAACAGAACCTTCAGGTATCATTGGGAACTTTTAAAACAAGGTTGAAGGGGATGTCCTGAGAGATTTCACCAAAAGAGGCCAAAATAATGGTGAAAAAGGAAAGAAAAACGCTTGTCTACAAATGAACAAAAATCAAATTGGGAAGCCAGGCATGGCAGCAAATGCCTGTAATCTCAGTATGATGCCAAGGCAGAAGGTTCACTGGAGCCCAGGAGTTCAAGACCAGCTTGGGCAACATAGCAAGATCCCTTCTTAAGACAAAACTAAATTGAGTTCTGCCTCCTCATTGGCAAAAATGGATGCTGGAAGGCAAAGAAGTAATAACCTCAAAACTCTGAGGATAAAAAATACTTTGAACTTAGCATTTTATATACAGTCAAGGCTAATTACAGTAGCACCTCCACAATTGATGACCTCTCTACACTGACTACTGCCTTAAGTTGACCTAATTTTCATAGGCTGGACATGAACCACATGTATGCATCAGTACGGTAGGACTAGTTCCTTATGTTGACCTCTCCATATGTTGACCAGTTTGTTACAGACCCTTGGGCGTTCAATCTATGGAGGTTCTACTGTATTTAAATGTCAGATCAAAATAGACACTTTGAGACATGCAAGGACTCAGAATTTATCATCCATAAACCTTTCCTTTTTGGAACAGATTAGTTAAGGACTTACTCTAACAAAACAAAAAAAAGTTATGAATTTAAGAAAGCAGACAACATAACCTGCAAGTAACCATAGTGAGGGAAGACAAACCATGAAATCAAACTACACCAAAAGTCATCTCTTCAGTTTTACAGGCAGAAAATTGAAACAGGGGGGAGAAGAAATCATCTGTCTAAATAATTCTTGATGCATAATATTTTAAAATGTGTAACTGAAAACTTTAAGCTAAAAAAGTTTCAAAATATTTCAATTTGGGATAGAGAAAGTTTAGTGTGAAAGGGGCAGAAAGCCTGGTAGGAAATGAGGGGAGTTAAATTACATTAAAGTCCTGTCTTATTTAGGAACAAATAAAAATACTAATTCTAGACATTGTTAAAAAAAAAAAACTTCAAGGATAATTACTAGAAAGATAGAAATAGATACAGAACTTCTTAATCTCAAACTAATGGAGGAAAAATAATAAAATAACAAAGTAATCAACCCTCAAAAGAAATACAGCATAAAATAATGAAAATACAGCATACAGCTAATGAAAAAGTTGAGGGTATTCAAAACAAGCAGTTTCTAAATGGCTAAAAAGATGCTTATTTATACTATGTTTAAAACAATTGGGTACATAAAGATTTGAGTTTGAGTGGGCTTTTGTGCTAAAGGGTCTTAGCCCACTATGAAGATAGAAATCACATAGAAGCCCATCTTTTGGAACTGTTTTTGAGTCATTGATATAATAACAGTAGTGTGGCTCTATCCCAAATATAGTGCTGTGTGAGCCTAATGGGACAACATAAGTTAGGGAAAAATGTACTAAAAACATCTTAGTCACATTGGCTATTGAGTTACAGATGGTGTGATCTGACTTACACAGAGAAATGACTTCATTTTCTCATATAACTGACTAAACAGTTCAGATACATGTCTGTAGCAGTCACAACTTGGGGGGCTTTTACAATGTCTATAGAAGTAATTCTATCTTCCCACAGACTCCATCTTCCTCTGCACTGGTCTCTTTCTCAGGCACTTCATGGAAGCAAGTGATTTCCACTGCTCTGTCTTCCCAGTCCAAGGCCCAAAGTGGGAAAGTGATGACCACCTTTCTGTGAACTGCTCCATATGGTGATGGGCTTATGTGTCCAGGACAATGCATGCTGCAATTAACCAGGCCTAAGCCATGTGCCTGCTTCAACATCAGAAAGGTAGTTGGGGCTGAGAATGGCTCATGGAGAATGATCCTGCTTCTTAGAAAGCTCTGTACAGGTTGACTTTGATTATTATGACAAGTATTTAATGAAGATGATGATGATGGTAGTGATGATGATATGACATGTAACTGGCTTGGTCAGAAGAACACCAAAGGTTTAAATTTCATTAAAGTTCTTTCCTGGTCAGCTGGGATCCTGATTTTCATAGAAATGCATAAAACATAGGATTTCTGAAATTTTATTTCTTTCCCGGATTGCATTATAGCTAGTTTATTCTCCTACTTGATTTAGAGTCTTTGTTCCCCAAGATATTATTATATGAATTAGGAAATACTCATGGTGTGTGAAGAAACATGGCACATTCTGTGTGATCTCAATCCCATTAAAGTGTGCGTTTAGCTGTGGTTACACACAAGACCCAGGAGGATGTATCAGGCTGAAAACTCCCTTTTATTATAGATGACTTTGTTCTTAGCATCTCATGTTTCTTTAGTTTCCTATAATGCACATGTTAACTTTTTAAAATGTTATTTTAAAAATCTGTAAGTAAAAGAAAAAAATACTGTGCCAAATATCTGATAGGCATGGATAAGATAAATCTCATAGCTGTGAAGACTCCAAGCTCATGCTGTCCTTCAGAGCACTCTGACCCACAGCCTCCCAGTGAGGCTGCTGGACATCACCCCTTGTCAGACCCCTCTCGGACCTCCTCTCCCAGGGAGTTCTCCTCCTCCTCCTCTTCTGGAGAGTGGCCTCATCCTATACCCACTGAGGTCCTCAGAGTGTGAGGGACTTCTTCCTCAAGCAAATCTATCAAAACGTTGAGCAAATAAAATCCGTGCACTCTACTGCCACCTTGTGGTCATGTCTTTTTCTTGCTCAGACTCCAAATCCTTCAAACTCACTGCAATAACTTCACCTGCTTATTGAGGGGTAGGAGGACCAGAGACATTGGTGATGTTCCTCAGGCCACAACTGGAACATCACTCCTTTGACTTCAATTCAATGGCCTTGTATTTTCACCCATGGGTCTTCTCTGGACTTCCTGGTTTCACTAGAACATGGATTAGCAAACGATAGCCCATGGGCCAAATCCAGCCCACTGCCCATTTTGTAAATAAAGGTTTATTGGCACACATACTCACTGGTTTATGAATTGTTTGTGGCTGCTTTCCTGGCATGCCACAGCAGCAGAGTTGAACCCTTGTAATAGAGACCCTATAGAAAGCAAAGCCCCTTACAGACAAGGTTGGCTGACCTTTGCTTTAGCAAGTTGTTGTCAGTGACCACTAGAAATCCTGAAGACAGATTCCAGTCTGTAGAATCTGTTTTACATGTCAAGATGGAGTGAGATACACCCAACCCCAGTCAAGTTTAGATTCTCCGAAAAGAAGGAGAAGGATTTCCTGGAAATCCTTACTGTCCATCATTAACATGGAACTCTCAGTGGCTCCAGATCACTCAGGTGTGGGTTTTCCACTCTGCATTAGGTAGATGTGCGCTTAAACCTGCTTCCCCAGCCCAGGAGGTAGGTAAGAAGAGCCTAGTTCCCCTTAACAGGAAAGAAAATAAAGGCCTTGATTCTTAAGCAATGATTAGAATCTGGAGGACAAAGATGGAAGACTGTGCCCACACACAAGCATCGGCATTCAGTTTTAGACAACAAAAATCCATGACTCAAAGACACCAACATGAGCAGAGCTTTGCAGGACTCAGGGAGAATTGCTGTTATCTCCAGACTAAACCATGCTGGAAGGTAAGCTAAAGGGAAGGCTTTGTAGGGGCTTAAAAGATACTTATATGTGCTGCAAATGGTATTTAGTGCTGTTTAGCTCAGTAATCTAGCTTCCGGTTTTTTTAATTTGGATTTCAGTTCTAAAGAGCTGTGTTTCGACGTTGAACCAAGTTGGAGAGCCATCTTCTTGCCTCATATGGGCACATCCTTTGTTGGGATTCCCTTATGCATAGCTGCTTTCCAGGATAAAATTAACAGGAACAGACTTCTCTTTGTTGCTTAAAAAAATCTCAATATATAGCTGGGAAGTAACAAATGGTGGGAAAACCCCAAGATGAAGGCGCTCCATAATTCCTTAGACTCATGATACATGTCATTACTCCTCAGCTGGGTGATTAATGTGCCTGAAGGCTCTGAACATCGAGGTGACCTGGATCCCTGGGCACGAGTGCTGGTCCCTGGGACACCCCCTCTCAGAGCCCAGCCACCCTGGGGCTCTGGGCCACACCCCCAGCTTAGCGCCCAACATGTGACATCCAGCCCAGTCCAGCCTACACATGCCACAGTCCCTGTACCATGTTGTGGCAACCACCTGCCAAACCCTTCCCAAGCTCCCAACCACAATCAATGAGTAACATGAGTAGCAATAGAGATTTAGAATGACCACCCAAAGAAGACTTGCATCTCCCTGGGCAAAGGGCACTGTGGAGAGGACCCCAGGCAGAGAACCTCTGAAGAGTCCCAGAAAGCAGGGGGGTTGGGGTGAAAGAGAGAGAGAGATTGATATGAGGCTCAGTGAGCTCAGAAATTAGCTGACAGCAGAGACATCAGCACCAGTGCTCATTCTTTCCTCCTCTCTCTCTAAGCCACAGATAGCAGCACAGAAACAGGACAGAGAACAAAGGAAACAGTCAGATCTCCCCTTCCCCACTGATGCCTTCCAGCCCAAAGCAGCCCTGAACTAGGAAAAGGGAGATTGAACGCTAAATCAGGCTTGGCACTTTGATTAACATCTCGAATTAGACAAGCTAATTACTGGCTTGAGACTGTGTTTGCTTCTTAAACAAACCTGGGATGGTCTGTTACATAAGAGTGAGCCAGAGACTACAGCCAACTGAGCCCATAAGGGGGTAGGGGAAGTTACCAGTAGAAGTGAGAGAAAAACAAAATTGAATTTTGAGTGTGTCTAGAATCATTTTTATTCAACACAATGAATATAACCCCTATTAAATTCGGGTGTTTTTTTTTTAATCTCATATATTGGTTTTTAGACCCTTCATCATCCTGAATCCTCTTATCTGATTACACTTCAGTTTTGTCTGGGGGGTTTCCTCTTGAAACAGACTATTTACATAGGCTTATGCCTAGAATTATAATTTTTCAAAATCCTTCTGAGATTTCACGCTGTTGCCTACCAGTAGGCTTCCCTTCTCAGCGTTTTGGGAGGATTAATTCCCCAGGAGGTAGGGATGAGGACCACACCCATGGGGCAATGGTTTTATTGACCCTAGGAAGGACACATACCCCAAAGTCAAACATTCCCCAAAGTTATTCAGTGTTGCTCAAAAGTACCCAAAGAGATTATTTATGGGTTTGATCCCTATCATCCAATCCAGGGTTTTTCATTCATGTCAGGCTCACAATGAAAATCCCTTGAGCAAGCCAGGCTGGCAGGGAGAGGACCTCTGTGAGCAGGAGAAACACAGCTCTTTCAGTCTTCAAAGTTTTCCAAAAATATCAGAAACTTGGGGAGTTTTTTTGTTTTTTGGGGTTTTGTTTTGTTTTGTTTTTGGTGATGCTCCTGAGTTCTGTATGCTGCCAAGAAAATAAAAATAATTTTAAAATATTCTATGAGCCAAGCAGAACAAATTTATGCACCTGATTCAGAACAGGCCCAATACCTCTGATTTACAGCAAGGTCTAATCAGTAATAAATCACAAGGGCAATTAAATTCCCTGAGCCAGAACTGGATTCAGCAGAGAAAAGGAGGAGATGAGAGTCGCTGCCGCCTCTTTGCCATGGAAACCCCATAGGAGGAGGCTTATTTTTTTTTCTGTATTAAGAGATCAATGGGAGATTAATAATAATCCAGTACATTGATGTAACACTTCAAACTTGAGTGGTCGCTCATCTATAATCTCATTTGATCCTTGTGACAACCCCTTGAGCTTGTCAAGATCATCCAACACTCTCTAACCTGATAAAGGGAGATAAGAACCCAGACAATTTCACTCACAGAAAGTGAAGAGAGGAAAAGCAACAGAGGTAAAGAGAGGACCTGGGTTTTAGTGGAAATGCTCAGAAAGAAGTTCATTTTTCTTTGCTTTCATCTGCTCTCTCTCATCCTCCCTTTGTGTGATAGACTTTCCCGTTCCACAGCTGCAGAAGCAGGAGGCAAGAGTGTTTGTAGGGTGGAGAAACAGACCATGGTTGGCGAGATTTGTCCAGAAAACACAGTTCCTTCATTGAGGATCTGAAGCTGATCCTCAATGACTTGCTAACGTCCTCAGACTCCAACCTCCACTAACCTCAGTCAAGTCCATGCTCATTAAAAAAAAAAATCGTTAACTGTAGCCAATTTTTATAATCTGGTGACTTAAAGGTAAACATTCTCTTATCAAAAGTGGAGTAAACATACCCACTAGGAAGGTTACTATTCACATACCAAAAAAAAAAAAAGAAAGAAAAGAAAGAAAGAAAATACTATAACATGTGTTGGCAAGGATGTGGAGAAATTAGAACCCTCGTGCACTGTTGGTGAGATTATAAAATGGTGCAGTGACTGTGGAAACAGTACAGAAGTGCCTCCAAAAATTAAAAGTAAAATCACACTCAAAAGAATTGAAGGCAGGGTCATGAAGGGATATTTGCACACCCACCCACATTCACAGCAGCATCATTCCCAATAACCAAGAGGTAGAAACAACCCAAGCGTCCATTGACAGAGGCATGATAGACAAATGTTGTCTACTCAGACAACAGAGTAGTCGTCTTAGAAAGGAAGAAAATTCTGACACCTGCTACAAGATAGATGAAACTTGAGGGCGTTATGTTGAGTGACATAAGCCAGTCACCAAATGACAAGTACTATACAAGTCCTCTTACATGAGGTCCCTAGAGCAGTCAAACTGAGAGAGACAGAAAGCAGAATGGTCAGTCCAGGGTTTGGGGGAAGAGAGAATGAAGGCCTGCTGGTTAATGAGGACAGAGTTCAGTTTTTTTCAGATGAGAAAGTTCTGGAAATGGATGACTGTGATGGTTGCAAAGCAAGTGAATGTGCTTCCCACTCTGCTACATTGTACATTTTTTAAAAAATGGTTAGGATGGTAAATTTTATGTTAGGTATATTTTACCATAATTTTGTTTTTAAGTGGGGTATGGTCCCAGAACTGATGCAATCCCTTCCACTGTAGTCAGCTGTCTGCTCCCACTTTGAGCTTCAACCATTACCCCCAATTCCAAACTCCCCAGTTACACTCTGCTGGTGGACACCTGGTTTGCTGATTCTGTTTCCTCCACCTGGAATGCTCTTCCCTTTTTTATACCCCTTTTGTTACCAAACTCAGCTGAAATATCAGCTTCCTGAAGCTTTAGCCTGACCACCAACACCCTGCCCTGAACGTTCGTTGCTCCATCTTTGGGCCATGCCTGTGCCCATCTATATTTTTGTCATTGTTTTGTCACACAGTATTACATCTGTTTGTAATGTGTGTGTCTTTCCTATAAGACCACGGGAGGTAGGGGGTATTGTGAGAAACAATTCCCACAATCTCAACAATTGGTGAGAACCAGGCCTTTTCTCCCCAGACAAGGATAGAATAAGGAACCAAATATTTAGAGATTGGATTTAATTAATATGAGATTGTAATAGCTTTAAACTTGTACATCTCATGGCTTCCTGGTGAATCTTCCATCCCCTTAGGTTCTAAACATAGCATAGTTTTCCTAGCTGGTGTCACTGCAATTTGGGGCATCTCTCGGAGCAACCAGGCCCTCTGAGTTTTATGGGAGAGAGAAAACCCACAGGAGATGGGTTTTCCTGGACTGGACCTAGGCTTGAGATTTCCTAGTAAACTGTGTCCTGCAGGGCAGGTACCCACCCTTAGAGACAAGTGCCTGTTGACACAGAAGACCTGGGAAACTGGAATGGGAACAACCGAAAAATGAAAACACTTTCAAAAACAATCTTGACACCTTTATGTGTATAACCTAACCCAACCCTTCAGGGATCTTGGACCAAATTAAGAAAAAAATAAGAAGGCCGGGTGCAGTGGCTCAAGCCTGTAATTCCAGCAACTTGGGATGCCAAGGCAGGTGGATTGCTTGAGCTCACAGATTCAAGACCAGCCTGAGCCAGAAAGAGACCTCGTCTCTAAAAATAGCCTGTACTCCCAGCTACTCGGGAGGCTGAGGCAAAAGAATTGCTTGAGCCCAAGAGTTTGAAGTTGCTGTGAGCTAAGACACCATGGCACTCTACCAAGAGCAACATAGTGAGACTCTGTCTTAATAAAATAAAATAAAATAAAAAGATTATAGTAAAAAGTAAAAGCGATTTGGAGATTTGTAATTTATTTTTTAAAGCTATACCTCCTGGGATATTTAAAAGCCGATTAAAAGACTGGAAAGAAGAAATGAGAGTCCATAAATAGATATACATGTACCCTTAATTAAATTATTACAAAGTTGCCAAAGCCATTCAAAGTGGTACTGGAGCAAATAATTTCCATATGCACAAAAATGTATGGTCAGGTGGTCAGGATAAGGCTTCAAAAGCTGACATTTCAGCTGAGCTTGGTCACAAAAGGAATATAACATAAGAAACTTCACACTGTGTAGAATACTAACTCAAAATGGATCCTAGACCTAAACATAAGAGCTGAACCTGTAACACATCTGGAAAAAAAAGCACTGGAGAAAATCGTTGTGACTTTGGGTTAGGAAGGAATTTCTTAGATAGGATATCAAATGCACAATATAATACAGGAAAAAATTGAGACATTGGACTTCATCAAAATTAAAAACATTTGCTCTTCAGAAACACCCTGAAGAACATGAAGTCTTCCTTTCCAACTTGGGCCCAGCAGAATGGCTCCTGCAAAGAAGGGTGGTGAGAAGAAGGACCTGTCTGCCATCAACAAGGTGGTGATTTGAGAATGCACCATCAGCATTCACAAGCACTTCCATGGAGTGGGCTTCAAGAAGCTCCTTGAGCACTCAAAGAGATCCAGAAATTTGCCATGAAAGAGATGGGGACCCCAGATATGCACATCGATACCAGGCTCAGCAAAGCTGTCTGGGCCAAAAGCATAAGGAATGTCCCATACGGTATCCATGTGCAGTTGTCCAGAAAACACAATGAAGATTGACCAAACAAGCTCTATACTTTGGTTGCCCATGTACCTGTTATCACTTTCAAAAATCTATAGACAGTCAATATGGATGAAAATTAACTGGTTATTGTTATATATATGAAATAAAGTTATAGAACCACAAAAAAAAAGAATATGGGAAGACAAGCCACAGACTGAGAGAAGATATTTACAAATTATGTACGTGATAGAGTTTGAATCCAGAATATACTAAAAACTTCTATGACTCAGTAATAGGAAGACAAACAACCTAATTAAAAATACATTAAAGATTTGAATAGGCATTTCACAAAAAATGTAGATAAATAGCTAATATGCACATGAAAAGATTCTTAGTATTATTAGTCATTTGAAGGATGCAAATTAAAACCACAATGAGATAGCATTAGCTACCTACTGGAAGGGCTATAATCAAAAAGACTGCCAATTTGCAAAGATATGGAGAAACTAAAACTCTCAAATATTGTTATTGGAAATGTAAAATCAGAAAGCAGTTTGGCAGTTTCTTTAAATTTTATGCATGCACTTATCACCTTATCTTACAAACCAGCAATTTCAAAATAAAAACACATCCACATAAAGAGTTGTCCATGAATGTTCATAGCAGTTTTATTCATAATAACCTGAAACTGGATAAAAACCAAA
The DNA here is from genome assembly GCF_000181295.1 of Otolemur garnettii. Lineage (NCBI taxonomy): Eukaryota > Metazoa > Chordata > Mammalia > Primates > Galagidae > Otolemur > Otolemur garnettii. The sequence continues at coordinate 1,733,293 of NW_003852487.1, read as the reverse complement.
TGTCCATCATCTGATGATTGGAAAAATATATATATATGATATTGGGGTCGCACCTGTGGCTCAGTGAGTAGGGCACCAGCCCCATATACCGAGGGTGGCAGGTTCGAACCCAGCCCTGGCCAAACTGCAACAAAAAAAAATAGCCAGGCATCGTGGAGGGTGCCTGTAGTCCCAGCTACTCAGGAGGCTGAGGCGAGAGAATCACCTAAGCCCAAGAGCTGGAGGTTGCTGTGAGCTGTGATGCCACAGCACTGTACCGAGGATGACAAAATGAAGACTCTGTTTCTAAAAAGGAAAAAAATATATATGTGTGAATAAATATATATCATAAATATATATATATGATATAGACACACAGTGGAAATGTTACTCAATAATGAAAAGGAATAGGGAGGGGTATTGGTTAGCTCCTACCTAATGGGTGCAATGGGAGGGGACACAGCACAACGCCCTGGGTGAAGAGCTCAACTACAACTTGAACTTTACCTAACAAATGTGAACAATGTGACCTAATTATTTGTAGCCTCATTTAATCTGAAATTTTAAAATTTTAATTAATTAACTTTAAAAGATAATGAGAAGGAATAAACTACTGAGACATTAAACAGTGTGAATGACAACTGAAAACATTATGCTAAGGGAAAGAAACTCAAGACAAAAATCTACATGTTATAGGATTCATTCGTATAGTATTTCCAGAAAGGGCAGAACTTCAGAGATGGTAAACAGATCAATAATTGTCTGAGTTAGAGGTTAGGAACAGGCACAAGGGAATTTGGGGGGGTGGGTGCTAAAAAGTTGTTCTAAAATTGGGAATAGTGGTAATTGGTTGCAAAACATACAAATTTACCAAAAATCATTGAACTGTACACTTAAGTGATAGCTGTGTTGTATGATCTATAACATACTTCAATCAAGCCATTTTCTAATATGCTGTAAGTTACTCACAAATTCTACCCCCAAGAAGCTATTCCAAATATTTTACCAAAAATAATATTTTAGCAAAAATAAAAAATGATTCATGTATTAGTCTATTTGTTATAGAATTTTTGTATAAGCAAAAAGCTGGAAACAACCCAAATGTCCGTTGGCAAGAGACTGATTGAATTGTCTGTGGTATAAAATGGAATACCCTGCTCCTATAAGAAGGCTTGAAGCAGACTGCAACATAGGCTGTACAGAGAACTCCAGAAAATATTATTAAATGAGAAAGCAAACCTGCAGAAGAGTTTGTTTGATGAAAAGAAGTTTTAAAAGAGAATATTAATTATTTAAATATTATCCTTTCAATAAAAAAACTATTAAAGATTTTGAGGAGGTTTTTCTTGTTTGTTTTTTGTTGTTTGTTTTCATTTTGCTTACTAGGGAGCCTTGTGCCTATTCGCCCTTCAGTCTGGAGCAGTAGTGTAGCCAGAACCCTGTCAGACTCTACCATACCAACTGTTTCCACAATTGTCCTGTTAAGATTTTCAGCCACCAATAGGAGTTTCATCACTCTGGCAACCTGGGAGTCATGTGAGATGATTTTAAGGGAGGAAAGTGGACCAAAGACGTCCAATGAGTAGGCAGTGGTGACTGGCAAATGCTTAACAACTGGCTCTCCAAGGAGAAAAGCCTGATTTGAAGTGTGTGCCAGTTTCCATGGTGTAAATACCCCCACCACGGCCAATTTCAAACTAACCCTGTGAAGTCATGCTTGGCTCTCCCATGAAGTCCAAGCCAGTTCCAGCACACAGCTGGCAGTGTGTACCATTTCACACATATCCAATTGGCAAATCAAAAAATCTGACAACACCAGACATTTAATATAAAGTGGCATTAAAATGTGGTAGAAATGTAAAGCAAGTAAATTGCTACAGTCACTTTGGAGAGCAATACAGTGTTGTCCATACTGTACAGTCCAAAAATGTTTGTGGTTTTCCATCAGGAGATTAGGTTTTTTTTGCAGAATTGTTAGTAAGAGCAAAAGCAAATGAATGTTGCAAAAGCAACATAAATGTCTGATACCATTTGGATTTCTGTCTGTTCCAAATCCATGTTAAAATTCTATCCCAACATTGAAGGTGGAGCTTGGTGGGAGGCGTATGTGTTGTGGGGGAAGATCCTGCGTGAATGAATGGCTTGGTGCCTGCCTTCAATAACGAGTGAGTTCTTGCTTCATTAGTCCACACAAGAGCTGGTTGTTTAAAGGCATCTGCTACCACCTTCTCCTTCTCTTGCTCCTTCTCAGGCCATGTGACAGCCTGCTCCACTGTCACCCCACTTTGATGGGAGCCTCCTGGAAGCCCTTACCAGAAGCAGATGCTGTCACCATGCTTCTTGTACAGTCTGCAGAACCATGAACCAAATAAACCTCTTTTCTTTGTAAATTACCCAGCCTCAGATATTTCCTTTACAGCAACACAAAAAAAACTAAGACAATGTCTATCAGGAGAAAACTCATAGATTAATCATGGAATAGTCATTCAATAGAAGAATGCTCTACAGCAGCAGTCCCCAACTTTTGGAGGATAGGTTTCATGGAAGACAATTTTTCCACAAACCAGGATGGGAGGGGTCCTTAGATTCTCACCAGAAGTGAGAGGGGGGAATGACTGACTCCTTCACATGTGCAGTAGGGTTTGAGCTCCTACAAGAATCTAGTGCTGCCACTGATGTGACAGGAGTGGAGCTCAGGTGGTGATGTGAGTGGTTGGGACAGTTGTAAATACAGATGAAGTTTTGATCACTTGCTCACCACTCACCTCTTCCTCCCAGTTCCTAACAGGCCACAGAGCAGTACCAGTCTGTGGCCCAGGGGTTGAGGACTGGAGGACTGCAGCTGTACAGCATTTAATATTAACAAGCTAAACTAAAAAAAAAAAAATTTTAAAGCTAATATTCATATGAAGATGACTGTATCTTGGAAAACATAATGTTGAGTACAAACAAGCTTTAGGATCCTATGTTATGCATAATACAGAGCTTCTGTAAAAGTTTAAAATGCATAAAATGATACTCTGCAATATCATAGAGAAAGATATATGCATTGAAATATACAATGAAATCATTTCAAATAGAACAGACAAATACATACCAAACATATTACAATGTTGCCTCTAGGGAGGATAAAGGGAGATTGAAACTGGGGAGATATTCAAAAGGTATTTCATCTTTATTATATTATTCTATCACCTTTAAATATTAAACAAAATTATGTGGAATATTAATGATTTAAATTCAAGATTCTGAGTAATTAGGCATGTATGCTGATTGCTTTATTTTTTATGTTCTTTTGTATTTCAGAAGCGTCTTCAAACCCTGAAGCATAATCTTTTAGGACAAAAGAATGTAAAATTTATCACTATTCACTGGTGAATCCTACCAGCCTGATACTCAAGCAAAGAAGTATCATTAGAATATGATAATGTGGGCACCCAAGTGGCCTGGGACTGAATGTGGACAGTTTAATGCCCTCTTCCCTGGGAAGCCCTCCTGACTCCCACCTCTAACCTGGTAGTATTTCATGAATGTACCTAGGGTGACATTTGTCATGCTGTATACACAACAATTGTTTCTGTATCTCCCATTAAACTATGAGGTCCTTCTGAGTAGAAATCACAATTTATTCATTCCTATATTCCTGGAACCTCAGAGTGCTTTAGTGGGCATGGTGATTTTTTAATGAATACATGAATGAAGGAATCACTTCCATTTTGCACAACCATCTTCTAAATTTAGTAAGCCAGAGAGTGCAAAGTTCACATTACTTTGTAAACAGACCAGTTAATGTGTCCTTATACCAATCTTTATAGTGTAACACAAAGGCTCATGAGGCCTGCACATCCCTGGCAAAGTGGGGGGCAAGGCCTGGACTAGCATGGCCAGGGCCATGGGACTGTTGGCACCTGGAGTGGCTGACTTTAAGCCCAGTGCCTGCCTCAGACATTTTACCAGAAGTCAATTTGAGAGAAGTTGATTCACCAAAACTGTAAGACATTGAGACCTAAGATATCCCATCCCTGCTGGTTGTCTATCAAAAATAGAGACTCAAGTCCACAGCAATTGAGAAAAGAGTAAAATGGGTTTGAAGAAAGCTCACCAATGTGCCCATAAGAAGAGGACAGCAAGATAGGCTAAGAGTGGGACAATTCAGGGGCATGAGGTAGCCATCAAGGCAGGACTTATGTCCACAAATATAAATAGTTTATAGAAAAACCTACTTCTTCACATGTAGCAGTGCAGGATGATGTAGGTAGAGGGGCAATGACTGACTCCAAAAGTGTCCTAAGGAATGATTTGCAAATGAGTCATTCAACAAATTAGGTCTTCAGCAGATCAACTTGTGGCCCTCTGGCATCTTCCCTCACTTCTGCAGCTCCAAGGAGTGGGAAATACGGATCGTAATAACCATGGCCAGCACTGCTGGTGGCTGGCCACATGCCTGGAATTGTGCCAAGAGTCTTCAAGTATTAATTGAAGAGATTAATTCCCTTAGTCTTTGCAGTAACACTATTAGGCAGATGCTATTTTCATCCATGTTTTACAGAGAAGGAAACTGAGGCTCAAAAAGGTTAAATAACAAGATCACACAGGTTTAAAGTGGTAGGGGGCTGCTGTCATCTGAAAGCTTGACTCGGCTGGATAACCCTCTTCAAAGGTAGCTCACTCCTTTGCTAGCAAGTCAGGACTGACTGTTGGCTGGAGTCTCAGTTCCTTGCCTTGTGGCTACTTGAGCATCCTCCCAACATGGCAGCTAGCTTCCCCCAAAGTAAATGATTCAAGAGGGAAGACAGTGGTAACCTCAGTGTCAGGACCCAGCCTCAGAAGTCATACTCCATCATGTCCACAATATCCTAGTGGTTTCCCAGACCAGCCCCATTCATATGAGAGGAGACTACACAAGGGTGTCAATGCCAGGAGGAGAGAATCATAATAGTTACCATTGAGGTCACCCATGATAGAAACCTGGCTCCCATAGCCTTCAGTCACAATGTCACCCTCATGGACGGCATTCTGCAGAGCACAAAGCATTGGTGTCAAGCAGAATCAGTACCTAGTAGGCATTCAGTAATGTCTGTAGCCTCCCTGTCCCTTTTGTCTTCCTGTTCAGGACGGTGTGACTCCAAGGATCACTCCCGCTTATCTTCTGTTCTCTGTATCTCCTCCTTCTGCGGGGATCCATAACCTAGTGGCTGCTCCAAAGATTCACGATTAATTAAAGATTTATTTTCATCTGTTGACTAGATCCTAATAATCTTTCTCTACCTGAAATGAAGAAAGGATGCTCCAAGATCTATTGTGGCATAACAACTATCCCCAAACAGCAGGAGATAATGATCCTTATTTTGCTCATGAATCTGGAGGTTGACAAGGCTGAGCTGGGCAGTCTTTGCTTGGAGTCTGTGGTGTGGTTTCAGACAGGCTGGGATTAAGGTCATCCCAGAGGCTCTCTCTATATATGTCAGCTAGAAAGACAGATGAAAAGATAGAAGATAGATAAATAGATAGATAGATAGATAGATAGATAACAGAGATAAATAGAAATAGGTCATACAAGCACCACACTTACAAGGAGTTTTTCCATCTTCAAACAAGATTCCATGAAGAGGCCAACTCTTGGCAAAAAGGAGTGAACATGGAAGTTCAGAAGCCTCCAACCCTATTGATAATCACCCAAAAAGAACTTTCTGGAGAAGTTCTCAGCCAGTCTGCCCAGGAGAGGGAGTGAATCCCTGAATTAGCCAACATTGACTGGATATTTCCTGGTACTACTGTGTGTCTGACCCCTGAATGGATGAGCCTGGCTCATCCTAACTTTTCATGTATCCTGAACACTGCACAGCCTGGACCTGACCCAAGGGACTTGCCAGAACTCTGGGATGAGAAAGGCCATCCTAAGGGAGAGCAAGAGGGAGCCTATGTTAACTTTACTCCTTAAGCAGACAAATTACTCCTGGCTCCTAAGCACAGGGGAGGAGGCCCCTACCCTTCCCCCAGCTGCCCTGTCTTCTCTTGTGAGCCCCTTCTTGGAAGGTCTGATGGAGTGGTAACACCACACCCTGCTTCTATCCAGTCACTGGAATCACTCACAAGTAGAAACATCAGGCAGCTGGAGGCCTCAGGACAGCTCAAAACCCCATAGCTGTACTCCTACTTACATTGTCACAGTGATGGGTTGGCCTGCCCCTGCTTCCTGCCTCAGATTTCCTACCAACACATCTCCACACCGGCCTGAGATGTGGAACACAAATAACTTTTCAAAGCGATGATTAGAAGTAACATTAGAACATTTATTAAGTCTAGGTACTGCAAACATGGACACTTCCCAGGCCATTCTTCATAATTTTTGGTGTGTTTAAAATTTTTCATTATCAAAAAAGGACATTAGGTCAGTAAAATTTGAAAGCAAGTAAATTATCTAAGAGCAAAAAATTAAACGAGAGCCCACACAGCCATTAAAATTTATAATTTTAAAGATATGTCAAAAATATGAAAAATGCATATGACATAATATTAGATGAAAAGTGGAGACATACTGATCCCAAATTCATAAAAATGTGTGTGCAAATGGAAAAAGACTTGGAATGCTCAACAGTGATATTGTAATTATGAATAATTTCTTTGCCCTAATTTCTAACAATTTTTTAAAGACAATATTATTTTACTATTAAAGAGAAGTCTTTGGTAACATTAAGACTAGAAAAATTTGGAAGAAAAGGACAAAGCCTACAAAGGAACAAACTGAGGAGTGTGTATAATTTACTTTTTAATTACTTTTCATTACATATATATGTGTGTGTATGTGATACATATATATATATATATTTTTTTTTTTTTTTTTTGAGAGAGAGAGAGAGAAAGAGAGTCTTGCTGTTTCCCTGGGTAGAGTGTAGTGTTTCCCTGGGTAGTGTCATCATAGCTCACCATGACCTCAAATTCCCGGGCTCAAGCAATCCTCCTGCCTCAGCCTCCTGAGTAGCTGGGACTAAAGGCACACACCACCACACCCAGCTAATTTTTCTTTTTTTTATGGGGTCTCACTGTTGCTCAAGCTGGTCTCAAACTCCTGGTCTCAAGCAATCTTTCCTCCTCAGCCCCCCATAGTGCTAGGATTACAGGAGTAAACCACCATGCCCAGCCTCAGTACTGACATTTATTCTTATATTTGGGTGGTGATATGCTCTCCCAGCAAGGCAAGCCCATTTTTGACACACACCACACACAGCTGAGCCTTTATATGTGACACATAGTACACCCCAGTGAGGCCAGCTCTCCTGGCTGTCCCAGTGCTCATGCAAGGCAATAGGCCCCTGAGATAGGCTCAACTTTAAGTTTAGTTGCTTAAATGTCTGGCATTTTGTTTTCCATTATAAATCATTTGCATATTCTCTGACTTCACAGAGGAATTGCAAATAGTTTCATGACTGTGTATAGAAGTTGATGAGATACACTACCCAGGTCCAAAATTGTTCTAAAGCTCAGAAGGTTTAAGTATGTATCGTATTAAACCACTGTTGGAAATCATGGAGTTGACACTTGGCTCTGATCTAGCTTCAGACTGATCATATTTCTTGGCTGAGTCCCCTCTTACCATCATACTTTTACAAAAATATCTGAGTGGAGAAGGTACAATGTGAAGTTGTGGGTGACAACATTGACAAATCAATCTTGGTGGCTTCTGAGTCATTTTCTCCTTGGATTGCCAGGACTGTGCATGGTCTTACACCACTCCCAGGATTTCTTCAACCATTAGGTTCTTGAATCCCACCCCCTGATCCTCCAGATTCAGTCTTGCTGAGAGTTACAGGGAGAAGGAAAGGTCAAGATTCTGCATTTTTAACAAACTCCCTCAGGTGGTCCTTATGTAGACCTAATCCCAAGCACCATTTTCTAAAGAGGGAACTGGACCCAGGATGATTAAGTGACTACAACCTGCATTCATAAGGGGCACTTGGAGCAAGACCCATGCAGAGCCAGTGCTGGTGTTCTTTCTACTCAGGCATGTGGCCTTTACAGGCCCTGCCAACTCAGGATGGCCCTGCAGTCAGCCCTGTGGTTTCTGAAGACTTGATAACAAAAGATGAAGAGCTAGGATGAGGCAAAAGCTTCCCCCACTTGCTTTTAGCATGCAAATGCACGAGTGCAGCCCTTCCCCTGTTCCCACCAAATCCCCAGCAGCTCTGAAAGAGGACAGCTGTGGCTGTTGGCTATAAACTCCTAAAGTCCACCAGCTCACTGGAGAGCACCAAGGTTTAGGTTGTCCTCCATCTCTTCCTCAGCAGAATAGTTGTATATTGTATAAACCTCTATTGAAATGGGAAACATCATGGCTTAAATTTCAAAACACACAATACTTGCAGAGAAAAGTAAAAAAAAAAAAAAAAAAAGGAAGGCATAAACTTAACCAGAAAAGTGAAAGATGTCTATAAGGAAACATCTCAAACACCAACAAAAGTGGCCAAGTGCAGTGGCTCACACCTGTAATACCAGCAATTTGGGAGGCCACGGTGGGAAAATGGCTCTAGGTTAGGAATGTAAGATGAGCCTGGATAATATAGTGAGTTCCCAAGTCTACAAAATATGTATTTAAAAGTGCCTGTAGTTCCAGCTACTTGAGAGGCTGAAGCAGGAGGATTGCTT
>NW_003852487.1:1681009-1724651 GCF_000181295.1 Otolemur garnettii | reverse complement strand
ATACCCCAGCCCTTCTTCCAAAAGCACATATTAACTCCAAAATTTAAATAAAGGATAAAAAGGACTTTTGGCTTTTAATTAAAAGTGATTTCATCTGGGAAGGAGATAATGACATGCATTGATGAGCACATATTAGAAGGGTCTGAAATAATGCATTTTTATGCAATTAAAGGGGACTTAAAGAAGGAAAAATGGAGACAAGGGAATAGCCAGACACTGGACAGAAAGCAATGCTAGGAGTCCCTGGGCCATCAAAGCCTGGAGAAAAGTGGGGCGGTGGCTCCTGCTGTAATCCTAGCGCTCTGAGAGGCCAAGGCAGGTGAATTGCTTGAGCTCAGGAGTTCAAGACCAACCTGAGCAAGAGCAAGACCCTGTCTCTACCAAAAATAGAAAAAAACTAGCTGGACATTGTGGTGGGTACCTATAGTCCCAGCTACTTGAGAGGCTGAGGCAAGAGGCTCTCTTGAGCCCGAGGTTTGAGAGTGCTGTGAGCTGTGACACCATGGCACTCTAAATTGGAGCAACAAAATAAGACTCTGTCTCAAAAAAGAAAAAAGAAAGAAAGAAAAGAAAATGAGTGACTGAGTGACAAAGTGGACTTACCTCCAGTTGTCCATTTCAACATGGAAAACATTAGCAGACACCACCTCTACACAAAGGACACTCCAAGTTTTCACTTCTGAAGGTTAAAAACAAATCTTCCTGCTGCTAAGTTTCAGTTGTGATGTTTTAATTACACAAAAGAAGATGCCAGAAATGTGGATCTTGGAGTACATCCTGTAGAGAATTGATCTGGGAAGGGTGAAGAAGAAATTATCATTTTTTCAGGGGGGAAATAGTGTAGAATCCTTAGGCAATAATTAGGCATTGAAGGCCTCATCTGGGAGAGTCAGAAACTGAAAAACAAGCCTCAGGTGTGTGAGGAAGGAGCTCCGAGAGCCAGGGCACCCTGCAAGCGCACAGGCTGTGCGGCTGGCTGTCCGGAGACCAGGCCCTGGTGAAGCATCAGAGCAGGTTAGCCACAAAGGCCAAATTCAGTTAGGGTTCCATACGTTCCATTCAGTTAAATTTTTTGATAATTTTGTTAAATTATCCCCTTTCTAATGATTTTAAGTGATTCTGCCTTTATGTAAAAAAAAAAAAAACAAACAAAAAAACCTCATTTTGTGGTTCAATGTCTGAAGATAACCATACCTTATCTCAGTTATACCCACTCCCTGCTCAGACTCGCCCAGAGGGTGCCGCCTTTGAAAGGAAAGAAGCAAAGAACTGTCTTAATCTTGTCTCTCAAATCCCCCAAAGATGTCATGAGGAGTACAGCTGAGGTGCAGCTATGGAAATGCCTGCAGGGAATTCAGCAGTTCTCGAGAGGATTCCAGTAGGTGCAAATTACCCAACAGTGAATACTTGGGCTGCCTGATAAACTGAAGTTTCAAAGGTGTTCCGGAGGAAGGAAAAGAGTTCCCCTTTATCTGGTGCACACAGCTTAATGAGCCGCACCTGGGCGCCCTTCCTGCTCTTCTAACACTAAGCACGAGGGTACCTCCTGGGAATCTGCACCAGGCGAGAACACCCCTCTAACGTGCTCACAAGGTCTGAACATCAAGCCTTGATCTGCCACAGATCTGGACTGCTCAACTGAGGTAAACCTGAGGCTCCCGAGAATAAACAGAGCCCTGGGGTAAGCCTGGCTGTGCTCTGGGTGGGATCTCCCCACCATTTCTGAGAGTGAAAAAGCTCAGGACTTCCTCTCAAGTAGGGGCCTTCTTCGTGGTGGCCCTAAGCTGGTGTTTACAAGCATTAGAGGCAAAAGAGGGAGTTTCATGAACACTCACCCTGCGGTCGGCCAAAAGAGATGCCACCGTAGGCAGAGGGTGGGCCCAGGACTTCCCAGCTTCTTCAAACGCCCTGGTGAATAGGTCCCTTATCTATAAAGTGACCCTGAAAGCCAGATCACAGGGATTATGACTTTATAGATATTGGGGCTGGCCAGTCACCACCTCAGGACTGGAACAGGCAGGAGAGGGAAGTCACGCGCAGGCGGTAAATATCACCAGCCACTACGGAAGCCGTGTTACCTTCGCTCACACTCTCCCGTCCTGCCTCCTCTGGCCAAAAGGAGCTGAAGGCTTCCTGGTCTTGATTCTAGAGTGAACACTTGACAAATGTCCCAACCTTGAGTGCTCCTGAGAGGTTCATGCTGAGATTCTTGCAGGGTGTTTTATTCAATTACGTCTATTCGCAAGTTGACTCTTCCCTGATTTAGGGATTCTCACACTAGGTAAAAAAGAGGGGGGAAAGTCTTTCTGTTCTTGTGGTAGCCAATGATGTGTGTCCAGGTGACTGGGATGATGCCTAAATTTAGGTCCAATCTAAATGGAATGTTGCCGTGAAGGTATTTTGCAGAAGGAATTAGATTTAAATCAGTAGTACTCAAATACACACACACACACACAACCTTTCTCGGGTGAACCTTAACTAACACAGCTCCAGTGATGTTGATTTTGTGTAATTGCACCCTGGCAATCACAGAGGGCCGAGCCTAGCACAACACTGCTCCTGCAGCCTGCTGTCTTTTACATATTCCCTTGCCTAACCCTATTTTAGGATGTGGCCTTTCTTAAGTCACAATGCTCTCACAATGAGCCACAATGTTCTCATTTTTATAGAATGAAACATTGTCCAAGACTTCTGTTAGCCTAGTGAAAATGTGAGCACCTTTCAGCTGCTCCCAAGTCTCCATGGTCAGGCAGTCTGGTTGACTTGAGCTATAGGGAAGGATAAGTGACCCACATGTTCCCAGCATGACACTCTGCAGAGGAACTAATGGCTACTGAACCCACACCTAGGCCATTCCTCCTCTCGTGGAATCCAGCCCTCCAACAGGTGATACTGAGAAGCGCAGTACCAGGCTACTCATCTTTCCAAGAAGGTCAAGCACAAAGCAGCGGTTTTACTGCCTCTGTAGGAAAACCCAAAAGGCTAGTTCCGCATCTTTGGTGTGTCATGTACAGACTCCCCCAGCTTGGAGTTCTGGATCCCTGTAGACTTACCCATCCTGATGCTACTGAGGGACGGCAGATGTGAAGGAAGGGGAGGAAGAAGAGAGGATGAGGAGAGGGGCTGCCACCCAAATATCTAACCAGGAAGCTGCTGGTTCCACAAGGATGGGCTTATAGAGGCAAATGGGGAAAGTGTGGCTGAAAATATGATGCATAAATGGTTCCACATGCCCCTCATGTACTTTCAGCTAAAAGAAAGGGCCTTCCAAAGTTCCTAATGATAGCAGAAGATGTATTATGCCTCATAACATATGTAACTCTAAAATGTTCCAGACGAATAAGTAAGACCTTGTCTCTTCTTTTTCAGTGATTAGGCTTTAACATGATATAGGTTCCAAATATTTGTATATTCTGTATAAACCCAGAAAATCTTATAATATATGATAAAATAAACATAAAAAAAATCCATGAAGGAACATGTTCTTAAAGGACCCAACAGAGGCACTATGGCCAGGCCCAGCTGGGCACTTGGACCACTTCCCAGAACAGCTAGCAAAAGTGTGTGCCATCTATCAAAACTTGGGTGGCTTTGGTTATTCTCACTCTAGTTCCATCCCTTGCTTTTGTGATGATGGTGAATAGTCAGTTTAGGCTCCCAAAACAAAATACTACACACCAGGTAGCTTAAATAACAGAAATTTCTCAGTTCTGGAGACTGAGAAATCAAGGTGCTGGCAAGTTGATTCCTTTTGAGAGTTCTCTTTCTCACTCAGATGGCTGCCTTCCTATTGTGTCATCATATGAAACAGAGAGAGGGAGAGTGAGCACTCTTGGGCCACTTCTTAGAAGGCCACTAATACTATCAGATCAGGGCTTCACCCTTATGACTGCTTTTAACCTTAATTACTTCCCTACTACAAATACAGTCACATTGGGGGTTAAGGCTTCAACATAAGAATTTGGGAGAGATAAAAATTCAGTCCATAGCATGTGGAAAATTGATCAAACTAATTTCAGCTTCTTAACTTTCAAAGTGTTATATGGACTCTCAAATGCAGCGAAGCAATTGAGTCAACATTAACCACAAGGAAAGGTCTAATCTAGCACCTAAATTCACAGAGTTCTATGCAAAAACAGAAGATGGGCTTGATAAATTCTTCAATTTCTTTTCAGTTCCCCTTTTCTTGGTAGAGTAATGCTGCTTTGGTACAAATGATGGGGCTAACTACAAAGCCAATCACTTTTATTGAGTTTATATTGTGTTAGTATAAGGAAGGCACCATCAACTCTACACCTACCAATTCCTGGTCTGCACCTGCCTCTCCTAAGTCTACAGTGTTGTTTCAATATTTTCAATGACAGCTCCACTGCCAGACAAATTTCATACATTGTGACTTAGATGCTGTCCCTGTTCCTAGGCTTCAAGAAGGTGAGATGCCCATCCTGCTTCCCTTTGAATGACTCTCTGTAGGTCCAGGACCAGTAATTATCTCTGCCATGAAGGGTGAATAACATTGTCCTACTTTCTCCTGACTCCTACCTGGATGCCTTTCATATCATCAGTGGATCACTTTTGTGTACTAGGAGATTAAGATAATGTACTGCACAAGTATATTTAATTTTGTTTGGTATTCATTGAGGGTACAAAGAATTAGGTTACACTGATTGCATTTGTTAAAGTCTCTCTTATAATTGTGCCCTGCACCCAAGAGGTGTGCCATACACCGTGACCCCTCCATTCCCTCTCCTCACTTGCTCATTCCCCTACCCTGCCCTTTTATTAGCTCATCTACTGCCTTCGTATTAGAATAGAGTACGTTGGATTCATGCTTCTCCATTCTTGTGATGTTTTACTAAGAAGATTGTGTTCCACCTCCATCCAGCTGAATAGAAAACATTTAAAGTCTCCATCTCTTTTAGTGGCTGAATAGTATTCCATGATACACATATACCACAGATTGTTAATCCATTCCTGGATTGGTGGGCATTTAGGATGTTTCCATATTTTGGTGATTATAAATTGAGCTGCAATAAACAGTCTAGTGCAAATGTCCTTATGATAAAAGGATATTTTTTTCTTCTAGGTAGATGCCCAGTAACAGGATTGCAGAATCAAATGGGAGGTCTAATTTGAGTCCTTTGAGGATTCCCCATACTTCCTTCCAAAAAGTTGTATTAGTTTGCAGTCCCACCAGCAGTGTAAAAGTGGTTCCTTCTCTCCAAATCCACACCAGCATCTACAGTTTTGAGATTTTGTGATGTGGGCGATTCTCATAGGGATTAGATGATATCTCAGGGTGGTTTTGATTTGCATTTCTCTGATGATTAGGGACAATGAGCATTTTTTTCACATGTTTGTTAGCCATTAGTCTGTCTTTTTTAGAGAAGGTTCTATTCATCTTTCTCGCCCAGTGATATATGAGATTGTTGGCTCTTTTTTGTTGTTGATTAATTTGAGTCCTCTATAGATCCTAGTTATCAAGATTTTGTCCAATTTTTAATATGCAAATTTTTTTTGCATTCCAGAGGTTATCTGTTTGCTTTGGTTATTGTTTCCTGAGCTGTACAGAAACTTTTCAGTTTAATTAAGTCCCGTTTGTTTATTTTTGTTGTTGTTGTAATTACCACAGTTTTCTTCATAAAGTCTTTCCACAGGCCAATATCTTCAAGTGTTTTCCCCACACTTTCTTTGAGGATTTTTATTGTTTCATGACTTAGATTTAAATCTTTTATTCATTTTGAATCAAATTTTGCCAGTGGTGAGAGGTACAGGTCCAGTTTCACTCTTTTACATATGGTTATCTAGTTCTCTCAGCACCATTATTGAATAGGGATTCTTTTCCCCAGTGTATGTTCTTCTTTGGTTTATCAAAGCACAAGAGGCTGTAAGAGGTTAGTTTCATTCCATGGTTTTCTATTCAGTTCCGAATGTCAATGTCTCTATTTTTGTGCCAAAACCATGCTGTTATGATCACTATAGCCTTATAGTATTGCCGAAAATCTCATAAAGTCAACCCTGGCTTTGGTTTTATTATTAAGAATTGCCTTGGCTATACAGGGTTTCTTCTGGTTCCATACAAACTGAAGAATTATTTTTTCCAAGTCTTGAAAGTATATTGTTGGTATTTTAATGGAGATTTCATTTAATTTGTAGATTGCTTTGGGTAGTACAGACATTTTCACAATGTTGATTCTTCCCAGCCGTGAGTATGGTATGTTCTTCCATTTGTTAATCTGTTCTGCTATTTCTTCTTTAGGGTTTGGTAATTTTCTTTGTAGAGGTCCTACACATCTTTTGTTATGTATATTCCTTAGTATTTCCTTTTTTTTTTTTGAGGCTACTATGAAAGGAATTGCATCCTTGATTTTAAGGATTGCATTGAATTTGTAGATTGCTTTGGGAAGTATAGACATTTTGGCAATGTTGATTCTTCCCAGACATGAGCATGGTATGTTCTTCTATTTGTTAACATCTTCTGCTATTTTCTTTTCTTAGGGTTTTGTAATTTTCTTTATAGAGGTCCTTCACCTCTTTTGTCAGGTATATTCCTAGGTATTTCATCTACTTTGAAGATACTGGGAAGGGAATTGTGTCCTTGATTAGCTTTTCATTGACTGTTATTGGCATATACAAAGGCTACTAATTTGTGGACATTGATTTTATATCCTAGACATTGCTGTATTTTATGATCACTTCCAGGAGTATGGTGGTTGAGTCTTTGGGGTTCTCTAAGTATAAGGTCATATCATTGGTAAAGAGTAAGACTTTGACCTCCTCTGCCCCCATCTGGATGCCCTTTATTTCCTTCACTTGCCTGATCATATTGGCAACATCTTCCAGCACTATGTTGAATAGTAGTGGCTATAGAGGACGACCTTCTCTGGTTCCAGTTCTAAGTGGAAAAGCTTTCAGTTTTACTCCATCCAGTATAATATTAGCTGTGGGTTTGTTGTAGATGGCTTCGATCAGATTAAGAAATGTACCAACTTTGCCTATTTTCATCAGAGTTCTAATTAGAAAATAATGCTGAATTTTATCAAATGCTTTTTCTGGATCTATTGAGAGGATCCTATGGTCTTTGTTTTTGCTTCTATTGATATGGCAAATTACATTTATGGACTTGCACATGTCAAACCAGCCTTGCATCCCTGGAATGAACCTACTAAGTATTTCCTGTAGAGCTGGTCTTCTTGTGGTGAATTTCCTCAGTGCTTGTCTGTCCACAAAAGATTTGATTTAAACCATCAATTTTGAAGCTTAGTTTAGCATACAGATTTCTGGGCTGAGAATTGTTTTGTTTAAGAATGTTGAAGGTGGATGACCATGCTCTTCTGGCTTAGAAAGTTTCAGCAGAAAAATCTGCTGTCATCCTAATGGCTCTGCCTCTGTAGGTCAGTTGGCCCTTACTCCTGGCTGCTTGAAGAATTTTTTGTTAAATCTTGATTTTGGACAGGTTCATTACAATGTGTCTTGGAGAGGCTCTGTTTAAGTTGAGATGACCTGGGGTTTGATATCCATCTGAAAGGAGCAAGTTAGGGTCTTTAGTAAAACCAGGAAGTTTTCATTTATGGTAGTCTCCAGTAGGGCTTCCATTCCTTTGGAACAATCTTCTTCCCTTCAATAATCCCTATTATTCATATGTTTGAACATTTAATGGAGTCTTGTAGTTCTTTAAGTAACTGTTCTGCTTTCTGTCTCTTCTTTTCTGCCTCTTTAACTACCTGGGTTAACTCAAAAACTTTATCCTCTAGCTCTGAGTTTCTTTCTTCTCCATGGTCTAACCTAGTTTTGATACTTTCTACTGCATCATCACATTCCCTGATTGTCCCCTTCATTTTCTTAAGCTCTGCCATATCCTTTCTATATTCTACATATCTCTCATCTGACTTTTGGTTCTCTCTTTCTATTTTCTCTTCCATTCCTTTTATTGTCTTTGTCATTCATATTTTAAATTCCCTTTCTGTAGTGTCTATTAACTTTTTATAGGTGGAGTCTTCTACAGTAGCTATCTCATGGTCCCTTGTGGGAATTCCTTTGTTTTGGTTTTTCATGTTGCCTGAATTTTTCTATTGGTTCCTCCTCATGTGTTCTTTCTTGTTGTTCACCTCCTTGTCCTCCTTTTTCTCACTGCCTCCTTAGTTTCAAACAAAAATCCTTGCTCTTGATGACAGTATGTTGCAATATGTCACCAGGACACCAGGTGGTGAAACAAATAAAGTCTCAATAGATTATTTAAAAATTAATATCATACAAAGAATTTTCTCTGATTATAAGGTGAGGTTAGAAATCAATAATAGAAGTAAAACTGGAATATTCACAAATTTGTGGAATTTAAACAATACACTCTTAACCAATGGATCAAAGAAGAAATCTAGGGAAATTAAAAAATACTCAGAAATGAATGAAAATGGAAGCACAACATACAAAACTTATGGGAGGTATGCAAAAGTGGTTGCTGAGGGAGAAACTTATAGCTAGCTATAAATGCTTACATTAGAAAAAACAAAAGATTTCAAACCAGCAACCTATCTTTAGAGAAAATAAAAAGATCAGTCACTGCTAGCAGTTAGTGGGGAGGGAGGGAGCACAGATGATTTTTTTTTTATGGCAGTGAAACTTCTCTGTATGATGCTATACAAGTGGGTACACGCTCTTATACATTTGTCAAAACCCACAGAGTTGTACCACTCCAAGAGTGAACCCTCATGTAAACCATGGACTCTGAGTGATAATTATGTGTCAATATAGTTTCATCAATGGTAGGAAATGTTCCACCTGGTGGGGGATATTGATAGGGAAGGTTGGGTATGCACCGGGGCAGGGTCATATGGGAAATTTCTATACTTTTCCTTTCAACTTTGCTGTGAACCTAAAACAGCTCTAAAAAGTAAAGTTCATTTAAACAAGAAAAGGAAACACATCTGTGCTCAGATATGGATGTCCCTTCTCCTAAAGTCTTTCCTCACTAAGCTCCTCAAGTAGGTGAACCGTCTCCTCCTCTGGGCAACTTCTGTGCCCTCAAGCAGTTCTATTTTAGTCCTCTCTACTATTAGCCACTAAGGTTGGTCTCCACATGGATTTCCCTTAGCAGACAGTGAGCCTCTCAAGGTCACAGTCTGGGTGCAGTACCCCATTATGTCCCAGTCCCTAGCATTATGCTGTGCACAGGGTGGGCCCCTGGTAGCTGAGCTGAGATGGTATGAGACTGCTCAGTCTTTAGCCATATTACCTTGGGTGAGATGGGAAGAAGCAAGACACAGATTGAGAGAGAGAAACCAGAAAGTCAGGGCCTGCTGTGCTCACAGGTTCCTGGGCAGAACACAGCATGTCAGGCAGGGCTATGGGGTGGGGGATAATGGGGGTGGCCATGAGGAGAGGAAAGAATTGTGGGCAAGAGCTTCTGTGGTGGTTTCTGCTGGATGGAAGAGGAGAGGCAAGAAAGCAGGTTTAGGATTGTCTGGTTTGAATAATTTCAGGGAGCTACAGGACCTGGGGGCTATGCTAGCTATCTGGCACCTGGCTCTGGGGTGTCCCCTGCAGGAGAGACAGGGCAGGATGAGATGCAGCTGGTGGCTGCAGTGAGCAGTGTCCTGCTGCTTCCTGTGCACCCACTGGTCCCACAGTGAGCAAGATAGACTCTTGACCAATGAGCAGCCCCCTCTCTTTGGAAAAACCCAAATCTAAGAACAACAGATATGAAAGGAGAGAAGATGGACAGGTAGATCCTGACCTCTTGAGCCACCAATGCTGGGGCAAGGGTCACTCCAGGCCACACAGCACCCCAGACCCCTGAAAGATAATCTGAGCTTTATCTGTGGGGGTCAGAGTAAATGGATCCTCCTTTTTGAGGAGTGAGGTCTTCTAATAGGAGAATGGTAGGCCCCTGGAGCTGGTGTGGAGGAGGCCTATACGAGCAGTCACTGCCACCTCATTGCTGATGGGACAGATCTCAAGGATGAGCATTTGAGAATTACACAGTCTCCTTTTCATCCATATTCTGTGTCTGCTTGACCTGAGGGATCCTGGATTATGTGACAAACAAAACCTCAAATTTCTTAAAACTCAACAGAAATAGACAACTTTAAATCTGTACTTGTGCCCATGTTCCTCTATATTCCTGCTCACGCTCAGCCCCTCTGCAATGCTGTGGAAGCTGTGGTCTGAATGTCTGTATCCATTCCAAACTCATATGTTTAGGACTAAATACCAACATGACATTGTCAGGAGGTGAAGCAGTTGGGGGGTGTGATTAGGTCATGAATACAGAGCCTTCTCTAAAGGGATTAGTGTCCTTATTAAAAAGGCCCCAAAGAGCTGCCTTGACCTTTCTATCACGGGAGGACACAGCAAGATGACATCTATGAACCAGGAAGTGGGCCCTTGCCAGACACTGAATCTGCTACAGCATCTTGGACTTGTAGCCCCCAGAACTATTAGTACCTGTGCTGTGTACAAGCTACCCAGTCTACAGTACTCTGTTCCAGCAACCCAAAGGGACTCATTTAGTTGAACCCTCACCCACTCTTCCTACTGCAAGTTCTTGAGTGGCTCAACACTAGCTGCATTGGTAAAGCGTATCAAGTCATAACTCTCTCACCTGCCTCCTCTTCCTTTCTTGGGAGCTTGTGGAGCAGCCTGAAATGTCTATCATGACAGTTTTCCTTTGGGTTAAGGCTTTCGCCACAAGACACCTGTTAAAATCCACAGCTGCTTCTGTAAAGTATAATGTGGACATCCATCTATCCATCTGTGCACTGATTCAAGGTCAAGTGGGTGAGCGTCACACATAGGTGTTGTGTCAGGCCTGGGCTGGAAGCCACATGGTCCCCTTCCTTGAGAGCTGCCTCCCAGTGGGGAGAGAAAGACCTGTAGATGTGCAGGGATGGCAGTGTCCATGTGCCATACCTCTGGAATCTCTGGGATAACAGAGCCCTACAGAGAAGCGATTAAGAGAGTATCAACAAGAACATGGAAAGCTGGAGGACAATCCCCAGGGCAAGCAGGATGAAGTCCATGGAATTCTGACATGTCTCTTCTTCCTTTCGGTGGCTTCCCTGGGCACTGTTACACAGGGTCACACTACAATCTCTGGTTTGCAGGTGTAGAAACTCAAGCTCATGACTGAAAGTGGTTTCCCAGAAGCTATCGATCACCACAAAATATCATATAAAGCTAACATGAAGGGAGGTAGAGAATCCTCTGCTGCTCTCCACACCAGCATGCAACACCTGCCGCTCCCTGATCAGGCTCACTGTGGGAAATAGTCAGGCTCAGGAAGGAAACAGAAAATTGGTTGAGATTCTCATTCCTATCTCTGTGGTTACTCCACGGCAGCTCCCCAATGGGTCTTCCAGAGCAAAGGACTCCATCTCATCCCAGCAGGGAGAAGGAGAGATGCCAGCTCTGACCATATTAATGAAGTTGTTGGGAGCATCCTCCTCTCTGTGCTTCCAACCTGAGAGGTCCAGAGAGCACATCCAGACCAAAAAAAGGTTATAGTGTAATCTGATAACTACTGACAACTTAATTAGCTCCCTTAAACCCAAAGCCTTTCTTATTCTTTTTGGAAACAAAACCCCTGTGGAAACAAATATGTTTTCATCTTCCTCCAAAACACATACTTGGCGAAGGTGATTTTATAACTAAGTCTAATATGACCATCCACTTGCCCTACTCACCAGCTCCAGGTGGTGGAATCTATACCAACAGCCATAGACCAGTCCCCAGTGGGGACTAAAATGTAGATGGTACCATCCCTAACCCAGTGATTTTCCACTGGTGTGCCACAGCACATTGTTGTACCATGAGAGAATCTAGGTGTGCTGCAAAATTTTTTAAAGATCCCTAATTAAATTATTTTCTGAAGAAGTTCAAAGCACATAAGTATATTCCCTTTTCTGCCTTCTTTTTAAATCAACATAATTTAAGCGTGCCACAGAAGTTTAACTACAGGTTCAAGTGTGCCATGAGATAAAATCAAAGTCTGAAAACACTGTCCTAACCAATGCAAATGGTCTTATTCTGCGAGAGGAAATCCTAGAAGGCATGTCCTTTGTGTCCCTTCATTCTACAGAAGGAAACACCTTTGTCATGAAGAGACTTGCATACTAAGACTTGTGCTGACTGTGCCAAGGAAGACACAGCATCAGAGAGCACTCTGGCTGCACCACATCTGTGCTGTGTGCTCACTCCTCTAGTAAAGCTTTCATCATGCATTTTGAAAGCTCTGCTGAAACTGTTTTAGGGTACAAAAACTCAGAAATTGTTCCAGTTGAAGATAGAGACAAATAAGCAGATTTTAATAATTACAGTACAGCCAGTATTTGAGAGTCTGTGGCAACCTCTGTCGACACTGCTACTCAGGGGATGAGGCTCATCAGGGCTCAGTCAAGAGGGTTTCAGTCCCATATTTCTCATACCTTCAAATAGAGGTATGAGAAACACAGTGTCTTCATCAACATTGAACAGCTTATCTTCTTTCTCAGTCTCCTTAGCTATGGGTCAAAGTTGAATCTCAATATTCAGGGATGCATTAGATTCAGATGTCAGTATCTCTGGGCAGGGTGTCTAGTGACTCAGTGATGCCAAGAACACCATCACACCAATATTTCTGTCCTTAGTGTACCTCATTAGCCCAATGGGTACTGTTTCTGGGAAGCCACCCCTGACTTCCAGTGGCCAAGTGAATTGCTCATGGTGTGTCAGGCCACATTGCTCTGGAATAATTTATGTATTAGATTCAAATTTCATGGGCTATTATCCTGAGTGGGCAAAAAATCAAAAGCAAGATTAGTTGTCTATAAATCAGTTTTCAAATTCCAATTCTTCTCCATAGAGCACAAATTGATCTTGACAGTTTAGAATGGTCAGGGGTTTTGACGGCCAGAGGAGGGGAGAAGCCAGCACTTCTGGGTTTTGCGATTGGGGGACTCTGGTGTTGAGGATGGTGGCAGGTCCATGGACATTCTCTCTTAGCACTGAAGGAGATGGGCACCTCCCCCCAGTGTCAGTGCACATTGGCGGGGCCCATGCCTGCTGTATGCCTGCTGTCAGGCTATGTGCCAACGCTAAGCAAGTAGCGAGATAAGCAGTGTCAGATTATTTTAATTCCCACTTTACAAATGTGGAAACAGAAGCTCAGGGTGGGGAAGAGACTTGCCCAAGCAATTAAACCATGAAGCCAGCCAGGGCATGGAGCCAGATCTTGTCATTCCAAGTTACGCCACTGGTATGCTTGTCTGGATTCCAAAGGGCCCCCTGAAATGACTTGGCAGGTTGTGTCAGCCTCACATGGGGCAAATATTTCCTTTCACACCTCCTAGAACACTCCCAGCATAATTACAAAATGTTGCAGTGCTGGTTGTGACCAGAAAAAGAACACACATACCTGCTTATCACTAAACTGCATATTCATCAAACTCAAGGTTATCAGCAGAAAGGAGGACATCAAAATATTTCCAACATGTCATAATCATTTGGGTTGCCAGGAGAGCAGGAGTAAAAGGTGACGAAACAACTGAGTAGAAGGGAAATCAGACAAAGTAAAGCAAATTTCAGAAGAATATGTGGAAGGCAATGAATAAAAGAGAAAAGGGAAGATGAAGGAAAAGATGAATATCACAGGGTATGTTGCAAAAACAGGGCAAAGCCTTCTGCCTGTCTCCTAACGGTTGCAGCAACCTCCTAACATGTTTTGCCTGACCCCACTAGGATATCTGAAAGTAAGAGTACGGTATCAGCATTATGAATAAAACAACAACAACAAAATTAGAAACTCTCTCCTCCAAGTGATTCTAACATGCAACCAGGGATGAGAATCACTGATGCAGATTTGGTATACAGTGCATGGATTTTTCCCCTTGAAAGCAGGATGTGTCTTGTTTTGAATCCCTGGCCCCAGCACATAACCTGGCACATCACGGATATTTAGCAAATGTTTGTTGAGTGAATAAAAGACTGAATGAGTGAATAAAATATATGAAGGTTAGTGACATTCAAGAGGAGGCTGTCAAGGAATAGCCAGGAAAACTCAAGTAATAGACAGTAGCAAGCCAGAGAGTGAACATCCCCTCAGCTAACTAGGGAGTAAGCTAGTAGCTAGGGAGATAAATTCTGGAAATGGCCAAGTGATAAGAACAGCAACGAGCAAGGATCTGAATGATCACATAAAGCAGCCAACCAATTCATGGCAAAATATAAACCCATTTAGGGAAGCTTGTTTATTTAATGGGTTTCACTTGATCTAGACACAGGAAGAACAAAATAGTTTCCAACACAAAATAGCCTTAGTGTTGCTGTGATTTCAGAGTCTCTGGAGACCTCTGTTGACACTGCTACTCAGGAGATCAGCCCCATAGGGGCTCAGTCAAGAAGGTTCCAATCCCAGCCACACATCCAAGAGAAGCCAGGAGTTTTCAGGCTTTCTGAGAGGAAACTGGTTCTAGAGGTCATGACCACTTTCATGAAATACTGATATTCGTAATCCTGTCATAATAACTATAGAACGTACTATTAAGCAAAAATATGACTATGGTATGTGACTTGGAATATTTAAAAAAAATTATACCTGCAAATGGGCATGCCTGATAATTAATGTTCACAAACTTGCCAGCACTGTACAAACAACTCAGTAAGGTTTCATAACCTTGGTATAACAGTGTCTCACAGCTGTGTTCCCATTAACAAGTAGCATTACCTTGCTGAGTGGCCATTCATTATTGTTATTCTGTGTTTTGTATTGCTGTTGCATGTTTTGTATGATGATAGCTCTCATGGTCATTCCAGAAAAAGAGTTCCAAAATTGCTTTGAAGGGTGGACTAGGTGCTAATATCAGAGCATAGCTTCCCAAAGGTGGTACTGTGAGAGTGACAGCAGTGAGATTTAGCACTCAGGTACGTAGCACTTTTTCTAGGATGAGTTCACAAACTTAATTGTCAGACCTCAAACATTCAGTCCATAACAGTGGCCTTAGGTAATGGAAATTTATTTCAAAGATACATGAAAATGTGAAGAGACACAGATTATTGAATTGTATTGGAAAGGATGTCTCTGGCTTCAAGAAATAGACATATAAAAGTGGATTAAGCAGCAACAGAAAAGATTCAATTATTTCCATAAGAAGATAGTGCCAGGTTTGGTGTAATGATGTCATCAAATATAAATTCTTTTCGTCTTTCAACTCTTTCATCCTCAGAGTATTGTCTTTCATGGTTGCAAGATGGCTGCTGCATCCAGAACCTCCCACTAGGGTAAAGGGAGTTCTCTCTTCACATACTTTTCTCTCATCATGGAGGAAAATGTTTCCCAAAAGCTTCTAAAGGTTTCCCTTTGTCTCATTGGCTAGAACTAGATCACATGGCCAGTGCTAGACCAATCACTGGCCAAGAAGTATGGGATAATGGCAATGTTTGGCTTAAATCAATAATGATCTATTCCCTTTGGGTGGAAACCTCACCACTGCCTCAGTCATCTCAGAAGCCATGAAATCATGGAACTGTCACCCTGAACAGGAGAGCAAACCTGGTAATCTGCCAGATGCTAGACCTGGATTCTCCCTGATTCTGCTGCTTCTGCCATGGTGACTACTTCTACCACTGCCTTCACCAGTTTTCTCTGTGTCCCTCCTAGCCAAGTGTGCTGAGAGAGGTTAGTCACTGTTGCAAGTTGATAATTTGAAGTCCAAAGCCCTGGTGCCTATGAATGTGACCTTATTGGGAAGGCAGGTGTTGGTAGATATGGTAAAGATGTGAGTGGAGGTCACACTGGAGCAACATGGACCCTTAATTCAACATGATTTGTGTGCATTTAAGAAAAGAAGAGACTCAGAGACCCCCACACACAGAGAACAAGCCGTGTGCAGGCACAGACACAGAGGGGAAAGGCCAAGTGATGAAGAAGGCAGATTGCAGTGATGTGGCTACGAGCCAAGGAATGCCAAGGATTGCTCACAATCATCAGAAGCTAGGAGAAGAGCATGGAAAATATTCCCTCTCTGAGCCAGAAGGAGGAAGGAACCAACCCAGATAACACCTTGATTCTGGATTTCCAGCCTCCACAACTATGAGATAATAGATTTCTGCATTTCTTTAAACTAACCAGTTTGTGGGGTTTTTTAGGGTGACCCTAGGGGACTAATACAGACACCATCCCACTTGGACACATCATGGCCTCTGATCTCCCATACCCTGTAGATCAAAATGATCATAACACATTCCTCATCAGGTTATTATCGAGATTAACTAAGCAAATGCATAATGCATGGCTGAGGTTTAGCCCAATAACTGTCACAAATTAGGCTGTCAACAAAGGTAAGCAGGAAGGTTAGCTGATATTGTTGTCATCATCATCATCATCATTTTTGATGACTTCCTTGAGCCAGGTTGTGATTTGGGGTCCTAGCAGTCAAAACCAGAGTTGCAAGTCCCCTTGACGCAAAGCAGGATAATGAGTGTGGAAAGACCCTACCCACTACCACTTTTCCCTTCAGAGTTAATGAGCTTATTGTATTGTCAGGGCCTCAGAGTGGCTTTGAGAACCAATTGACCTAGAATCTTACATAATCAGTGCAAATATGCCTATACCAACATCTGTGTAAGACCTTGCTTGATGCTAAATAACAGGGAAATGATCACTACTGAACCCTCCACTCAGATGGGCAGCTTATTCCATCCCATGGGGACATTTCGTGGCTAAGTCACACAGGCACATCCGCAAAGGGAAATGCTCAGTTCCTTTCAGAAGGACAGAAATCTTCCAGGTCAAACTAATCTCTGCCTTACCGATTATGTTGCTCAGTGTTCTTATGTGACAGTCACCTGAAAAATTCCTTTTATGCTTTAAATCCAGAAAATGTCTCTCTGTGCTGACAAATGTACCAGCTTTGTTCCTATTAAATAAAGCAACTTATGCAATGCTTCAGTTTCCCTTATTGCCCAGACCAATAGGAATCCCAGTGACAAATTCAAAATTTAATTACGGTAACACAGTTCTAGAGGGAACGTATTTGTTCCTTTTCGTGGTTTTGATTCATTTTTCTTTTCCAATAATCTTATTGGATGTGCCTTTATAGTCTAAGTGGCCTTAATTATCTTTGGGAATTACCAAGCCCGTCTATGAATGCTTCACAATAAATGGCTCTTAGAGCCAGTTAGTAAAAATTACAAAGAAAGAGAGAGTAGTCAAGCTGCATTTAGAAAAAGCAGGCTTAGGAATCTTACATCGTGGGAAAGGAGCAAAGGAAGAAGGATGGTGGTCAGAGAATAATGGCTGGAGCAGAGAGATGCAGGCCCAAATAGACAAAAAAGATTCAAGAAGAGAACCAACAATAAGAGGCCGTGATACTAGAAAGGGGAAGGAAGGAAACGAATAGTGAGCAACATGTAAGGTACATTTGCACGCCTAACACTAAGAATACTAAGAGGTAATTGAAGCTTTGTGAGCTCCAAGGGAAATGGAAGAGATTGCCTGGAGATGGGAAAATAATTATCAATATGTCTAGTACTTTGATGTAAAGAATATAGTACTTCCACACAGAGTATTTTTAGATTTATAATCTGAAAAATATTCCACCGAGTCTGGGTTTAGATAAAGGCTTGCTTGGAATTGCAAAAACAGAAAACAGGCTTGCTCAAGGTCACTGTCCTCAAATATGAAGAGGTGAGGTCTGAATCTGATTTGGGATAAAGAATTTGAGAACTTTCATACTAAGCCCTAGGGCTGAGGCAGGAATTTGCAGTCCACATTCCCTGTCCCTGCGGCTGACAATAAATTCAAGCTAAAAGAAGCAGAGCCAGGTTGCTTTTGACCTATCCAGTCTTCCAATTTCTGGATGAAATGCAAGGGGAACAAATTTCTGTACTAAAATACAAGCCATCCCTAGATAACCAAATTAGAATGTTCCTTAGTGGTTGATGTGTCACAAAGAATCAAATTTGGGGTTCAATATAAATACATGAAAATCACTATGACCTGGGAGTGGGTGGGGGAAGGAAGGCTGCTCTTGCTGTCTAATTTTTGTTTTAGCTAAAGGAAGGACAACCACCGGTCACTGGCCTTTCTTTCATTCATGTATGCATTTCCTCTCCCACACCTTTCATTTAACCAGACAGTTTTTCATGATATGGATGATAGGAATCTTGGCTCTCCTGGCGAGGTTATCCTTTTAATATCATTTTCATAGTGACCTGGAGGAAGTAGCACGTTCTTACTGAACACAGGGCCCTAACCCATGCTTGCAGGTACTGGACACAACCCACCTTCTCCCTCCCCCACCTGACATCATCCACCAATTTATGGGATCCTCAGCTCAGGTTTGTACTAGAAGTCTAGAGCTAAAACTTCAGAGTTTTCTCTGAAGAATTATTTGTAAGTTTGTAATTTGGAATTAGATTAGATTGGCATAACCTTTAAAGAAAGTTTGGAGTCTGTTTAACCCTACTTGTCCAGCCTCCATGACCAGCTGCCTGCCAGCCACTGAAAGAGGAATTAGTTCAAATTTCTTTTTGGTCCTAGGTGAAATTAATGTCATGGTGGGCTGAAGAATTAAAAATATGTTCAAGTCCTAACTCTCAATACTTGGGAATGTGACCTTATTTGGAAAGAGAGTTTTTGCAGTAAAGATCTGAGTGTGAGGTCATCCTGCATTTTGGGTGTGCCCTGCAGCCAATGACTGGTGTTCTTGTGAAAAATGGGAAAGGAAGATTGGACAGTGAGACATAAGGAAGAAGCCCATACGAAGATGGAGGCAGAGATGGAAGTGATGTGGCCACAGCCAAGAAACTCGAGGAGCTTCCACAACCTGGAAGACCCCCTAGAGCCTTCAGAGGGACTGTCATCCTGCTAACATCTTGACTTCGAACTTGTGGCTTCCAGAACTGTGAGAGATTATATTTCTATCCTTTTAAGCCACCAATTTATAATTTGCTTCAGCAACTATAGGATACTAATGTGTCATCCAAGTCAGTTATGTCAAAAAGGAAAAAGAAAAGGGGCCTCAAATAAGATTCACTTTGGGTAGGCATTGTCTGAACTTAGTGCCAGAGTGAAGTCATCAGAATGCCACAGATTTTAAGGGAGAGACTTGTTTGTCATCTCAGGAAGAGCCAGCTTGCTGCAAATGAGGTAAGTCTCATTATTCCCTCATCACATCCACAAACAGAAAGAAGAGGGAAGGTGGGGAAGAGAAAGTCCTGGGAGAGCATAAGATCTGTGGGACATTCCGGGAAGAAAGAAGTTGTGCATTCATTTCCTTAGGTGTCTGCTGTAACCAAAGCAGCCTCAAGGACCTTGAGATAGAATAATCATAGGGAAAATAGGCTTTCCTTTTTAGAACTCAAAATCCAGTTAGAAAAATATGAATCCATTAATTTGATTCATGGGTTTGTGGAGCTGGAAAAGATACTGGAAATCAGTCCATTATTGTCGAGTTTCTTTCACTCATCAAATACTGTTTGTTAAGTTCCTGTTCTTTGCCAGGCTCTGCTCTTGGCATTTGAGATAAGACAATGAGCACCAGCATCAAAGTTTGTACTCTCAGAGACCTTACATTCTAGTGGGAGCAGGTAGATAATAAACAAACAGGAAATACATGGGAGTCAGAAGACTAAAATTGAAAATAAACTAAGAGAAAGTGACAGAAAGTGATGGAGTCTAGTTCAGGCTGGTTGGTCAGCAAAGGACTCTCTGTGCTAATTCTCAAAGGACAAGAAAGAGCGACGAGAGTGTCCAGCAACGGGTTAATGCAGCAGGCCTGGGTTGTCCAAACCCCGCACATTCCAAACAAAGGACTGACCCTGGCCACGAAATAATCTTTAAACCTATGGAATATCCCACCTGAGTTGTTGAGTTGTAAGAGTTCTTTATGTATTTTGAATATTAATTTTCTGTCATATATATGATTTGCAAATACATAGGGTGCCAAAAAATTATACATATTTTAAGAAAGAAAAAATGTATTAAAATTGTAATATCAAGTCACATTTGACTTCTGCAATTACAAGAGATATACAATATACAAGATAACATACATTATCAGTATAACATATACTGAGGATTACAATTTTAATAGTTTTTTTCTTTCTTAAAATATATATATATTTTTTTGGCACCCTCTGTATTTCCTCCCATTCTGTATATTGTCTTTTCACTCTCTTGATAGTGTTTTTTGCTGCACAAATGTTTTTAATTTTGATTAAGTCAAATTCACCCATTCATCTATTTTTTCTTTGGTTGCTTGTACTTTTGATGTCACATCCAAGAATTCATTACCAAATCCAAGGTCATGAAGATTTAACCCCCCTTTGTTTCCTTCCAAGAGTCATATAATTTTAACTCTTTAGTTTATATAGAAGTCCCCCCCTTAAATACTATTTTAATCGCTTTTTTAAAAACTACCACAGCTCTGGTCTAAGGAAATACGGATCATACTCATAACATTAAGGAAACACTCAAATTATAGAGACAAGTTTTGAAAGAGAAAGAGACATAGTCAAAATTAGGAATGTTGAATTTATGCCAAGGCAGCTGACTTGCTTCAGAACTATTAATGAATGGAAGGAGAGCAGAGAGAACCAGAGAGCAGGTCAAGGCGACTTGGCATCAGACGAGAAAATTCCTACAACTAGAAAACATCATGAGGTGATTATTAAAGGCAAATGTTCTGAATGAAAGACACTTCACAGAAGAATTCAAAAGACCCACCTGAAGACAAATAAATGTCAAGTTGTAAAGCTTTAAAGAGTAAGGTTTCTACTGGATTCCCAGGGGAAAAAGAGAAAAGATTTATAGATTCTGCAGGAGAGAAAGGCTTTGGGGGCAAACTTCCGTATCCATTCAGGAGGAGTTATCACTGGGTCTCCTTGAAGACAAAGGGAGCCTATCTTAATATTGGGGAACTTGGACCATTTCTTCAACAAAGCCCCACATCTGCAAGATCATTACAGAACAACGAAGACCTGAGAACCAAGAAAATAAAGAAAAAGAGAAGGGAATTATCTTAGTCCATTTTCAGTTGCTTATTGACAACGTGAAACTGTTTTAACTTGTTTTTAAAAGGAATTTATTTCTTACAGTTATGGAAGCTGAGAAGTCCAAGATCAAGGGGCTACATTTGGTGAGGGCCTTCTTTATATTGGAGACAGTAGAACCCCAAGACAGCTCAGGGTTTCACAAGGGGAGGGGCTGAGTGTGCTCCCCCAGGTGTCTCCTCCCCTTTTTTAAAGCCACCAGTTCCCCTCCTGTGATAACCCATTAATCCATTATTCTGTGACTGGATTAATCTATTGATGAGGGGAGAGCCCTCACGACCCAATCACCTCTTAAAGGCCACCTCTCAATACTGTCACAGCAGAATTAAGTTTCGACACGAGTTCAGAGGGGATGAACATTCAAACGATAGCAGAAACTAGAGACTCGAGGAACAGAAGTTGATTCAAAGGTTAACAGAGGCCCATATTGATTGTTCCAGAGAATAATCAATCAGAAAGTTAAGCAACATATCGCCAGAGCTGTGATGAAGAATTTCAAAGGCTTTAGGATGATAAAGATACATGGACAGACCTCTAACATCATGCACCATGCACTTATGTATAAGTCAAACGCATAAAAGGCAGGCCACCCGCTCACTGTCATCATGGGGCTTCTGCACTCAGAAAGCCCAATGACACCGCACAATCTCCAATTAACAGGGCAGGCCAGTGTGGGGCCATGCTCAGTGACAGAGCCCCGCCATTTGTACATGTTCTTTCATTTTCCTTTCTTTCCCAGTTGAATCCACCCATGGTAAAGATTCTCTACTCCCTTCTTCCAGTGCTTTCTGTTCTCATCTTAGTTTGGATCACCTCTTGCTCTCCTTACCATTAGTTTTAGCACTAGGTAATTTGCATAATTATTGTTGTAAAATACTAAGGCAAAATGCAATTGAGTGTTCAAATACTAGGGCAAACATGGCATGCTGGTCAGAAAATGCAGATGGCAGTGCCCAGACTGACCTGCCCTGGGGTGCCAGCATACAGTAGATCAAACGTCCTTTCATCACTTGGCAGATGGAGGTCTCAGCTCACTGTACGAAAGAAAAGTCACTAAGGCTGCCACCAGCTCTTGTACAAAAGAGTGGGTGCTGCTACAGAAGACAAATTTACAGAAATATCACACAGAAGGTGTCTGCCACCTCCTGGCTCTGGTCCACCCAGGTCATCTGTTTCATCTTCCTTGGGAGGTTCTCCGGTCACTGATGCTCATGACCACAGATTTGCTGCAGCCTTGGTCACACACACTGGTCCACACCTGCCCCTCAAGTTCTGGCAGGATCCCAAGTGTACAGATTGACTCTCATCGCAAGAGACACAGAGGTGGGATCTTTATCTTCCAGCAGTTCTGGGTGACTTGTGCCTGCAACTTGGGAGCAAGTTGTAATTGACTTCCTGACATGAAGGCTGAATAAAGGTGGCAGAATGTTACTAGGCCTCCACATCACTGGCCCCACGGTACCAGCCTCAACATCTAGGAAATATTTAGCTCTCACTGTCTCAGTAATAATCATCAAAATCTGCACTCGAAGCACCCAAATGAATCTCTGCAACATATACATTCATTCAGCAGACACTTGCCTAGACTCTCCTGGGTGCTGGCTGCTCTGTTAAACACCACGAGAGGATTCAAGAAGTGGAACCGGGCAGAAAATGTATGATCCAATCTTAAAGACTTTTTGGATTTTAAATGCCCATATAATTTGTTCAATTATTCATTAAATTGTCATTTATGGAGTGTGGCCACTCTATTCAAAGCTGAGTCTACTGGATGGAAGAAAGCAGAAACATTTCTTGCCCTCTGAACTATCAGTGAATTAATAATAAGAATTATAGAGCCTGTGGCTCAAAGGAGTGGGGCACCAGCCCCATATACCGGAGGTGGTAGGTTCAAACCCAGCCCCTGCCAAAAACTGAAAAAAAAATAATAATAATAATAATTACAACAACCACAGAGTTTGCAGCTACCAAGTTGAGTATTAAACACCCTTATCTTGTTGCATCCTCACCGGGAGAGGTGACTTTATTATTCCCGATTCACTGATAAAGAAACTGAAGCATGAAGACATTCAATATCTGTGAGTCCCTGAAGTGTTTTTTTGGTTGGTGATTAGTTTTTCTAACATTGGGAAATATTTTGGAATAGTCTGACTTCTGATTACCTTCTTTCTTCCTGGATGTGTCTCAGCTGCTTTTGACATTACCTCAGGTGAAAGTTCACAAGACATTAATGCTTAGACGCAGGATAATGGACAATATTCGCACATTTCCTCTTGGGCTATTCATAATGAATGAACAATTTTCTTTAAATTAGAAGCCTTGCCAAGGTCGCATAACTCCTAAGTGGCAGAGCCAGGCCCCAGACCCCAGTCAGTCTGATCCACGCTTGTCCTCTTGACCACGACATTTGCTAAATTAATCACATAAAGTCAGTTTGCCGTAACCAGAAACCTGAGCTCATACCAATTAGCTGGGACAGAACCAAAGGTGCTGATTTCGTGCTCTCCATCAGGATCGTGCCATGGGATAATATTTTTTCATTATTAACTTATGCCTCTTTTTCCTTTTTTATTTAATTGAGGTGAAATTCACATAACATAAAATAAATGTTTTAAAGTGTACAATTAAATGACATTTAGTTCCTTCGCACTGTTATGTGACCATCACCACTATGTAATTTCAAACCATAACTGAGGCCTTTTTCATGCCTGGTATTTCTTCAGCTCCACTTCTGGTGCCTCAAGAAAGAGTAGCAAGGTGGACATGCCAAAAGAAAATGAGTTATTTCTTAGATTTTGAGTTTCAAAAGCCTGGGTGGGCCCCAGAAGACAAGAAAGTTCTCTCATCTGTAGATACGAGACTAGAGTGAAACAAGATGAATAGGTCGGAAGTGTGTGTCCTACCTCGAAGACCAAAAGGCTGTCCCTGGAAGAGAGGAGTGGGAGACAGAATAGGCATGAGAGATGAGGGAACATGAGGTACAGCTACGCAGACTGGGATGTATTTGACGTGGAGAGTTTTCCCCAGCACTAAAGCCCCACTGACAGGCAGCTTCCGGGAGCCACATGGAGCCAAGTCAATGCCCAGAGACCGCCAGTTGCATTGCCCAAACCACGCTGAAGGGCACTGTACATATATGCTGTCCTTCCTTCTGGAAAGCAATGAAGCCCTACTCCCTCCCCACCCCGATTTGTAAAGCTTTTTATTAAGGCGTAACCTCCATGCAGACATGCACAGACCACACACATACACATAACTCAATGAAATCTCACAAACCCAACACACCCAAACACCCCAGAATGAGGACAAGAACACCACCAGGGCCTTCAAAGCCCCCATGAGTCCCCTCCCACCACCAAGAGTAACCTCAATCTTGATTTCTAACAGCACAGATGAGTTGGGGCGGACTTCATCTTTGTCTCTTCCATAATAAAACCCAAACAAATTCTGTGTCTGACTTCATTCATTCAACCTGGGGTTTGGGAGTTTCATCCGTTTGTGTGTGTGTGTGTGTGTGACAATAGTTGCTTCATTTTCACTGCCATATAGAACTATGTGGTGTGAATATATTCAACCATTCCACCACTCGTGGACATGTGGGTAGTTTCCAGTTGGGTGCTGGCATGGGCATTCCATATCCTCCTGTGAAAACACGAATGCATTGAATGCACTTCACTGAAGAGTCCACCCGTGGATGGGATCACCAGGCTGCAGAGCGTGAACAGGCTCGGCTTTAGCAGATACCACCAAAGAGCTCCCTGAAGTAATTACACTAAAATTCCTACAGAAATGCAAAAGGACCAATAGCCAATGCAATGCTGGAGAAGGAAAACGAAGCAGGAGGAGGAGAGACCTACTCTCAGCCCCATTATAAAGACAGAGTAACTAAGGCAGTAAGGACACGGCCCAGAGGGAACAGGCAAAAAGTGAAGTCTTCTACAAGAAAAAATCCTTAGGCTAAAAATTTTTATCTCTGAAGGAAATTAAAACATCTGCAACTGTTGAGAAGAATTCAGAAGAGAATTGAACAGCTTTGTAAGTTAGGAGCTAAGATGGGACGTAGTCACCCCAAATGGCACCCAAGGGTAGTATGAATGGCCTGAAATCCAGCCACACTTGACTTGCTAAGCTGTATCCTATAGAACTGGGTCTTCTTGGGGAGGGAGCTTGTTCCCCAAAATTTTACTATGAAAAATGTTGAACAAATAACAACGTTGAAACAATTGTATAGCGAATACCCACATACCCAGCACACGGATTCTACAATGAACATTTGTACTTTATCACATATCCATCCAGTTAATCTTATTTTGGGGATGCATTTCAAACAAATTGCAAACATCATCATGCTTCTTCCTAAATATGTCAGCATATACAACATTAACTAGAGTCCAGTGTGCGTTTACAGTTTTTCAGTGTAAAATTTTCATATGAAAAATGCACAGATTTTAAGTGTGTATCTGTTGAGCTTTTACAAGGACATACATCCTTATAACCCAAACCCCAACAATTTATAGAACATTCCCAGGAGGGGAATGCCTTTTTTAATTCACACAAAGGATACCTGTGGTTCTGGATAGAGGACTAAAACTTGAAGAAACCAGAACTCCTAACTAGCTTTGATCTCTGGAAACTGTGACTTCATGATAAATATTTTACTGAAAATATATGTGGCTTAAATCTTAGTTTTCTGAGAAGATACCAAGTCTATTCCTGGGTTTCATACAAGGCCAGTTGTGTGGATCCCATGCAAATGTGGGATTGGACCTTAGAACTGTGAACATTAGACTTTAGACCCACAGGCAGGACAGGGAGATGGGGAGGCAAGATGATCACCTCAAAATAGAATGAGTATGGGCCATTCTCCCTATAGAAGAAAAATAGTTTCTAGAAACCTCTAAAAAAAAAAAATCTGTGGATACAATACTCTACATGTAAAGAGGTATCTGTTTTCCCAAGAAAACATTCCCTCAAACTGCTCACTGGTTAGAAGCTTAGGTTCTAAAGCCAGAGAGCTCGGTTGTGAAGTTACCGCCCTAGCCTAGGGCCCCCCCTTATAAAATGGCATCATGCAAAATCTACTCTGTTGTGTCTTTCTTTCTTTCTTTGTTTTTTAAAATAAAGTATTGAGATGAAATTCACATAACATAAAACCATCTAAAAGTGGACAATTCAGTGGCATTTAGTACATTCGTGATGTTGTACAACCACCACCTCCATCTAGTTCCAAAACACGGAGTTGTTTTGAGAGTGAAATGACACATGTGATGTGTCTGGAACATATGGGCACTAATAAGTGTGAATTCTAATCATTATCATGAGTTTAAAAAAAACAAATCACATCAGGAATAGAATACATTCTCTGCCCTGGGTGGGAGGGCTTCCCTTTTACCTAATGGAGGGAAAGGTCAGGCTCCAAAAAGAGAAGCTAGTATAAAACAGAAGTGGGAACCTTGCACAGACAGTGGCGAGATGGGTTATGCCAGAATCAGAGATAATGTCCTAGCAAGAACCTTGGTCAAAAAACACCCCTCCCCTCAAACATCGGCAGCCTCTGTCCAAACACAGCTAGGTATGCCTCCAGCCCTTCATCTAGGGTTGGACTTTAATTTTATTTCTCCTGTCAATTGACTTTGCCTTTCAGATCAGTTTCCTTATGTTTTCAATTAATTAGAACATATTAGTTTGATTTTTAAAGGGCATGCAATGGTTCCAAAGGGTCTCTCAGGACAAAAACAAATGAAGGCTTAACTTAGTAAAATTAAGCTATTTATAGCAACTATTCTCATGTGCTCCTTTCATCCAAAGAAGGAGGAGAACAGGCAGTCCTTCACTAGGGAGGAAGAGGGTCCAGGGCCTCCCGGGCCCAGGAACAAGAGGAAAGGCATCTCAGATGACCCAGTCCCCTCAGGTAAGAGACTTTTATTCTGTTCATGGATTCCGTGAGTTTGGAAGTAAGACAAGGCACCATCAGGATGGATTCTCATTGCTCCATGTCCAGGGCCTCAGCTGGAGGCTGAGGGTAGAGTCACCCAGAGACATCTTTTGTCACATGTCTGGTCTTTGATGCTATTGGTAGCTCAGACTTCAGAAGGCTGTTGGCCAGAACCCCCACATTTTGCATCTCCATGGGTTCTCTGCATGGCTGCTTGGGCTTCTTCACAGCATGGTGACTGCATTCAAAGAGCAAATGCTCCACAAGAAGCAATAGTACACCACATTTTTATGACCTCACTCACCTCAGAAGTCATAGAGCATCACTTTTGCTGCATTCTGTGGGTCAAAGCTGTTACAAAGTTCTGCCAAGTTCAAAAGGAAAGGACTTTGATGGAGAGAGGCAAGATTCTAGAAAAACAGATGGAACAAGAGA
Source organism: Otolemur garnettii (assembly GCF_000181295.1). Lineage (NCBI taxonomy): Eukaryota > Metazoa > Chordata > Mammalia > Primates > Galagidae > Otolemur > Otolemur garnettii. The sequence goes on along the minus strand of NW_003852487.1, from coordinate 1,697,254 downwards.
CATTGTTGTGGCATTTGTGGAAAACACAATCTGCCATGCTAGCTTCTACTAAAGGGTCACCTTGTCCAACCTCAGCACCCCGAAGCAGGTGCTCAGTCCCTCAAGAGACCCCTCCACAAGGCCCCTGGTGGTAACTACAGAAAGCTACGTCCCATGCTCACCTCTACCTACCTGGTCTCAGCCCGAACCACAAAGGAGAAACAAACTTGATTGTGGTAGCTGCCGAGAATTTGGAGTTTGGGGAAGAAGGTTGTCTGCTTGGCCAAAAATCACTTCATTGTAGCTATGTGGTTTTATTTCTGAGTTCTCTGTTCTGTTCCAGTGTCTGTGCCTCTACATTTATACTAGTACCATGCTGTTTTGGTTGCTATAGCCTTATCAGATAATGAAGTCAGATAATGTGATGCCTCCAGATTCGTTCTTTTTGCTTAAGATTGCTTTGGCTATATAGGCTCCTTTTTGATTCCATATGAAGTTTACAATGAATTTATCTAGATCTACAAAAAATGACATTCACTTTCCTCAATGAAGTTGGTATTTTAAAGGGAATTGTGGTGATTCTGTAAATCACTTTAGGTAGTATGGACATAAACAATGTTGATTCATCCAATCCATGAGCATGGATGGTTTTCCATTTGTTTGTGTTATCTGCGATTTCTTTCATCAGAGTTTAGTAGTTCCCATTGTAGAGATCTTTCACCTCCTTAGTTAAGTATATTCCTAGGTATTTTATTTTCTTTATAGCTACTGTAAACAGTATTGAGTTTTTGATGTGACGCTCAGATTAACTGTTATTAGTATATAGAAATGTTACTCATTTGTATATACACTGGTCTTATAGCCTGAGATTTTGCTGAATTTATCAATTCTAGGAGTCTTTTGGTGGAGTCTTTAGGGTTTTCTGGATACTAGATCACATCATCAGCAAATGGGGATAGTTTGACCTCCTCTTTCCTAGTTTGGATGCCCTTTATTTCTTTCTCTTGCCTAATTGTTCTGGCTAAAACTTCCAGTACTATATTGAATAGAAGTGATGACAATGGGCATTCTTGTCTTGTTCCAGATCTTAGAGATCAACTTTTCCCCATTCAGTATGATGTTGACTATAGATTTGTTATATGTGGCTTTTATTATTTGAAGTAGGTTCTTTCTATGCCTGATTTGTTATAGGTCTTTATCATGAGGGGTGCTAGATTTTATTTAATGCTTTTTATACATCCATTAAGATGATCATATCACCTTTTTTTTTTTTTACTTCTGTTTATGTGGTGAATCACATTTATCAATTTGCACTCGGTGACCCATCCTTGCATCTCTGGGATGAAGCCCATCTCTTGATCATGGTGAATTATCTTTTTGATGTGCTATTGAATTCAGTTTGCTAATATTTTGCAAGGATTTTCTCATCCCTGTTCATAAGGGATATTACTCTATACTTTTCTTCTTTGTCATGTCCATTTCTGGCTTTGATATAAGGGTAATATTGACTTTGTAGTTAGAGAGGGTTCCCTCCTTCTTGTCTGTTATGAAACAGTTTCAGTAGCCTGGGTGGAGGTCCTTCTTTGTAAGTCTTGTAGAATTCATCTGTGAATCTGTATGGTCCAGGGCTTTTTTCATTGAGAGATTTTTTTTATTACTGGTTCAATCTCACTCCTCATTTTTGGTCTCTTCAGGACTTCTGTTTCTTCCTTATTCAAGTTTGGGAGCTTGTGTGTTTCCAAAAAATCATCTAATTCCTCCAGGTTTCCTATTTTTTTTTTTTTTTTTTACAGAGCTTTACAAAATAGTCATGTATGATGTTTTGTTTTTCTGTAGTGTCAGTTGTAATGTCTCCTCTTTCATTTCTGATTGAGCTTGTTTGGGTTCATTCTCTTTCCTCAGGTCACAAATTCAAATGTTAATCTCACCCACAAACAACATCATAGACACACCTAGAATAATATTTGACCAAATATCTGGCCATTCCATGGCACAATCAAAAAGTTAACTGTCATGAAGCCCTTGGAACAACCCTAGTGAGAAATTTTAACTCCTTACATCATCTATGTAGCCCTTTACAGTGTGTAAGGCACTTTGTATGTGTCTTACGTCATGAGCCAGGTCTTCCCAGTTTCCCCTTCTGGGGGCAGATTTGACTTTGTAGCCCAAGGTTACCAAAGGTCACATTGTAAGAGCACAGTGGTGCCAAGCCAGCCTCCAGGGTTCTTCCCTCTAAAGGGAGCATGCCCAGTTAATGATCTCCTCATTTACCAATCAATTGACATCAAATATTTATTGGGTTGCTAGTTCATACTCAGCATAGTGCACATTGCTACTAGCCCAGGGAAGCATGTCCACAGAGCCCACAGTGCTCCAGGTGCTGCCCAGAAAGAAAAATTAAACTTAATACTGACCTGCTTCCTTGTGCCAAGGACATAGTGAGAGCTTAATCATGGGCACTTGAGCCCTGAGATTATTTGTCTTCATTTTAACATGGTAAGTGAGTTTCATGCCAAGAAACAAAGCAGGCCCAGCCACAAAACTGATCTTTCAAACCTCCAGCCATAAAGACATGTGGTGTATTTTTCAACTTCCTCCATATGCAAAAACAGGAAACATGGCGCTTTAAGGGTTGAAAATTAGATTGGTCCAACTTTTCTCCTCCTAAACACCCAACCAACTCTAGCAAAACTTCATGAACTCAAAATAAAAGGAAGCTAAAGGGAAACACGTCAATGGATTGTTTGGGGATTTTGCTTCACATTGCCCTTGATTATTTTGATAAGAGCTTGGATTTAGTGAGTTTCTGTCATCCAAACAAACGTGCAAGTGGTGAAAATTGAGAATTAACTTGTTTTACTGGTCTTGGGGTCCTTTTTCTCTATCCCCTCTTCTGGGTCAAATCCCCCAGCTTTGGCTGCTGCCCAGAGTCACACACCCCCAGAGAAGGGAGCTGTCCACTGCAGCGCTCAGCATGTCTCAGGCCACACACTCCTCCAGTAGACTGAGAAGGACAGAAGCGCAGAAGCACAACTCAGGCTTCTACATCAGTGTTCATGGGAACATTTTTCTTAAGTTAAGCAAAACAGTAAAAAATTAATAATAAGAAAACACTGGGAAACATGCACATTCATACCATCCTCCATTTCCTCCGTCTCACACCCCCAGCTTATTCCTATGCTTAGTGTCCCTCCTACCTTCTCTCATTTAAAAATAATCTTCCCCAAACTTGTTTTCTTGCAAGTTTTGCATCCCACTGCCCAGAATTTTTAGAAGGCTTTAAACACATATTTTACATCATTCCACAAAGGTTTTGTACCACTTACAGGTGATTCAAAATTTAAAAGAAACCAAGGGATAGGATGGGAAGGAACCCCTGCCCACATACCCACCTGTCTGTAGACTCTCAAGCTGTTCCCAGAAGCCAGGACCTTTATACCTGTGTAATCATATATGTAAATACATTTTCAATTTTTCTCTTTAAGCACAATTGGTGGGACACCATACACACACCCACTGTTTGACACCTTCCTTTTTGTCACTTAACTATGCAACATGGCGGTTGTACTCTTGGCTGTCTGTAAGGAGGTACCTCATTGGGTTTTGTTTTTTCTAAGTCCATGGAGCATTTTGAACGTCTCTGAGACAGGTGGAAATATAGTATCTGGGCATGATTGGAGCCACAAGGGAGTATTACAGTTATTTACACAATATTCTCCTTTCTCTTGATATTATAATTATAACTTCCTCTTAATGCCTCCTAGTTCCAGGTAGCTTGCATATATTATCTCTAATGTTTACAAGATGCCTGCAAGGAAAGGAACATCATTTGCATTTTACTGATGAAGAAACTGAAGCTCAGAGAGCTGAATCATAGGCTGTGAGCCTCAGGTCTGTCCAACGTCCACCCTCTCTTAACTGTTTCCTTCCCTAATAAAGGAATCAGAACCAATCACAGTCCCTGCCACACTGCCAGCCCCTTTGGGGTGAAACTGCTCTACCCACAGCCCCAGCTGAAGGGGAAGCCTTCTTCAGACCACAATACCCAGGCAACTGGCCCCTAAGACTTTCCAGGGGACCACCCAATCTAAGCTGCCTCTGTGGCACAAAATAGACTCTGAGTCTCCATGTATGAAATGGTGGCGAGATTGTCCATGAGAAATCAGTATGGGGTCAGGAGCCTGGAGGGGAGCTAGAGACTCAGCGCGGAAGCTAGGAGGAAGCAGCAAGCACTAAGGAGTTGAGGTACCAAGTGGAGGAAAGACCAGCCGAGGTGAGAATAAATCAGGGGCAGAGGCTCAGAGAGCAGAGAGTCGGGAACCGGGAAGCTGCCCCCAGGCTGGGGATGTGGTGGAGCTGGCCACTGTGTGGCACTGCCCCGGCCCATCAACCACACCCTCACCCCAACCGCCAAGTGTCTTTGTGGTTTTCACAGAATGAGATAGTGTGATCCTGTGGTAAAGACACACCCAGAACCCGCAGGGACAAAAAGCGATGGCATCGCCAGTGGCTCAGGAGGGGAAAGGGAGCGAGTGCTCAGGGGCACAGGGTCTCTTTCTGGGGTGATGCAAACATCTTGCAACTAGGTAGAGGTGGTGGTTGTACGGTACTGTGAATGGACTAAATGCCACTGAATTGTTTGTCATAAGTGACTTTCACCTTAATGACAACATTCACAATAATAATAATTAAATAGGGCCCCTGCCTCCCCCAGAGGGTCACCCAGCCTGACCTGGCAAATACCAGGAGGCCTCACCTGTCTCAGGGTCCCAGGTCCAGCCCCAGCCCATCCCACATGAATGCTCCACAGCTGTCCACGGGGCAGGGGACAGGAAGTGGTGTGGTGCTGGCTCCCAGCAAGCCTAAACAGAGCCTCCCACCCCGCAGCTCCCAGGCCTGTCAGAGATCCTCTGGTTCCACATTTCTTACTTCACAAACATGAATGGGTTAAAAATGTGTTCAAAGACACACAGGCAGTATGAATCCGAGCCAGGAGCACTTCCACCCAGCTAGGCAGCTTCTGTGACTTCCAGGACTTGCCCTCTCCTGAGGCAATTTTTTAATAATTGAATGCATAGAGAGAGCCGAGGACAGCTCTAGCCAAAGTGGAGTCTGAGCCCCTCAGCCCACCCCAGCGGCTCTCCCACCACACACAGCAGCAGAGCACGTGGAGCTGACCTTGGTGAGCACCTGTCCCCAGCCTCACGGGAACCTACCTCCTGGAAACTCATCAGGTGGATGGTTCTGGCAAAGGTATTTCTCAGGAGAACCAGGTTCTCTTCTTCTCACTGGAGGAACCCTTTTTTGTTAACATATGGGGTTTTTCCTTTTGCTTTTTCCAAAGGTGAAATTCATATCATATAAAAATGGCCATTTTAAAGTGAACAATTCAGTGGCAGTTAATATATTCACAAGGTTGTGCATCCACCAGCTCTGTCTAGTTCAAAGCATTTTCAACACCCCAAAAGGAAACCCCATACACATTAAATAGTCTCCTCCCTCCCCTAGCCCCTGGCAATCAACAGTTGGTTATCTCTATGGATTTGCCTATTCTGGATATTTTATAAGATGGAGTCATAGGATATGTGGCCTTTGTCTGACTTATTTCCCTCCGTGCCCCATTTTTGAGGTTCATCCATGTGGTACCATGTGTCAGGGCTCCATTCTTTCCCATGGTGAACAGTACCCCACTATACAGACCTACCACAGGGCCACGCCTCTGCAGTCATCTTACTGATGAACTTGGGGTCTTCCCCCTCTATTCTTCATAAACTCATAGAGCATCTTTGTTTCTTTGTTTTGTTTTTAGAGACAGGGTCTCACTCTGTCGCCCAGGCTAGAGTACAGTGGCACAATCACAGTTCATAGAACCTCAAACTCCTGACTTCAAGTGATCTTCCTGTCTCAGCCTTCCTAGTAGCTGGGGCTACAGGCACACACCACCACTCTGAATAATTTCTTTTATATTTTTTGTAGAAACAGGGTCTTAATACATTGCCCAGGCTGGTCTCAGACTCCTAACCCCAAGTGATCCTCCTGCCTTGGCCTCCAGAGTGATGGATTACAGATACAAGCCACTGCATCCAGCCTCACAGAGCATCTTATTCTATTTCATTTGATTTGTTAGCACTAAAACATTGTTTTCAAAAGAAATGTCCCTGAACACCCCCAATATGTAAAGCAGAAACTCAGAGTGGACATGACTTAAGTGGACAAGGGCAGGAGACCCTCCCTGCCATCCCTGCCACCCCTCCTCCTTCCCTATGGTGCCCAAGGCTCCAAGGAATAATGTTTAGAACCAATGATTTAAAGTACTACCACGCACAATGCTTCCATATAATTTCCATCATCATTTACATATAAAATGTACATGAAAGTCTGCAGAGATTCCTTAGGCTCTTCAAACTTATTAAAAGATCATTTTAGAAGTGCAAATAGCCTTAGAGATAACTTTTGGAGAATTTTAAGGTATATATGAGTTAAAGGCAGCTGAGATATAGGAAAACACAGAGAATGGTAGTCAAAGGACATGGGTCAGAATTGTAACATCACCTCTTGACCTCACAGGCTGTGTTGGCTGAGCCAACAAAATGACAGTAATGCTGCCTTAACAGTTGATGTGAGAACTAAATGAGATAAGAATTAGGAACATGCCCAGGGACAGAAAGAATACACATGAAGTGTTTCCCTTACCAAAAAAAACAAATGGAAATTGTATACAATAGATACAGCTATGAAAATTTATGTTGAGGAAGAATACTTACTGATGCAAAAAGATTTGTCACATATTCCAAAGTGGGACAAAGAGCACACATCAAAATACCCTGCTGAGTATGCCACTGATTTTGTAAATGCAATAAGTACATTTTATAATTTTATATAAATATATATAATTTTATCATTCAGAAATAATTTGCAGTCTATAAGCATGTGTTATTTAAAGGTATGCATATGTATCTTTAAAACTATATGATCATTTTATCAAAATATTCATGGTGTTATCTTTGGGTAGCAGGATATAAGAGAGACATTTAAAGTGTTGTGTTTTCTGTGAACTTTTTTCCAAGTGTTTGGCATGGAGTCTGAATTGTTTTTAATTAGAAGGCAAAGGAGAGCTATTCAGTGGGTGTATCTTCTTTTATCTTGGACCTTGGGTAGTAATTGTAACCTGTGGAACCTACTGTTTAGTTTAGTACTTTGACTTATATATAAAGTGAACTGTCTGTAAAGATTTTACAGATTATATTATTCAGCTGTGAAACTGGTTAAAATAAAACTGTTGCATCTTAACACACACATATATACAAACAAAGTTAAGTCATCATTGAGGCTGATTTGCAGACAGTTGCTTTGGTTGGCTCATTGGTTTAGCTCGGTTTGATGGGACCTGGTTTGAATGTGGCCAAGAAGGACAGCTGTGCCCTGGCCGTGGGTTTTGACCCAACTAGCCCCCTGGATGCCTGGTGAACTCTGTCTGCTGAGGTGAACAGGAAGGTGCCCAATAGCTGAGGAAGCTGCTGACATTAGCAAAGAGCTTCCTGGAAGAGGGAGAGGACAGGTGGGAAAGTGCCATGGGAAAGGGGCCTGGGCTCAGGAGTGGACAGGTGGGACAGTGTCAGCAAAGGAACCTCAGCATAGGTGAGTGGTGGATGAGTGTTATAATGGCACTTGTGGCTGTACCACTTGAGGAAAGACTGGTGCACAGCGTCAAGGAGGGTACAGGAAGGACAAGACCACTGGGCTCAGATGAGAGGAGGGAGCCCAGTAGCTACTCCGTGCAGCCTCAGGAGCCGCACTGGACAGAGCTCTGGCTGCACAGATATGTGCCCAGAACCCCAAGGAAGTGCCTATAATTCAAAAGAAGTGAGGGCTGAGGCCAGGGCCTGTAACCATCCAGGGGTTGGGGTCAGGAGATGAGGAGGGACCAAGCGAAGAGTTCAGTCAGGTGGGAGGAAGAGCAGGAGAGAAGACAGAGGAGCAGCTGCTGGAAGATCACGTACAGGAGAGCAAACATGTTGTTCCACCAGAGTGTGACCACCTGTGACAGGTGCCCAAGAGTCTTTACGGAGTAACTGTTGGAACAAGGAGTTTTGCGGGGACCTGGCCAAGAGCAGATTCAATGTAGCAAAGGGAACAAAATGAAGAGGGAAGGACAAGAGGACCGCAGGACATGTTCAGACAGGACTTCAGGGACTTCTGGAAAGGGAAGGTGAGAAACGGGTTGATAGAGAAGAAAGTGGAATCTACAGAGGGGTTTTTCCTTCTATTTTAAAAGTAATTCAAGACATAGTTGCATCATGGGTGAACTTTGGAAATGCCTCTTGTGATAAGATTCTGTTATTGATATCAACTGAAAAGTCACACAATTTACAAATTGAGAAAGGACACTATTTCTAACAAAGGTTCACAGCCTGCAGGCTAGGAAGCCAGCCTCCTGCAGAGGCAGAAAGAAGGCGCTGGGGAAGAAGGTGGGTAAGACAGGAATTTGCAGGGGAAGGTTAGCTGAGTGACTTGTTCAACAGGTTAAAGGAGGAACTGTGAACATTCACAGAGGAAGGTCACACACACATGATAAGCAAACTTGCATGTTACACCCCATCCTATGTTCACTTTGGGGTAGAGACTTAGGATTAAAAGTGTTGATTAGGGCCTGTCTGTCACAAAGTGGAGCAGGCACACAAGAGCACTCAGCTGCACCAGCTCCGTGAACCAGCCAGAATCAGTCTGTGGTCAGTGGTCTGTCATCAGGACAAAGTTACAGAACTCAGTGTATTGTCTGATCAAAGCCATAATTATAGCTTGTGCACCACAGAATGGGTGTCACTTGTCAGTGTCTGGTGGTGGATGAGTTGCTATTGGGTTTTTTGTTGTTTATTTCAGGTTAGCATGGGGGCACAAATGTTGTGGTTATATAGTTTTTGTAAGATTGAAGTTAGATTGCAGGTGTGTCCTTCACTCAGAAAGTATATACCCATGCAATGCACCCTTGGGGTGGGACTTTGCCCATCCCCCCCATTTAAATTTTATTGAGTTTTGCTTCCATATGAGCATATAGGTGTTGATGAACTAGTTCTAATTTAGTGCCTTTTGTAACAACCCGAAGGAATTGGAGCATCTATTATTTTAATATTGCTTATCTGCAGGCCAGTGCTTATATAGCTGCTAGAGAAAAAGAAAAACCCTTGAGGCAGTTAGAACATAGTTTATTCTGTAAGTGTAAGGTTGTGTGACTTAGCCCTTGCCTGGTATAGCTTTAGGTCGTGTTGATAATTCCTGCCTTATTACCACAAAGGGTCAGTTCCATCTCAGGTGTGGGCCTAGGAGCTTTATTTTTATTTTACATTGGTGATCCATTTTTTCTCTTCCTGCACTCTCCCAGAGAAGGGACAGACTGTTGTGGGTTAAATCGTGTACCTGCAAAAATTCATCTATTGGAGGAAGCCCTAACTTTCTATGCCTCAGAGTGGGACCTTATTTGGCAACGGGGTTGCTGTGGGTGTAATTAGTTAAGATGAGGTCAGACTGGAACAGGGTATGCCTTTAATCTTATATGACCTTATAAAAAGAGAGGCAATCAATATGAAGACCCAGACAAACAGGAGAAATCCACATGAGGATAGACAGAGTGATGTCCCCACCAGCCAAGGGACCTTTGGAGCTGCCAGGACTAGAAAAGGCTGGAAAAGATCCTTCCCAAGAGGCTGCAGGGGAGGGCGGCCCTGCTGGATGCCTGGACCTTGAACTTCCAGGCTCCAGAACTGAGAGAGAATAAACTGTTGTTTTAGCCACTTGGTTTGTGGGAACCTATGCAAATAGCCCTGGGAGACTTACACAAGGTGAAGATCAGCTCTGACAGGAGGAGGCCATGGCCAGAGAAATGTCCAGATGGGGAGCCACCCCCTGCAGGACCTCAGGGGATGGCGATGACAAGGTACAGCAAGGAGGTCCTGTGCTCTGTGCTATAAGTAAACCCAGTGAGGCAGACTCTTCCAGGCAGACTAATTGATCCATTTTACAAGCTGGAAGCTTCTAGAAAAGTGCTTGGAGCACCATGTCCTGCACCTGAAAGAACAATGGTGGCAAGAAGTCATCTTAGCATGATGTTGAGGAGCTGAAGATGTCCTGGGAGGGCCATAGATCATGACCAGAGACACAGTCAGGACCACTCACACCATAGCAGGTGCCAGCACATCCCCTCAAAAGGCCAAGCACAAGTCCAGGGAGCAGACTTGACCCGTCGTCTCCCCAAAGATTCTAGGAAAGCCCACAGGGGTGCTCCTACGACACTCTCCAAACTCTTGAAAAGAAGCAGAAAGAAGCAATTTGATAGAGTCACCCGAACAGGAGGCTGCCGGTATTGATCTGGACTAAATTTGCTGTATGGGACTAAAAATAAATGACTACCAGCTCTGCAACTGGGTGGCCAGACAGCTCCAATCATAATTATAGCAATTGCCAAAATCCTCAGACTTTTCTGATATCTTGAATTATGTTTTCTATGTGTCAACCTTTCTGATTATTTCTTTGTACCAGTTTTCTCTTTTGTTGAACTGATTTTCTTTGTTGCATTTTTTGCTAATGTTTGAGAAGTTATTCACTTTAATTATCTTCTAGCTTTCTGTAGATAATAATTATCTTCTAGATTTTTTTCTAGGTAATAATTATCTTTAAGATTTTAACCATGCCTATTTAAGCACACGTAACTGCTTTGGTATCTGTAATTTCAGCCTTCAACACGACCAGACAAGAGTGTGAGCCATGTCCCTGCCTCTGACCCTTCCCTGCTCACTCTGCCATTACCTCTGCTGATGACAAGATGCAGGGACGGAGGTGTTGGATTTTTCCCAATACTCTTTTAGACCTGATAATGGTATTTATGAGATTCTTTGTTCACATTGCTTCTCCTGTCCCATATCTACCCCTAGAATCATTTTTCATTTTTCTGGAGGATATCTTCAGTTAAGCCTTTCAGAAGTGTTCTTGAGTGATGACCTTGAGTTACTCTGTGTCTGAAGTTTATTTTATTATTACATTTGAGTGACCTTTTAGAGTTAAGAATTATTTTTTCTTAGAACTTTGGAAGTATTTCTGTATGATCTTCTTGCTTCCAGCATTGCTTCCAAGGAGCCTGTTGTTGGTGGTCTAAATTCTTATTTTGTAATTCATCTGCCCCCACCTCACCTCCACAAACTTGGTTCTGGCAGCTTTTAGCTTTTTCTCTTCACCTTGGGACCATGACGAACACTTCAGGAATCTGTAGTTTGCTGTTCTAGTTTACTAATTCTCTTTTGAACTGTGCCCATTCTGCTAGTTTGCAAACTAACAGACATGTCTTGAAATATTAATAATCGCAGTTGTATTTTTCATTTTCAGAATCCCACATTCTTTTCAATGAAAGCTTACTCTTTTTTCTTGGTTACAATTACCCACTTTTATTCCTATCTTCAAGTTTTGACCGTTGTTTTTTTTTCACCCATTACTTCTTTTTCTTTTGGTACAAATTCTTCTGGGTGTTTATTTTGGTGACTATTTGTTGGTGCTGGCTTTTCTTAACTTCTGGTGATTCCTAGTTGTATGTTCACTTTGAACTTGGAAATTCCCTGAGAGTGTGTCCAGTGATTTTGAACAATGGGCGGAGGAAGCTGGACACTCAAGCAGAGAAAGGGAGGAGTCTGTGCAGGGTCACACGCGCAGTGACTGCCCACAGAAGTGAAGCCGGAGTGAGCCTCACATTGTCACTCAGGGAACCAGGAGGATGCGGGAAGGCCAGGACCGAGTCCTAAATGTCTTCACAAAGCTCCAGCAAATGGAGAGTGAGGGGATCCTCCCTTTCACCCCGAGCGGAAACTACCAAAAGCAGGGATCAGGAAAAGCAGGACAGGATCACTAAGGGTAATAGAGGGAAAGAAGGAAATAGAACAGAGAAGGATCTGCCAAATCCAAGCTAAATGTAATAGCATTGCCTTAGAAGCAGGGTGACCAACGCAGGACTGAAGGTCTCCCAGGGTGCAGGACTTAGAGTGCTAAAATTCAGGACAGTCCCAGGCACACCTGGATGTCCGTTCTCCCTGCTCAGAGCCCAGACCGCATCCAAATGGAGACAGAAGCCCTCCTGCACAGGACTGGGAGAAACTGCCCGCAGAGGCCGTTTTCTGAATAATAACAGGGGAGGGAGCCCTTGAGAGCGCAGGGTTGGGGTGGTCATCTTCATCCACTCCTCCCTCTAGTGGACACTCTTGTTCATTGTCCGAGAAGCCCATCTGGTTCAACCATGAATAGCAAAAACGGAATAAGCTCTCCCTCCACACAAAGGTGCTATTAAAAAAGGACAAGGAAGAGCAGCTTAACTTTCCTGCAGACAATAAAAACACCCCAGACAAATGAAGCACAAAATAGATGAAAGCTGAAACCCAATAATTCAAAGTGAGCTAAAACAAATTAAGAAAATAATTGAATTTCTGAAAGAACAACACAAACGTGAAATATAAGAGCTTAGAGATTATGAAAAAGAAATTGACAGTATGCAGAGAAAAAATTGAAAATCATTTTAGAAACAAGAAATAAATTACAGGGAGGACACGAGAGAATAGACAGCATGGAAAGCCCAGGAAAGGATGTACTTTAAAAAGGGGGATGGGGAGGGGAGGAGGAGAAGAAAAAGAAGATAAAGAAAAAGAGCAAATAAAATGAAACAGAACCAAGAAAGCTATTTTTTTTAAGTAGTTGAGAATGGGAGATTGGCAGTCCAGACAAGATGGAGTTAGCTGAACCCTCCTCCTTCTCTCCACCAAGTATAGACATAAACCTTGGACATAGGACAAAAGTACATAATTAGACTCTGAAAAGTGAAAAGAGGAAGGCCGCTGGCTAGAAACCTCAGGACTAAAGGAACAACACAGTGGTTCAGTGTCACAAGGCCCCACTCAGTGACAGATGGCAGCACAGACCTGTCGTCCCTGCAGCCCTGAATAGCAGCAGAAGACAGGCTCAGTAGGCACATTCCTCCCCTGAATAAAAAGGGACTCCGCCAGCCCCAATGGTGAGCCCAGACTGTGGAATCACCCTCTGTCCCAGCAGACTCCCTTACCTTACACAAAGATGCTTCATGTCCTAGTGACACCAACAGGGCAGAGACTGCCAGCAGCAAAGTACTCAACCTGGAGAGGGCCTTTTGTCTCCACTGGGCCAGAAAGGCCCTTCCTTGATATAGACGTACCAGGTTCCACAACAGGGAAAGTGCTTCCCACCTGTGCAGGGAGCACCAACAGCAGCAGAGGAGCAAAGCAGGCCAAAACCACACACAGCAAAGACTCTGAAACTAAACTGTCATTGGAACCATAGCCTCCAGAGTAGGATAAGGACCTGCATGCTAAACGTAGACAGAACGACATCCTGAAGAAATAAAAGATTAAAATAGGACTCTGTGTTTCTTAATACAATAGCCAAACTGTGTGGGACAAAATTTAAAATCATTTATCATCCCAGGAGCCCAGAAAATCACAAATTGAATGAGAAAAGGTGATCAACAGATGGCAACGCCAGCATGAATCAGGTGTTGGAATTTTTTTTTTCTTTGAGAGAAAGTCTCACTCTGTTGCCCACACTAAAGTGCTATGGCATCAGCCTTGCTCACAACAACTTCAAACTCTTGGGCTCAAGCAATCTTCCTACCGCAGCCTCCTGAGTAGCTGGGACTACACATGCCTGCCACAATGCCCAGCTAATTAGTAAAGACAGGTCTTGTTTTTTGGTTTGTTTGGTTTTTTTTTTTTTTTTGAGACAGACTCTTATGATGTGTTACCTACAGAGGAAACCAACCCAAATGGGAAGAGATCTCTCATCTGAAACCATGAGGTTTCCTCTCAGTTGAGAGAAAAATGACACATTTTTCAAGTGCTAAGAGAGAAGTACTGTCATCCCTGAATTCCATATCCAGCAAAAATATCCTTTAGGAATCAAGAAGAGGTATTAAAATTCTCATCAAAGGAAAACTATGATAATTTGTCACCAGCAGACCTACCCTCAAAGAATGGATAAAGGAAGTTTTTCCAACAGAAAGAAAATGATAACAGAAGAAGCCTTTAGAACATCACAAAAAAAGGAAAAACAATGGAATTGGGGAATAGTAGTAGTAAACTTAAAGTACTTTTTTCTCCCTGTTTTAATGTCATATTTGGTGGTCAACGCAAAAATTATAATAGCATCTGACGTGATGCCTAACATGGGTACAGGAAATAGTTGTGTTTTTAAATTGGGAAGACTTAAGGGACACAAATGGAAGCAAAGTTTCTATGCTTCACTAGAAGTGGTAAAACATTTGGTACCAAAAGACTGTGATGAATCCCATGGGTGATACCTGGAGCAACCCCGCTAAGAAACTATAAGAAGCCACACACTCAAAGCACTACACAGAAGTCAAGATGGGATCCTCAAAACATTCACATAGCCCAGGGGCAGGCAAGAAAAGAGAAACAAGAAACCAAGGGAACCAACAGAAAACAAATGCCACGTCAATAATTACCAATTAACTGGGTCTAGGTATCCCAAAGTAAAGATAGACGTTGGCAGAGTGGATTTAAGAAACCACAACCCAGTGATATGCTGCCTCCAAGAAATTTTCTTTGAATATAAGGACACACAAATACTGAAAGTAAAGGGATGGAAAAATCTACATCATGCAAACATTAATTTAAAAAGCTACACTAATGCCAGACAAAATATCCTTCAAAACAAAATTGCCAAAGATGAAAAGGTTCTTACATAGATTAAAAAAAAATCAATCAACCAGGAAGACACCATGATCCTGAATGTGCAGACCCCAAATAAAAGAGTGTCAAAATACGTGAAACAAAAGCTGATAGGGCAGAAGGGAAAATTTGATAAATTCCCAATTGTAGTCGGGAACCTCAATGCTACACTCTCAATAATTGATAGAACTAGTAGGCAAAAAATCAGCAAAGTTACAGAAGAACGGACTAGCACAAGCCACCAACAGTGTTGCATTGACATTTATAAAACATTCCACCCAACAACACATAACAAATTTTTTCAAACACAAATGGAGCATCTATCATGATAGACCATATCCTGACCTATGGCGTAAAATAAATCTCAACGAATTTAAAAAGAATTAAATGCCTACCAAGTATGTTCTCTGACTACAATGAACTCAAAGGAGAAATCAATAAGAGAAAGGTAAGAGGAAAATCTCCAAACATCCAGAAATTAAATAACACTCTTCTAAATAATCCACAGGTCAAAGAAAAAGTCTCAAAGGAAATAAAAAATACACAGAATTGAATGAAAATGAAATTGCAACATATCAAAATATGTGAGATACAGTTAAAGCAGTGCAGAGAGGAATTTTTAACACCAAAAGAGGAAAAGTTGCAAATCAATAATAAATGCTCAAAAAAGAAATCTCCAGGTACTTGCCCTGGAGAATACTACCAAATATTTAAAGGTAAATTAGCACCAATGTTATGCAATCTCATCTAGGAAATAAAGTAGGAAGGAAGGAGCACGTCCACCCTGACTGTAGTCCTCACACAGGGGCACCCTCTGCTATGCAGACCAAGCTCGTGTGTGGTCGATAGTCGACAAAGCCCAGCGTGACCCAGCCGTGGCCCTGCATTCCACATTCAGTTCTGCTGTCCAGGTACAAGTTAATTTCAGCATCTTCAAGGAGGCCGTGCTTTCTCTTATCTCTGTAGTTGGGATAATTAATTCTATGTAACAGATGAGAAATCTAAAGCTCAAAGAGGGTAAGTAACTTGCCTGAATCCTGCCAGTCTCTGAGGGTGAACAGTGGGGAATGAAGCTCCTATGTTCAAGGGACACAGTAGATGTCAGAATGTCGATTTTTCATCTACCAAGAACATCAAAATGGTCAGGCCAGAAGTATTTCTTCCTTCCTGTACTCTCTCCCCGCATGAGAGGAAAGAGGCTTTGGAACTGCCAAGAGAAATCATTTTACAAACAACTGGAAACTTTCAAGGTCGACATGAGCAGCACACCTTCTCCAGCATATTCACACACAGATCGAAAGGCAGTGGGGCCAGCTCCAGATCACGACAAGAGGCATCAGTTACACTCCCATCCCATAGTGGAGATGGTCTTGCCAAGAGGACCACAGGTGCTCAGTAACCACAGCCAAACCTTCCACATCTGTCTCCATATTAAGAGGGCCTTGAGGGGGGGATTCTGGGAAGATGGCCGACTGGTAGCAACCCTGGTCAGAGGCTCCTGAACAAAGGAAGAAAAACT
>NW_003852487.1:1656074-1670998 GCF_000181295.1 Otolemur garnettii | reverse complement strand
ACCAGTTTGATGGAAGTGTCTTGGATTGTGTATGAAAACACCACACTGTACCCCCAAAGTGCATCAATGTACACAGTTACCATTCAATAAAAAAAAAAAAAAAAAGAGGGCCTTGAGGCTGGAACCAGAAATACAAAGTCCAGTGGCCAAGATGTCCTTAAACTCTGATAGCACAGGAATGAATCTTTTGTTATTGACTGCTACTTTGGGTCACATTCACCAGAAGCACGCCCTAAGGTGGAGATGTATATGCAATTGGTCATCCAGCCTGTGCTCCCAGGAGAAACCAGCAAGGGTGTGGAGAAGAACAGACTGGGAGGAGAACGAGCCCAGCAAGGGTGGACGTAAAACAGTTCTAGTGGCACAGAGGAAGGCCACTCTGCAGAAAGTCACAGGTGCCAGCTGTAAGAAGACAAGGGCACAGGGTCTGGGGAGGGACCCCAGGAAATCTAGCCAGAGCACCAACAGCATCCACCCAAGCCTCTGGGACCCTGTCCCTCTGCCTCCACTCACAGTATGCACTGCCTCAGGATGGACACAACACTGCTTGAGAAATGCCCCCTTTCTCTAACATCTTCATCAAAGTACTAGGGGCAGAGGAGCATGGATGCACCCTCCCAGGAGATATGGAGTCCTTGCCCAATCTGGCCGGAGCTTCATATTTAAAACAAGTGAAAGTGTTCATTCTAGTCTATAAACTTTCCTTGGGTATTTGTACATGAAAATGCTCCTCTAAATTACTTTACCACCAGGTCAAGTGGACACTCCCACAGGCTGTGCTGTGCTCACTATAGGGCTCAGAATACCCCCCTCAGTCAGTGTCAGGGCTATTACCGCAGATGGAAAGCACTTAAAAAAGACACATCAGACGCCCTCCAGTCAAGCTGTCGTGCAGCTCTGCTATGCCCTTCTGGTGACTTTGATTGTCTCTGCTCTACCCCATGTCAGGAATATGAGACACTTTACTATCAAAAGGCAACCTCATAGCTCTCATTTCCTAGTTCTTCAAAGACAGCTCCATGCTCCCCACCAGCCCTTGTATACCTGCAGCCCCTCTGGGGGTCGGTATTGTTCTCTGCATTAGTGTAGAAGGTGTTGCTTCTACAGGGAGGCACTGAGACATGAGGCTAGTTCCTGTTCAGTGATTCTATTCTTACACTGCCTGGTTCCAGAGCCTTCTGAGCTTTACAGAGAGGAGCCCTCTCTTGCCCAGACCCTCCAGGACTCCACAAATCCTTCTGCCTTGCTTGATCATTTATTGTTCCTTAGAGCTCTCCTCCCACTTCAGAATGCACATTTGCATCGTGGATCACAGCTCCACTTTCCTAGCAGGCTCAGAGCTAATGCCAGATGCCAGGGGGATCCCCCCCCACTTCTAATAGTGTAGAGAAAAAACAGATCTTCTAGGTGTAGGAGTTCTCCTGACAGCTCAAGAAATGATGGATGAGCTGGGGTCTCCATTCATCAGAACATCAAGGTGTGAAGCTGGTGCCTGCCATTCATTCTCCTCACCCGCATTGTCCTGCAGTGTGAGATCACAGGCCGATCTGGAAGCAGAAAGCACCGTAAGTCTTCTTGTTAAAGCTGAATGCACGTGGCCATTCATCCAAAGGTAGTACGAGAAAGGTGCAGATGGAACAGTTAATTGGGCTGTTTGCTCAAGGTGAACTTGAACAGGAAACAGAAAGAGGCTGCAGACAAGTGCGTGTGAAAATCAGATTCCCTTTCCTGCCATTCTCCACTGTACTTAGGAGGTTCTATAGTGGCAAACAATCCAGTGGGCAATGCAGATACGGTGCTTCATTTTCTTATCACTGGACCCTTTAGATACCCCTGCAGAACCACTCACAGTACTTCCAATTCTTTTCCTGCATCCTCCTCTTCCCGGCGATGACAAAGGCTGACAAGTGTCAAAGAGAACCTGGCACTCCACAGGTCACAGTTCTCATCCAAGCCCAGATTCCAACTCACTGGGTCCTGGAAACATCGTAATCATCTGTAAATGCAATGCAATCCCAGTCAGAGTTCCAGGGGGATTTATTTAAACAACTGTAAAATGTACTCCAAAGTTTATATGGTAAATAATGGACTACAAATTGCCAAGTCAAATTTAAGAAAGAAGGGTAGGCCAGGAGCAGTGACTCACATCTGTAATCCCAGCACTCTGAGGGGCTGAGGCAGGAGGATCCCTTGAGCTCAGGAGTTTGAGACTAGCCTGAGCAAGAGCCAGACCCCATCTCTACCAATAGAAATGGAATAGAACAAATTGAAAATATTGATGGGTACCTGTAGTCTCAGTTACTCAAGAGGCTGAGGCAGAAGGATTGCTTGAACCCAGGAGTCTGAGGTTGCTATGAGCTAGGCTGATGCCACGGCACTCTAGCCTGGACAACAGAGTGGCACTCTATCTTGGAAGAAAAAGGAGGAAGGAAAGGAGGGTAAGGAGGGAGGGAGGGAAAAGAACTTTCTCTATCAGATATAAACATACTTCAAAGTCATAATAGTTTTCTTTAAAGTGTATTAATGGAAGATGAGAAAAGTAGACCAATGAAGCAGAATAGAGACCCAAGAGACATGTCCAGGACTATGTTCTATCTTACACCATGGAGGTGGTCTTCCCACAAGTCAATGTGGAAAGGACAGGCTGTTCAGCAAATGGAACTGGGAAGACTGGGTTTCCCAATGCAGAAAAATCACCCATATGCTTGCCTGATAGTATGCTCCAAGATAGGCTCCAAATCATCAAATATCTATTGGAAATAATAATCAAAAACAGGAGCGGAAGAGATTATCTTTATGAGCTAAGTTTGGCAAAGAGCTCCTTAAACGTCAAAAACATAAGCCATAATTCCATCATAATTAAATATTTCCGTTCAATGAAAAGTACCACAGAAAATATTAATAAGCAGATGAAAGAATGAGAATAGTTATTTGCATGGAACTGACAAGGAACTGGAACCTTGTATATTCTGAAAACCCCCAGAAATCAGTAAGAAAAGGGGAAGAATTCTAACAGGAAAATCAACAAAAGACATGAACAGATGAAAGACAGAAGAGGAAACCCAAGCATATAAAGAGTGAGGCCTGAACTCACTTATAATCAGACAGATTAACATTAAACAGTAAAATTTTAGCACTTTCTCCTGCACCTATTAGACTGGCAAAAATTGAAATGTTGAGTTTTATAGAATATAGACATAGAGGAATCATCAACCATGGCAGGTGGAAGTATAGTCTTGTCCAGCTGTTCTGAAGAATAACACTCTTAGCCAAGCTAGGTAAAGGCTCATCCTACCCTCTACAGCCTTGCACCTAGGTTTATTTATCAAGGGAATTCCCACATCCAGAAGGGCACACATTCAAATGATTTCATGGCAGTGCCTTGTGATGGTGAAGACTTGGGCACAATGTATGTAACCAACACTGTAGGGCAGATAGGTAAGACGTGGGGGTGCCCTCCATGGAGTACGACCTAGTGGTCAGAAGCAGTTGGACTGACTAGGTACAGTGGCTCACACCTGTAATCCTAGAGCTCTGGGAGGCCAAGATAAGTGGATTGCCTTAGCTCAGGAGTTCAAGACCAGCCTGAGCAAGAGGGAGACCCCCATCTCTACCAAAAACTAGCACGATGTTATAACAGGTGCCTGTGGTCCTAGCTACTCAGGAGGCCAAAGCAAGAGGATCACTTGAGCCCAGGAGTTCAAGGTTGCTGTGCGCTATGATGCCACAGTACTCTACCTAGGGCAACAAGAATGAGAGTCTGTCTCAAAAAAGAAGCAGTCAAAGTTATGTACACATGGCATCAGAGACGGGTCTTGAAGCTATAAGACTGATTGGCCAAAATAAGCAAAGATCTATAGCATAGTATTATTTAAAGAAAATAAAAATATGTTCACAGAAAACAATACACATGAACTGAAATTTGCAGGTTAAATACATTGAGAATGGGTGTCTCTGGTAGTGGTAATGAAGTATGAGAAGGAAATACAATAAATTTTAAAATAAAACAAGAGGAATCTTATATAGGCCCGTAAGACTATGCCATAATCTGAAGAGCATTATTTATTAATCTTTATCTTCTGTACCTCAGACCCCTCCCAAAAAAAGGAGGCAAAAGTCTATGGCTTCAGGTATGGCTTGATCCAGCCCCTCCAATAATGTTCTTGAGTCTCAGGCAAGATTTCTTCATATGGTACCTCTCTGTGTCTTCAGGCTTATAGCCTTCATGCTTAGCAACCCCAACAGATAAAGGACATTGCTTTCTGAAAAGTGTCAATGAAAGTCCTAAGGCTCACACTCATTAGACCAATGTTGCTTGCACATCACTGAACCAATCAATTATTGTGGTAAGAGGAATGAAATTAACTGATTGGCCAAGCTAGAATGAATTCCTACCCCTGGAAATGAAGAGCAGGACTAAACCCACCTAATCCCATGGTATGAAAATGGGGAAAGTGTAGTTCCACCCAAAATAAATAAAAGTAGTTTTTAAAAAATAATCATAATAAATCAGGTGCTGCTGCAACACAGATGGGGAGATTGGGCAGGACAAATGACAAATCTCCCCTTGTTCCACCAAATTCCTGACCTGGGGTTGTGAGTAGTTAGAAACAGCCACATAGCCAAGCACACTGGAGCCACAAATGGGACCCTCTAGTCACCAGGAGCTGCTTTCCCTGTTCCTCCCACCACTTCTGTCAGTGCTGTCCTCAAGCTCGTTCTCCAGTGTCCCAAACTCCTCACTCTGCAGAGGCAGCCTGAATGGCCCCTCACTTCATGATGATTATGGCCTTCACATCCAAAGTCTTCCATTTCTTCTATCCTCACTCCCACCCTTCCATCGAAGTGAGCCCACCTAGACCTGTCCTTCCATCTCACCTTCCTCATGACCCCACTTGGTTGAATAAACATCTACAACATCCCAGAGACTGAAGCAGGAGAACTGTTTCAGGCCAAAAGCCTGAGACCAGCCTGGGCAACATAGCAAGATCCCATCTCTACAAAGAATTTTAAGTTAGACAGGCATGGTGGCCTAAACGCATAGTCTGCTACTCAGGAGGCTGATGCAGAGTATTGCATGAGCACAGGAGTTCAATGCTGTGGTGAGCTATGACTGTACTATTGTATTCTAGCCAGGGTGACACAACAAGACCCTGTCTCTTAAAAAAATAAAAAGTCCCAAATATGTCCACTTGATTTGGTCATTAAAAATTATCTCTGGTTCACTCGGTGCCTGTGGCTCAAGCGGCTAGGGTACCAGCCACTTGCACCAGAGCTGGAGTGTTTGAATCCAGCCCAGGCCCGCCAAACAACAATGAAAACTACAACCAAAAAATAGCCAGGCATTGTGGTGGGTGCCTGTAGTCCCAGCTATTTGGGAGACTGAGGTAAGAGAATCACTTAAGCCCAATAGTTTGAGGTTGCTGTGAGCTGTGACACCACAGCACTCTACCCAGGGCGACAGCTTGAGACTTTGTCTCAAAGGAAAAAAAATTATCTCTGGCCTTGACCAAAGCATTCCCAGCACTATGACAGTGTCAAACAACAGATTACAGTTGATTGAGGAGTGGGTGGGAAAGAGGAATAGAGACACAGGGCTTTGGAGGGTGATGGAATGTTCTAGATCTTCATTGTTAGGAATGTTCTGTGATTACATATGGTTGTCAAAATTCCTAAAACTGCACACTGAAAAGGGTGAATTTCACTAGGTGTAAATTGTACCTCAATAAAACTGACTTACACACAAAAACATAAAAATAAAAAATAAATCATTTTTATCCAACAATAGCCACTTTCCTTTTCAAATACCTCTTTTTCATTCTACACATGGCATTTCAGATGCTGCTAATATAAAAGATGACTAGCATAAATATTTCTTTCCTGCTCCATTTCCCACTTTCTCTGTTCACCAATTTTCTCCTCATTTTCCCCTCAGCACAGCTTTTCCTCTTGTCCCTTAATAGCCTCTGCACTATAATTAGTCCTCTCTGATAATTCTTTTATCGTGTATGTTTTATTTCTAAAATATTCACTACTGTGGATTCTGAATTCCCTGATCACCGTTTTTACAATCATACAGTATTAATAATATCTTCTATTTTGGTAGTGCCTTTTTTTCTGTCTGATGAACAAAAAGTACTTTGCAGGCGTTTTGTATCCCTGTGAGGCAGTTAGGGAAGGAAAAGAGGTTTTGCAGATGGAAAAAATATAGAGACACAAAACATTGTGCAATATGCTGTTTGTTGGGGTGGAAAATGACCAAAAATGAAAATGCTATAAGCATATATAGTGTTTACCTGGATAGAATTATGGGATTTCTCTAATCCAGAGGCCAACTGTGCTAAATCCCCAGAATATTATTTGTTACCTACCATACAGCAACCCCTGCCCAGGGACAGGTACCAAACCAATGCCAGCCCTGCTCAGATCAACTCTAGCATCAAGCTCCCCACTTCCCCTAAGACCAAGCCAGAAAATAGGGACATTCTGTCAGCAAACATGGGGTTTTAGTACTTGCCCAAATTTTCCTTCTCCCTGGCAGGACCCTCCCATAGAATTCACTGTGCCCCAACACCCAAAGTGGTTCCAGATAGCATCAGTCCTTATAACAAAGTGGGCACATCCAGTACAGATTAAGGTGTGCACGCAGCTTTGCAGCGAAGCAAACCAACTAGTAGTGCTGAGACTAACTAGGATCCTCACCACTCACCATGAGTGCCCATCAATGGCAGGCACATTACACCCACCAGCTTGTTATAGATGCAGGGAGAGGCAGGGGAAGGTCACTCCTCGGATAAGTGGGTGAGTGGGATTTGGGCCAGGAAGCATGTGCTTTCTGTTACTTTTCCTTTACATTAATCATTCACATGGACCTTCGGAGAGGTTGGCAGCAGATTTCTTCATCTCCTGCATCATTACTCTCTCCTTTTCCAAAAGCAACCACAGTGATTATCTCTCATCCCATCCACTTTTCCTAAAATGGGTTGAGGGGGGCCGTATCCCTTCCTCTTGAACCTGAGCAGGCCTTTGTGACCATCTTGACAGGGAGAAAAAGGCAATGAATGCCATGGGTGTCTGTCTCACTTTGGAACCCAGCCAACATGCCGGGAGAAGGCCCAAAGGAAATGCCATAATCTGCTGCTGTCTGGGTAACGTGCCAGCTGAGGCCCAGGAGAGCAGCTCATATCCATCAGCTGACATGGGAGAAAGACGCCTGTAGATGAGTCCAGCACCCAGGCACCAAGTCCTGTCCAGGCTTCTCATCTTCCCACTGAGGCACCAGACATCACAAAACAGAGCCACAACATCCATCCCTGCTGAGCCCTGTCCATGTTCCTGCCCAAAAAAATCCAGTAAATACTGGGATCATTGTTTACATAGCCATAGAAACTTTTAAAAGACCAAATCCTGAAGAAAGGCACTATCTGTCCTATTCTCTTGCTGGTCAACTTTATTTCTAGCTCAGTTTTGTCTCTAGACAAGGAAGCCCTGTGTTCCCAGTTGGCACTTTTAAAACAGGGACACAGTGGAGTGACAACATCCATGCCAGCCCAGCCAGAGAGAGCCCAGGCCCTTCCAGGAGTACCAACACATGTTCTTACCTTCACAGTTAAAAAGCTGTCCTCTTAGGCTCTGCTGGCCTCTTTCTTAATCTTTTTATTTTGTATTGACACATAATAATAGTACATGTTCATAGGATACAAAAGCATATTTCCATACATGTATACAATGTGTAACAATCAAGTCAAGGTAATTACCAAACACATCACCTCAAACACTTATCATTTCTTTGTGTTGCAAGCATCAAAATCCTCTCTACTAGCTTTTTGAAAATATACAATAAACTATTATTAACTATGTTTACCTTATAATACTATGGAACACTATAACTAATTCCTCCTATGTCACTGGAACTTATGTATCCATTAACCAACCTCTGGCTGTCCTCCTCTCCCCCTACCTTTTCCAATCTCTAATAACCACAATTACTCTCTGCTTATAATAAGATCAATTTTTGATCACCCACATATGAGTGAGAACATACGGTATTTGTCTTTCTGTCCTTAACTCATTTCATGTAGCATAATGTGCTCCAGTGTCATCCCTGTTGCTAACAAAAGTATTTCATTCTTTTTGTGGCTGAGTAGTATTCCACTGTATAGCTGCACCTCATCTTCTCTATCTGTTTATCCATTGATGGACTCTTTGGTTGATTCCAAATCTCGGCTATTGTGAATAGTGCTGCCATAAACATAGGTTGTAGGTACCTCTTCAATATACTGACTTCCTTTCCTTTGGATCAATACCCAGCAGTGGGATTGCCGGATGGCCTGGTCATGCTGCGTGTTTAGTGTTTGGAGGAACTCCATGTCATTCTCCATGGTACTTGTACTAACTTATATTTCCGTCAACAGTGTGCAAAGGTTCTCTGTTCTCCATATTTCTTTATTGGCCTCTTTCCAAGCACCACCAATATGCAAGATAAACCCTGGACAGCCTCTGACATACTCTGTCCCAGTGAATTATACACCATCTACTCAGTGAGTCACGGCAGGCATCCTCATCCTCATACACCCTCACACACTTGAGTGCACACACACATCCACACATAGATGATCACCTCCAAACTGGCTTTGGGGTCTGACCATGTCAGTCCACTGTCTCATGCGTGGGTGCCCCCCACAGCCACTTCCCTGGCCTCCCTGCCTCTAGTCCACAGCTGCCAAAACAACCGTCCTGAGGATGAGGTAGGGTGTGTGCAGACCACGTCTCTCCTCTGCCAAATACTCCCAATAGAGTCATTTGTGGTGGCGTGGCAGAAGCTGAACTGAAAACACAGCGAGGAGAGCCACTCTTTCACATACATAAGTAGGTTTTATCTACATTCAACAGATGGTTCTGTGCACATTGCTGTGCACCTTACGGTTTTTACTTGCTGTACCTTGAAGATTTTTTTCCAAATTAATACATTTATTCAATTGGTTTTTTTTTTTTTCTCTTTTTAGAGACAAGGTTGCCTGCTCCCTCTGTTGCCCAGGCTGGAGTGATGCAGTGGCATCATCACAACTCATTGCAACCTCAAACTCCTGGTTTCAAGCAATCCTCCTGCCTCAGCCTCCCAAAGTGCTGGGATTTCAGGTGTGGGTCTGTAATCGATCCTGGCCTGCCTGGCCTACCTCATTCTTTTTGATGGATTTATACTACTCTATTATGTGACACAAATCACTTTTTAGGAACTTTTTCAGACAACTTCATTGAGGCATAATTTACATACAATAAATGTGCCCACTTTAAGCGAACGGTTTGATGAGTTTTGAAAATTATATGCATCAATGAGATACTTTCTTCATTGTCACTGTAACTGCATAGTATCCCCACAAAGTAAGCACACACTTAAATGTCTGGTGAATGAATGTGTGAAATGAGGGGAAAGGAATGAGTGAACAGCATCAAGAGTTGCATGTGAGTTACTCGCATGGACTAACCCTCTGTTTTCATTTCACCTGCTCCAATCTGTCACATCTCTGAGCTGCTCCTTAAGGCAGTGTCCAGAGGGTGAATAGCCCTGTGGCTTCACAATAAAAAGTCCACTGACACAGGGGAAGATGGGTGGTTGTTGTATAATTATTATGACTTTTCTGCAGGGAGTTAAATTTTTAAGAAATAAAAATAGGTGGAAAACACTCTATCTGGTGACTCTGCTCACCCTTAGGAAGATGCCCATCCCTGAGGCCAGCACCTCCAGGGTCCAGCCTGATCTGCCCCCTGCTTGACCTTCAACAGGACCTATTGCCATGAGCACTTCGGGTGCACATCCTGGCCATAAGATAGGTGCTCAGCAAGTATTTGTGGAGTGAACAGATGAATGAATGAATGAATGAGTGAATAAATGAACAAATGGGAAGGGTTGGGGCCATGATCTCAAAGGACACAATCCTGAACACCATAATCCCAAATGTTGAAATCCAAAAAAATCATAATCCCTAAGGTCTAAAATCCTATAAATCACAATCTCAAAAATATAATTCTGGAAAAAAATAATTTCAAAAAATTGTTTTAAAGACATTTGTCCATAGTTTTAAAGAGGATTTAGTTGAGAAACATATAAAAACACCACAGAACACATCATAGGCCACTTTACACAATAACACAGGCAGTGATAACATAAATATTTTTGCAAACAACACTCAGATATTCTAATGACAGTTGTATGGGCATAAAGTTATGAATATATTCATAGAGAGGTAGGTCCAAAAGGAAAATGCATAAACGCATATCACTATGGTTGGGAATTATGTACTCCCAGCTTTATAACTGCAGTCATCTGAAATGCCCCCATGGACAACCTAGTCTTTTGATGAGATCAATCAAAAACCATATGGGTCACCACCACGTAGGCAGGTGCCCAAAGAGAAGTTTTATCTTTCAGAAATTCAGATGGACAAAAAAGGACATCTCTTTGTTTATTAAGGACATTTCAACATTTTTACATAGGTGCACAGTGCTTACATCCAAAGTCAATGTTGTGATAATGCACTTTTATGGAGTCAACTTTGCAAAAGAGGATGTATAAAATGAACCAGAACCCTCTAAAAGTCTTTACACAATTTACACCTCCTGTATTGGAAATGATGATGCAAAAATAAAATTTATACAATAGCAAATTGGCACAGTCTGTGAAGGGGCAAAAGTGATAATGTGATTGACTAATTCAGTTGGGGAAGAGTTCTCATATTTTTACCTTTGTTTATACTTCTATAAACTTCAAAACACTTACTGCACTTGTATTTGGAGAGTGGCTGTGGTCTACAAATTTTGTAAGTAAATTCTGTCCATTTGAAAGTCTGGTTATTGCTTGGCCATTGCAATTAAGCGATTTTCTGCTTTCACAGCACCAATAATAATTAGATTTTAAACTTTTATCACTCACTATTTAGTAGCCTCATGCACTTATCATAGCCTTTTTCAAAGGAACAACTCCACAGAGCTCTTCCATTGTGTCATAAGGAATATAGTGAGAAGTACAGGGAAGATGACGTTTGGTTTTCCCCACACCAAATCTTAATATTTCGGGCTCTCCAGGAAGATGGGGCCAAGAGGATAAGTATATAGATTCAAGAGGACATATAGTAGCAAAATTGGCTCACAAGAGTATGGTGGCCAAGAAGTCCCATGACGAGCTGTCTACAAGCTGGAGGCCCTGGGATGTCAGTAGCGTGGCTCAGTACAAGTCCAAGTGCCTGAGGATCCAACAAGCTGCTGGTATAAATCCTAGAGTCCACAGGTTGGTGAGTAAAATCTGTCCCAGCTCCCACAGAGAGAGAGAGACAGACAAATTCACCTTCTGTACATGTCCTCCTTGGGCCCCCAGCTGACTGGGTGGTGCCCACCACCCTGAGGGCAGATCTTCCCCCGCTTGGTCCACTGAGACTTACACACTCATCTCCCTTGGAAACACCCTCACAGACATACCCAGAATAATGCTTTACCAGGTTTCTAGGTATCCCTGAATCCCGTCAAGATGACATCTAAAATTAAGTCCACAAATCCACCCCTTGTCAACATGGCACCCAGAGGCATCTCCTGAATCCGCACTTAATGTCCAAATAGAGACATTAACAAAGTGACAGCTCTGCCTAATGTGGTGCAACACTGCAAACCGTGTTAATTCCGTCCCCGGAAATAAAATACTGCCTTTCAATATTTTAACATTTGGGATTTTAAGTTTTTGGAATAATGACTATGGGTATTTTAGACATTAGGGATTTTGATCGTTAGTGATTTTTGATATTTAGAGAGTATGACCTTTGAGGACTGCAACATTCAAGATTATGGCATTCAGGATTGTGTCTTTCAGGAAAGGATAGTGACCAGCTCCAGAAAAGGGCCTACCTAGATATCCAAAACACCAAATTTCTTTGGGTTAGGCAGGAAAAATACCAAAGCAGAATAGTAGCGCTGATTCCTGTGTTGACCCAAACCACTGACAAGTCTCAGTGATGGGGAAGATATGGAAAAAGTATTTGCCATTTAATTAACAAAGCATTAGGACACCCAAAATGTTTCTAATATGGCATCTAAGAAGTGTATAATCATAAAAGTCATTCTTTGATGCTGAAATCACTTCTGTGGAAGACTAAAGAATCCATTTGTTTATTCACTTATTTTATATGCACTTATTGCATGTCAACTGTGTACCTGGCATCCTCATTCATACTTTGAATACTTGACACCCTACATTTACATTGTAAGACAGAAGTGTCTCTTTCCAGTGTGTTCCCTGATTCTCTTTGAGGAAGTAGGTTATGAGCACACCCAAGGTGATGTCCCCATAGGCACAAGGTAGAACAAGTTTGGACCATGGAACAAGAAGGGCACACCACCACCACCACCCTATAAAGACTCCTCCTCTGCTTGTATAACAGCCAGTGTCCTGGCTGGGCACAGTGGCTCACACCTGTAATCCTAGCACTCTGGGAGGCCAAGGAAGATGGTTTGCCTGAGCTCAGGAGTTCAAGACCATCCTGAGCCAGAGCAAGACCTCATCTCTAAAAATAGCCAAGCATTGTGGTGGGCACCCATAATCACAGCTACTTGGGAGGCTGAGACAGGAGAATCACTTGAGCCCAAGAGTTTGAGCTGTGATGCCATGGCACTCTACTGGGGGCAAAAAAGTGAGAAACTCCTTCTTAACAACAACAGAAAAAAGATCCAGTGTCACTCTCAGATCCTTACATGTAGCCTGGGACAGTCAGAGTGACGGAGCCATTTCCACTCCCATTTGTTTTTAATGCATGTCAGGCCCTATTCTTTATAGTAGCCTCTCCTATTAAATCATATCCCAACACAGGAAGGTGTCACACTGACAGGAAGCTTGGGAAATGGACCACTTTGATTGATTGTTTTTCTGGTTGGCAGGTAGTTGGGCTGAAGCTGTCCTGCTCCAACCCTCAGTTCCTGTAAAGCTTTCTACTTTCCAGACATAGCAATCAGCTAATAAACACAATTGAACCCTTTGAGCACCTCGAGGCCATTATTTCTGTATTAAGGAGGACACTTTGGTTTTTAAGTTACAACCAAAACCAAAGAGGACTTTTATGATATGAGCAGAATGGTGGTGAGTTTAGGCTCAAGAATAGACCTGAACCAGGAACTAGACCACCACAGGGCATCTGAGCACCCTGCTGCATTGCTGTCTAGCACATAGGAGAAGCTGGCCTGTGCCACCAGGACACAGGGCTTCTTGTCACTGAGGTCCAGACACATCTGCTCAACTCAGACCCAGAGCCTCTTGGAGCCAATTCCACATTCTTCAGAAAGCATGTCTTGTTGGATCAGCTGTGGTCAGAAGCTGCCTCCAGAACAAAGGGCTATACCTGAGACATATGTTAAATAAACACAGTAGCTCCCATGGTGACCATGGGATAGAAGTTGGGGACACAGGATGGGGACACAGGCTGGGAGAAAGGGGCAGTTTCTAAAAATGGAAACAAGTAGATAAATCATAGATATCCACTACAGTTTAAAAGACTTATACTTGACATGAGGCCCCAGACCTGAAGGCAGCCTGGAAACACAATTCTCATGAAAGCCCTGATGATGTGTGTTTTCTCATCCTCCCCCTTTCCATTTAACTGGCAATTGTTGTGAGATGTATTTATCTGGGTTCCTCCAAAGGCAGCACTGAGATTGGAGCACAAGTAGTTAATCTGCAAGGTGATCCCAGGGAGCACCAGTAGGAGAGAGCAGAAGAGGAACGGGAAGGAAGACAATAAAGGATGAGTCAGTCCTGGCACAGACGAGCACAACTGGAATCTCAGCACTTGGGAGGCTGAAGGTGGAGGATCGCTGGAGGCAGGAGTCTGAGGATGCAGTGAGCTATGCTGCAAAGATGGCACCCAAAGAACCACATGTCCTAGTATTCACTCTGTGTGTTCCCCTACCCTGTTTCTGGTATGCCTCTGTCTCACTTCAACAAAGAGGACACAGCAGAAGTGATGGTCTGCCAGCTCCAGGCCACAACATTAAGAAGACCTGGAAGATTCTGCACTTAAGCTCTGGGCAGAGACCTCATGGAGAATTTATATGCAGAGGGCAGAGCCCTGAAACCACATGGGATAAAAGAAAGGCCCAGTGTCCCCCAACAAAACCAATTGAGCCCAACCCTTTAGCCATCCAGTACCAGATGTCTCTTTTTTTTGTCTTGGGGGCCGAGTCTCACTTTGTCACTCTTGGTAGAATGCTATGGCATCATAGCTCATGGCAACCTCAAACTCTTGGACTCAAGCCTCCAAAGTATCTGGAAACACAGGTGCCCACCACAATGCCTGGCTATTTTTTTAAAGAAAGGGTCTCACTCTAGCTCAGCTGGTCTTGAACTCCCAAACTCAGGCAATCCACCCGCCTTGGTCTCCCAGAGTGCTAGGATTATAGGCATAAGCCACCACGTCCAGCCTAGTACCAGATGTCTTAATACCTTCCAGTCCCAGTGGCCAAGTGACCACACACATAAGAGATTCCAGGGGAGACCAGCAGCAGAGATGCCCAGTCAACCTGGAGAATCTGGAGAATTTAGAAAGTGCTGTTATTTTAAGTCATTAAGTTCTCAGCATGGCCTGTTATACAGATACAGGACACTGCAATGGTTAATGATCAAGTCACCACTCTGGACCCCGGGAACCTTTGGGAGAAGGGACAGAACCTGAGTCAGGAAGAGTAGAAAAGCTCTGTGACACCAGCAGAGGTGTCTCACCCAAGGATGAAGGATGATGACACTGAGCATTTATTCTTCAATTACCACTTGTCACGTTGTCAAGGCGCTGCTGTGGAGGAGGGATGCATGTCAACTCCCAAAGATTTCCAGCCTGCTCAAAACACTGGCCAGGCAGCCAGTGAAACCCTAGGCTGGACAGTCACAGGCACTT
>NW_003852487.1:1654665-1655857 GCF_000181295.1 Otolemur garnettii | reverse complement strand
CGCCTGCCACAACGCCTGGCTATTTTTTTTGGTTGCAGCCATCATTGTTGTTTGGTGGCCTGGGCTGGATTTGAACCTGCCACCTTAGGTATATGTGGCTGGCGCCTTAGCCACCTGAGCCACAGGCGCCGAGCCAGACTAGCAGTTCTTAATGTGTGAATACTAGTTGGTTTTGACCTGCCCCATATCCATACACCCTCCTTTTGTTTGCAGCACCCTAATGGCTTTTGGAGGCATCACTTCTTCCCCATGGTGTGGTCCCAGTGGAACTGTCAGTCAGTGGGCCACGCCTTCCTCCTACAACAGAGGGTCATATGACCCAAACTCAGCCAATCCAGCTGCCTCCTGGGATTTTGATGAGGAAACAAAGAGCAAGTGAACTCAATCCTCCCTCTGCTGTTCCCTGAAGAAAGTTTCAGGGGGCTTCCTACCTCCCCCTTCCCTCTTCCTGCCCCCAGTACTTTTCTGCGCCTGGTCTCAGACTGTCAGCTAAGCCTATGCCTCTTAATCAATTCTTTTACTGTCCAAATGAGCAGAGTCATTTTCTACAGCTTACAAATAAAGAACTTTTAACTGTTAAAAAAGACTCCAGTGAAATATGTACTAAGAATCTGTCCCAGAGTATTTTTACTCTCACTAAAAATGAAGCGTGAACAAAATTACTATAAGTTTAACATTGTGTTTTCACAAACACAGCCATCACACATCCCATCAGGAGATGATGACTCCACCTTAGGGTGCACTTGGTTGACACTTCTTGAGCGCATCGGAGTGCCAGGTATTACATCAGACTACGTAATCTCATCTGTCTTCACATTCTCCCCACTCCGGAGCTGGGCAAACTAAGCCTCTGGGAAACTAAGTGCCCTGACCAAGGATACCCAGCATATGCGTATCAGTAGCAGGATCTCACCAGCTCTGACAAAGGCCTCCAGTGCCACTCATCCTGGGTGTATTAGTATACACGCACTGCCATAACAAAACTCCACACACAGGTGGGGAGCACTTAAACAACAGACATTTATTGTCTTACAGTTCTGGAGGCTGGAAGTCTGGAATCAAGGTTCCTTCTGAGGCCTCTGTCCTTGACTCACAGGTGGTGTCTTCCCCTGTGTCCTCACATGGTCAACCCTCTATGCACGTCTGTATCCTAATTTCCTCTTCTTATAAAGATCCCAGTCACTGGCTCGGC
>NW_003852487.1:1653164-1654625 GCF_000181295.1 Otolemur garnettii | reverse complement strand
TGTTTGTCACAGACACAGCCACTGCAGGAGCCTCCTTTCTCCTCAGGAGCTGGGACTCAACACCTCAGATGCCCAGGCTGCCCCCAAACCAGCATCTTGAGCCCAGGAGTTGGAGGTTGCTGTGAGCTGTGATGTCACAGCACTCTACCCAGGGGGACAGCTTGAGGCTCTGTCTCAAAAAAATAAATAAATAAAGACCCCAGTCACCTTTGATTAGGGTCCACCCACATGACCTCATTTTACCTCAATTCCCTGTTTAAAAGCAGTCATAGTTGGAAGTCCTGGGGACTAGGGGTGCAACACGTGAACTTCAGAGGAAAACAGTTCGTCCAGTAACAGGGAGGGACATTGAAGATGTGCATCTCTTCACCACCATCCACAGCATGACTTACTGTCCTGAAGTTTCTAGAGCATTCACCACGCAGATAAATTATGCTGTTTCTAACACCACTTTGACACATTCTGGATTTTATTTGGACAGGGAAGGCACACACTGAAAAAGAAGTGATGTGTTTTGTGCAAATAAGAATGAAAATATGGTATATGTTGGTGTGTGTAAACCCCAAATAATCTACCTTCAAGTCAGGGCAGTAAATCTCTGACTGTCACGTCTTTGAAAAATACAAAACCTGTGGATTAAAAGCAATGCTGGAGTTTGTATTTCATGGTAGGTTTTTTTCCTCCCTCACCTAAAGCTCAGGATTGCTTTTGATACACCTCGCCAGCCCACCCTTCCTGTGTCTGCCATTTAGACGCGGTGGAGGACTCAGAGCCGTTCCCTATGTTCCCCCCACCAGGTTCCAGCCCTTATGCCCTACTGAGAACTATCCTGGGGTCCTGGTCCTGACCCAAACCTGCCTTATTTGTCCTTATCCTCAGCAAGCAATCATCTTAGGGGGTTTCTCAGCTGCTAGGCTCTGCATACAGCTGAATCCCAGTGCCCCTACCCCAGCCACCTGCCGCTCTGCAGCCAGCATCTCCCCACAAAGCCCCACTAAGGTAGCCAGGCCTGGGCCCTCCCTCTCTTCCTACATCCCATGCTTCTGGGCTCCCACCTTCAAGATCACACGACACCTCCTTCCTGCCATGGCCCCCTCTCCAGCATGTCTGGCCCAGCATCCTCCACACTACAGTGTCTTCAAGCCACCCAGGCCAGCTGTGCTCACCACCTGCTTAAAGTGTCAGGCCTCCCACTGTCTGCAAAGATGGGATTCCAGCTGGAAATTCAAAGCCCCCTTCATCTATCCCAACAACCTGGCCACCTTGCCTCCCTTACACACACATCTGCACACCATACACAAACAATCCTCAGACGCACATGCACACACCACACACACATATCTACACATGCACACAAACCACCCTCACAAGACACATGTCACTCATACACACATGCACGCACACCACATGCACAAGCACATACACGTCCTTCACATGCATACGCACACACCACACATCTGC
>NW_003852487.1:1648602-1653144 GCF_000181295.1 Otolemur garnettii | reverse complement strand
GGTCTCTGCAGGAGAGGGGCACTGGTGTCCTTCTGGGATGCATGCAAATTAGCTCAACCTTTCTTAAGAGCAGCGGTGCCCTGATGCCGATCAGACCCTCACAAGCAGGATGTCACTCATACACACATGCACGCACACCACATGCACAAGCACATACACGTCCTTCACATGCATACGCACACACCACACATCTGCGTGTGCATCGTGCACACCTACTGCACACAAGCACACATACACACACATGCAAACACACATCACTCACACAAACACCACCCTCTGAATCCACCTCCGACTTTGCTGTCCCCTAAGCCTGAGACCCTCCCTGCTCCTCCTGTACCCCTCAAAGAGCTTCTTGTTTCTCAACCCCAATTCAAACACTGTATCTTCCCTGAAAATGCTGTAGCTCTCCCTGCATCCCGGAATGAATGAACCCTTGTGTGGTGATTGTTTGTCACAGACACAGCCACTGCAGGAGCCTCCTTTCTCCTCAGGAGCTGGGACTCAACACCCCAGATGCCCAGGCTGCCCCCAAACCAGCATTGCACTCAGACCGGCCCTCTGGACACACCACAGAGGCCTGAAGGAGAGGACCCGACTCTCCCTGACCCCAGAGCATCTCTAAGCGACAGTGTTCCTGTCATAGATCTTGAGCAGCCTCTGCTGCCTCCAAGCATAAATCCTGCCTGACGCACTTGCTTTCTCTGAGTTCCAGAAAGTCTTTTTCATGCCTCTGCTGTAGCATCCTACTTTGCTGGTCGTATATTATACCCAGTCACATCTGTGTGCTCTCAGCTACACTACATTACCCCAAGGAAAGGGTTTGCTTCCTCTGCCACCTCCCTCTCTCCTCCTGTCCTCGCTTTCTTCTCCTATCACCTGCTGTGTCACAGTAAGGCCAGTCACTGTAACAAACAAGCCCAAGCATTCAGAGACTTAACATAGAAAAGTACTTCCCATTCACAGTCTCTAGCAGGGGACCATACCATTAGAGGACGCTCTGGCCCCTTCCAGAAGGAGTGAGGCTCTTCTGATTGGTAGGCTGGGCTAAAATTCACTGCTAACTTGTGCTTCTCTCTCTGTGAGACCTGCTTGCCCATCACAGAGTGTCTCCATCATTCCTAGGTCACAGTACACCTGCTTGCCCTGTGTCTTTCTGTCCCACCAGCCTTCCTGTGGCCAGCAGGGAGTTCTGGGAGGCCCAGATCCGTCCACAGCAGATAAGCTCCTATGATGTGGACTTGAAGGAGGCTGGATCCTTGAATGACCATGTGGAGCAGAGCACCCTTGCCTTGGCCTGTCTATGGAAATATGAAGAAAGGAGCAATAAAGCTCCCCCGCAATCAAGGCTCTCACCACCTGATTTCAGCTCCTCTTTTCCATCCATTTAGGCCACCCACCACACCCCATATTCACAATCCCCTGTAGTTTCCAGCCTCTGGGCCTTTGCACATGTTATTCCTTCACCATCAATGTCTATCCCTTTCTAGTCTAACTGGAAAAGTCTGACGCACCTTTTAAGACCCAGTGCAGGCTCGGCGCCTATAGCTCAACCGGCTAGGGCGCCAGCCACGTACACCAAAGGTGGCGGGTTCGAGTCCCCAGCCCGGACCCGCCAAACAACAATGACGGCTGCAACCAAAAAAAAAAAGTGGCCGGGCGTTGTGGCGGGCGCCTGTGGTCCCAGCTGCTTGGGAGGTGGAGGCAGGTGACTCGCTTGAGCCCAGGAGTTGGAGGTTGCTGTGAGCTGTGATGCCACGGCACTCTGCCCAGGGGGACAGCTTGAGGCTCTGTCTCAAAAAAAAAAAAAAAAAAAAAAAAAAGACCCAGTGCAAATGCTACCTCATCTCTGGAACATTCCTGAACCCCCAGCTCCCCAGTCACACGCCCTTCTCCCACATCCATGCCCAGGTGGTACTATGTCACTCATATGGTGTCATTTCTGCCCACACTTTAGGCCCTAGAGGGCTGGCTCCATGCATAAGACAAAGTATGTATTCGACACGTGATATTTTACTAAAGAAATAACTGAATGCACACATCCATCCTGTTTTGACTTCTGCCTCCTGGAAGGAATTCGCAAGTACCCACCCTGACCGCCCATACCAAACCCCTTTCCCTCCCAGGCCACAACCCTCTCCCTGAGTTGTAGAATTAGCAGGACGCGAGTAGCATCTCTTTACGTTCTTAAGAGGGAAACGTCTCATTCTCATGGATGGCTACACTCCTCCATAATGCAAATAGTCACCTTTCTGTGGCCTAAGAAAAGCTTATGTTTAATCTAGCTGACAGATGTCTTCAATGGAAGGAGCCAGTGCAAATAAAAGCGTGGAGCCAAAATGTCAGAGCTAAGCCACTCCCAGATCAAGCATGCGCATAGCCCCGTGAATGTCCCCAGGGTGAACAGGAGAGGAAAAATCAAACACCCTCCTACCCACCTGCTCCTTGCCCGACTTCCCACCATGTCACCACCATGCTCGTGTTTGCCCAGCAGTTTACTCTTTTTATAAAGACTCCCATATGCAGATCTCACTTGA
Organism: Otolemur garnettii; assembly: GCF_000181295.1. Lineage (NCBI taxonomy): Eukaryota > Metazoa > Chordata > Mammalia > Primates > Galagidae > Otolemur > Otolemur garnettii. Next base: position 1,650,610 of record NW_003852487.1, on the reverse strand, counting down.
CACTTACCACACCCTGCAGGGCGCAATACAGGGCCGATTCTACCACAATATACAGGTGAAGCCCTCACAGCACAGGCAAGACTGAACCTATCCCAGCAAAAGTGTGACCACTGCTGCCTGTGCACTGTGGCCAAAATCAAAAATGAGCTGAGTTTCCCAGAGCAGGAGAACGGCTTGGAGATACCTGGCATGAACGGAGGCCACTGACATCTGCCAAATAGAGAAAGGTCTCTGCAGGAGAGGGGCACTGGTGTCCTTCTGGGATGCATGCAAATTAGCTCAACCTTTCTTAAGAGCAGCGGTGCCCTGATGCCGATCAGATTTGGGAACTCCAAGGCTTGACAGTGGGGGGAGAAAAATCCATGAGTTCAGGACACAGCCTTCCAACTCAGGTTCTGCCACAGATAGGCCAGGTGACCTTGTGAAAAGCATCAGCTTATTCCTGAGACTCCAGGAAGATGAGGAAGTAGGATTTCCATGGTTTCTAGCCTTTAGAGTCTCAAAGCTTATGACATCAAAGATAAAAAAAAAGGCCCACATTTCCAAGAAAAATGTTACACATTTAGCTGAGTCACACAAACGTGTGTGATATGACAAAGCCCCAGGTTCCAACCTAGATTTTGTCTGGTGCCACCAGTTAAGGGGTGCCGCTTCTAAACCAGATACTATCCTGGTAGGAGAGCAGTAAGGTTGGAAATTTGAGCCCTGCCACTAGCATGATCTCAGGCAAACTGTGCAAAGTCTTTAGGCTTCAGTTTGCTTCTCTGTAAAACAAGCCTATGAAACAGAGCTGATAATGATATCAACATTAGGGTAGATAGTCACTGCGAAGATTAAATGAGATGATAAAGCACACGACCTATAGTAAAGTGCCCAAAATACACCACGTTATTATGATCATTCTCATTTAACAATAATGATAAAGACAATTACTTCACGGTTAACTGATTTAGCTGTTAGACACAAAAATAAAGTTACTATACATAGATAAGTGGAAAATTCTTGAGTTAATCAACTCAGTAACATACAGATTTAGAATTTTTAATTCAGTCTCAGTCCCACAACTTGTCACTTGCCACCTCAGCCCTGATCCCTGGCGATGCCACATCCTTTTTCAGCAACTTCCAGATGCAACCAGCTGCCCCTGCCACATCTCTCAGATTCACCATTTCTTCACTACCAGCTTAAGAAGCACCAACCTCCCCGGGCAGGGCTGGCCAGTAAATCTATAGTTCCATAGAATCTCATCAGATGAGTTTTTTACTATAGCACAGAAAGATAGGAGTTATTTTATTTCTCAATATAGTGATCACCTTGAGGTGTTTATTTTTCCTCTTTATCAATGTCCCACACTAGGGATCACAAACTCACCTGCCTATAGCGGCAACGCAGAAGCCCCTGGGGGAGGGAATGTGGTGTCCCGTTATCATCACGCTTTGGTTTTGCTACTGTTATTGGCACAGGCTTAGAGTTGGGAAATAATAGGGCATGGTGGAAGCTGAGGCTGACTAGGGACATATACAGATAATATAAAGGCCCAGGTTCTCTAATTCCACTGATCTTACCATATTTTTAGGTAAACAGCCTAAATTTTAAAACATTGGCTCATTTTTTTTTTAACACTGTGGATCAAATAAAACATAATTGCAGGCCAGATGCAGCCCTGGGCTGCCATTTAGTGAGCTTTCGTTGGGCTTCCTGCACTCAGCCCTCACCATCACCTCCAGTGTGTGCTGACAAAAGTGGAGAATGGCCAGTGTCACCATGTGTGCTTTTCCTAGATGTGCAGTGCCCAAGGGCACCATACCTAAGAGCAGTGATTTTCAACTGGTGTGCCGTGGGAGGATCTTAGGTATGTCTCAAAAAGTTTTAAAGATCATTAATTAAATTATTTTTGAAAGATGTTCAAAGCACAATAAGCATATTCACTTTTTTTATTAACATAATCTAAGTTTGCACACAAGTTTAACTACAGGTTCAAGTGTGCTATGAGATTAAAAAAAAAAAA
>NW_003852487.1:1632735-1648296 GCF_000181295.1 Otolemur garnettii | reverse complement strand
AAAAAAAAGATTGAAAAACATTGCCTAAGAGGCTGTGGCAATTTCTATCACAGGCATCCAAGATTTGTACTATGAATTTCAATAAATTTCCAGCAGAGGGCAGTAACACGTCATGCTCTGAGATCAGCATATCAACAGTTTCACGTTACCAATAAAGTGTCACAAGGAAGGGATGTCCTTTTGTGATTCACACAAAGGTGTTACAAGAACTAGTAGCAGACCTGAGGTCAGAGAATATTGACATTAATGAACTTCTCATTAGGTTGTAAGATGGAAGTTCCAAACACTAAATATGAGGTTACAGAGGAACAGGAATGCACCCCAATTTGACAACTGTTTGGCAGCACCTAATCAAGTTGAATATGAATACATCTGTGATCCAGCAATTCCACTAGGTATAGACCCAACAGTATACATGGACATGTGTATCTAAAACCAGACTGTTCACAGGCAAGCTGTCTATAACAGCCCAAACCAGAAAGAGGTCAAATGCCCATCACTAATAGAAAGGATAAATGAAGTGTGCTGTAATCACATCCGGGAAGCTATTCAGTTATGCAAATGGACAAACCGCTGCTTTGCACCGTAATAGAGACGAATCTCATGAAAATCATGTTAAGTCAATGAAGCTGGGCACAAAAGAGAACATCACATGGGATTTCATTTCCATAAACAGCAGGAAAAGCTAATCTCCGCTGTTAGGATTTGAGCGGCAGTTTCCCTTTGGAATGAGTGTTCAGTGGCTGAAAGGAGACACAAAGGAATCTCCCAAGGGACTAGGAAGGCTGTTTCTTGATCTGAGTGATGGTCACAAGAGTTAGTTCACTTGGAAAAATCCACACACTTTACACACTTTTCTGTCTGCACACTCTACTCCAATAAACAAATGTCCCGCAAGACAATCACATGTTAGGCAGAAAGGGGAAAGAGAGGAGGGAGGAAAGAAACACTGTGTTTATGCATCACTGCTTCAAGGTGTAAGGTTCATTCCAGAACCGCCCGGAATTGTAGACTTTGCATTCTTGCAGAGGAAACCAGCTTCCTTTGATTGGCGGTGTCAATAGGTGACTTCTCAGATTTGCTGACCAGGGATTGACATTGGCAATTCGAATGTGTCGCTGGCCTTGCTTGTTTTCCAAGGAAATGAAAATGCTGCACTGTTATTCAGCATATCATTTAACAATTTATCACCACAGTAGAGCCTGACAAAGTTGATTTATGATTCCCACAAGAAAAGCAACCACCCATCCCCCCAGCTCAGAAATGGAGATGCTCTGGGAGTCCTAGGCAACAGGTGACAGGCAGGAAAGGCCAGGAGGTTGGTGGACACTCAACATCCCCAAGTCCCTGTGGGATGATCGATACAGACGCTGCCCCCTGCTCCCGCACAGCTGCTCAGCCTGTGTGTTATAGAAAGCAGGAATGCCTTGGTGTCCATGCCCTAGGCCAGCCAGGAGCCAGTGACAAGCAGACCTGAGAATATGAAAGCCCAGCTCCCTACTGAGTCTGGTCAAACCCTGAGGCATAATTTCCACTGCAGAGTCCTCTGGCAGGATCAGGCTAGGCCCACCCTGGGAGGATACTGCCAAAGGACGTTGCCAAAAGACCTCACCTTAGTGTGGCTCTTGGGTCTTCTCCTGCTCCCTTAACAACCTGCTCCCTGCAACCTTGTCCTTAACACGTGACTTGCACACAAGTCCTCACGCAGTGTTTGCATCTGAGAAACCTGAACTGAGCCAGAGGAGAAAATGGATTCTGGCATCTTCCCAATTGAGAAACTTGAAACCCTGAGTGTCCAGGGCTCCTTCCTCCCACACACAGGCCTTTGTACCAGATGTCTACAAACACCAGCAAGCGACTTGAAAGTGGTTGTCCCCATTTCCAGGATTTGCTATTACTCAGGTTGTAATGTTTTCTGTCAGTGCACAGACACAGCACACACTCCAGAGCTCACTCTGGCTTGGAACTCAGAACGCACTTTCCAGGATGGCTAATATCAGGTCAGAACAGCCAACTACCAAAGCCTATTCCCAAAAAAGCCTTCTTAACCCAGGTGTTGCCGGGCCTTAATCTGAGTCCCACAGTGTAAGGTGGAGTGGACTTGTCCCCTTCTAGACTCAGGTCTCCATGGGTAGGAGTGGGTAGGAGTTCACACTCTGAAAGACCCCAGGGGCTCTGTCACGTACCAACCATGTGCCCAAGAACAGGCCGTCAGCCCCTCTGCCATCCAAAGGGACATCTGTCCCCATCTGTCCAATGGACACAAGAACACCAGCTTCCCAGGATCATAGTGAGAGTCATTCAACAATACAATAAATAAAAAATAAACACATGAGAAAGCTCAACAGCATTAACCATCAGAGCAATGTAGAGAAAAATTGCAGTGCAACACAGATGGGGCAAAAGCAAACTCACCCACTGCAGGGGAGCACAGCTTGGTACTCCTATGGTGGAAGAGTATCTAGCAGTCTATGGAAATTACACAGAGGTGTGGCTGCCCTGGGCCCAGCAACTTCACTCATTCCCAAGAAAAATAAGGGCACGTATCCACCCAGAGATGTGTTCAGGTTTGGCCACCACAGCTATATTTGTAACAGGCTACAGATGGAAACAACCTAAATGTCCATCAACAGTGCATGGGCCAATAGCCTACAGCATGCTCTAACAACAAAACACCTCACAGCAACAAGAATGAATAGGCACCGACACCAATGACTCTCACAGACTATATGCTGAGCAGAGAAGCCAGGTGTAAAACTGTATCACTATATGAGTCCATTTAGATCAAGTTCAGAAACAAGTAAAACTAACTGTCTTAGTCCTTCAGACACCTATAACAAAGTGTCACCAACTGGGTGGCTTATAAACAATACAAATTTGTTTCTCAAAGTTCTGGAGAGTAGATGTTCAAGAACAGAGCACTGGCATGGTCTGGTTCTGGGGAAGGCTCTCTTCTGGGTTGCAGGTGGTGGACATCTCACTGTGTCTTCACAAGGTAGAAAGGAGCAGGAGAAAGTTCTCCAAGGTCCCTCTGATGAGGGCACTAATCCCATTCAAGAGGGTTCCACCCTTATGGCCTGATCACCTCCCAAAGACCCCCAATTCCTAATACCATCACTTTGGGAGCTAAGGATTACAATATACAAATTTGGGGGAGACACAAGCATTTAGTCCATAAACGAGCCCCTGGGCAGCACCTGTGGCTCAAAGGAGTAGGGCACCAGCCCCATATATCAGAGGTGGTGAGTTCAAAACCAGTCCCAGCCAAAAACTGCAAAAAAAAAAAAAAAACCCAAGCCCCTGGGGATAGATTCAGAGTAGTGATTGCCTTTGCACATATATTGGCGGGCAAGGGGGATGGGTGAGTCCTCAAAGAACTGGAAATTTCTTGGAGCCAGATCTGCAGGGCCCTGGGAGCTCCACAGGCACACACTATACTCTGAAGATGTGTGTGCTTTCCAGTATGTAAGTCATGCCTCAAATAAAAAGAAAAGACATTGAGGAAATAATCAAGGGTGTAGTGCAGTGTCCGGCACATTATAAGAAGCCTTCAAATTAACACTTGCTAAAGTTTGCCAAGCACACCCCAAGATGGATTCTCTAGATGTACTGGGGTTTCCTCATCCCTCTGTCTCTCAGCACCCACTCCCCACCTACCTTGGTCCTCAAACTGTCCTAAACCAACCACTTTTCAACCTAACTGGGGCTTAACAGACTCCTACACCCTTGTTAGGAGCTGAACTGTGTCCCTCTCAAAATTCCTATGTTGGAGTCCTAACCCCAGTGCCTCAGAATGTGATCTTATTTGGAAATAGGGTTCTTGCCAAGGTGATCAAGTTAAAATGGGGTCATTAGAGAAGGCTCTGATCCAATATGATGGGTGTCATAGAGTTACCATGTGACGCAGCAATTCCACTCCGAGGTATATACCCAAAAGAACTAAAAATAAGTGTTCAAACAAAAGCTTACATATGAATATCCATAATGGCCCAATTTACAATAGCCAACAGATAAATGGATATACAAAATTGATCTCTCTGTAGAACAGAGTATTACTCAGCCATAGAAAGGCACAAAGTACTGATACATGCTAGGATGTGGTTGAACCTTGAAAGCATAACTGAAAGAAACCAAACCCAAAAGGCCACAAGTGGTATATTCCATTTATAAGTAATACCCCAGTAGGCAAATCCATAGTAACAGAAAGCAGATTAATGATTTCCAGGAACTTCAGGGAGGGAGAAATGGGGAGTGACTGGTTTCAGTTTAAGGTGAAGAAAAAGTCCTAAAACTTGATAGTGGTGACAATGGTACAACATCAGGGATGTATTTAATGCCACTGAATTGTACACTTTAAAACGGCTGATGATACACCTTACGTGCTATATATTTGACCACACAAAAAAAGCTGAACATAGAATTACTATGTGGCTCAGAAATTCCACTGCTAAGTGTATATCCAAGAGAATTAAAAACATATGTCCACACAAAATATGTCCACAAGTGTTAATGGCTGCATGATTTGTAACAGTAAAAAGGTCAAACAATCCCATGTCCATTAACTGACAAATGGATGGATTAGCTGCCTGGGGCTGACAGAGCACCCCACCGCCAACGAGGCAGTTTAAATCAATAGAAATGTAGTTTCTCGGTTCTGGAGGCTGAGTCTAATACCAAAACCAAGGTGTAGGCAGGGCTGAGTCCCCTCTGAAACTGTAGGGAGAGTCATCACTTGCCTCCCAAAGCTTCTGGTGGAGCCCAGCAATCTTCAGTGTCCCATAGCTCACAGCTGCATCACTTCAGTCTCTGCCATCACATGGCTGTCTTTCTCCATGTATCTAAGAAACACCGGTCATACTGGATGAAAGTCTCAGCTAGGCACAGTGGCTCGAGCCTGTAGTCTTGGCTACTCAGGAGGCTGAGGCAGGAGAATTGCCTGAGGCCAAGAGTTGGAGGCTGCAATGAGCCGTGATTGTAGCACAGCACTCCAGCCTGGGCAATAGAGTGAGACCCTATCTCAGCAACAACAACAACAATAATAAAAGGTTCACCTTCCTCTAGTATGACCTCATCTCACCTACAGTAGAACCTCTGGTCACAAACTGGTCAATATATGGAGGTGGTCAACATAAGGAAGTAGGCCTATTGTACTGATAGGTACATGTGGTGCATATCTGAGCCATGAAGATCAGGTCAACTTAAGGAGGTGGTCGATGTAGGGAGGTGGTCACCTATGGAAGTTCTACTGTAATTATATCTGTAACAACTCTATTTCAAACAAGGTCCCATTCTGAGGTAGCTGGGGTCAGGACTTCAACATTTTTTTTTAGGGGACACAATTCAACTTATGACAAAAATAAACAAAATGTGGGATACCCATACCATGGAATATTATTCAGGCATAAAAGAGAATGAAATTCTGACAGGTGCTCCAACATAGTTGAAACTTGAAAATATTGTGCTAAATGAAAGACACCAGACACAAAAGGCCACGTATTGTACAATCCCACTTAGATGAAATACACCAAACAGACAATTCCATAGAAACGAAAGGGAGATCATAGAGGCTAGAGGAAAGGGAATAAATGCTAACACGTGTGTTCATTTCTGGAGTGATGAGAATGTTCTGGAATTAAATAGTGGGGATAGTACAACTTTGTGAATATACTGAAAACTACTGAATTATACACTTAAAAAGAGTGCATTTTTGGTCTGTTAATTATATCCTGATTTTTTTTTGTAAAGACCCGGTTACGAGGATGAAAAGGCAAGCTAAAGACTGGGAGAAAATATTTGCAAATCACAGATTTATCAAAGGACTTGCATATATATGTGTGTATATATTCTTTTTCAAGGAACTCTCAAAAATCAATAGTAGAAAACAATCTAATTAGAAAATGGACCAAAGAAATAAACAGAGATCTCACTGAGAAAGATACACAGACATCAAATAAGCACATGAAAAAGGTGTTCAACATTAGCCACTGGAGAAATGCGAGTTAAAACCACAATAAGCTATTATTAGACACCTCTCCAAATGACTAACATAAAAAATAGTAACAATATCAAATACAGGCAAGGATGTAAGGAAACTGGATCCCTCACGCATTACCAGTAGGAATGTGAACTGGTATAGACACTCTGGAAAATAGTCTGGCACTAAATGTGGCCATGTCATATGACCCAGAAACTGCACTCTTGGGCATCTATCCCAGAGAAAGGAAAAGTTATGTTCACACAACAACCTGTGCATGATTCTTCAGAGAAGCTTTATACATAATAGCCAAAAACTGGAAACGACCCAATGTCCTGTAATGAAACTATAGCATCCATAGCATGAATACTACTCAGCAATCAAAAGGAACAAACCATTAACATATATAATAACTTTTATGGGTCTCAAGGGAATTACGCTGAGTGAAAATAAAAGCCAATCTCAAAAGGTTATATACTATATGATTCCATTTATAACACATTATTTAAGTGACAAAATTAGAGAGATGGAGAACAGATTAGTGGTTGCCAGAGATCAGAGGTGGGGGGTGTGGGGGTGACGCTAACGGGTCTGCATCTCAATTGCGGTGACAGTCACACAGACCTCCACAGGTGATAAAACTACCTAAAAGCACACACACATAAAAGCACACACACATAAACATTTAGGTAGTAAAATCAGAATAAACTCTGTGGATTGGATTGTACCAATGTCTGTTTCCTGATTTGATAATGTACCATAAATATGCAAACTGTTACCATTGGAGAAAACTGGATGAAGGGTACAGAGGAGTAGGACCTCTCCGGGGTTTTTTTTGTTTGTTTCTTTTTGCAACTTGCTGTGAATAGAATTATTTACAAAACAAAGCATGTTTTTTTAAACAGGTTATTTATGTACAAAAACATCAACTAGCCAAGGCTGCTTGGACACTAACTAGGAGGACCAGTGTTCAGCCATGGGTAATCAGTGTTGCCACAACACTGTGTCACAGCATCCCACAGACCCCAGGATGATATCAAACGGGAGGTGTCCAAAGTGTCATGAAGGCTGCATCCCTGGATCGGTTTTTAAGGATGGCTGCCTGGTTACGCTCACCGGGAGAAGAGAGAGGAACACGCTTTGAGTGTAAGGCTGCTAGATGGCAGGGGAAAAGAAGGTCCCAACTCCCATGTCACCCCCTCTAAAGCAATAAATAAGCTCCAACGGGAAAACAAACATGGCTAAATGGAGAGAAAAGTTCAGGAAGTTTATCTATAGCAAAATTTACCTATCACAATGGAAAACCCAAGTGCTCACCAATAGGGAGCTCATCAAATAAATTAGGGATTTGCATGCAGTGACCAATGGGCAACCGTTTAAAATGGTGCTTTCTCAGCTGAGTCCTCATTTAGCAAAGGAAGAAGATGACTGACTGGGAGAGGCCTGGGCCCCCTATTCCAGCATCAATCAGAGCACCCCCATTTTATCTATTTTATGAAGTGAGCCTCCCTTGAAGATTTTATTTTTTAAAAGCTAGAAAACCACTAGTCAGTAGAATTTGTATTGATATAGATAGACTGTTCATTGCATTTATGTCTGAGTAGTAGGATTAACCTTTTTTTTCCTTGCCCGTATTTCTCCTTTTCCCATAATAGATCCAAATGCCTGGTTTTTGAAAGAAGGAAAAAGTAAATTACGGTGTCAGCATTCTTTGGTTGAACACCACAGAGAGTAACTCGAGCTAATCTAAGGGAAAGGAATCCTGGGAAGGACGCTGGTGGCTGAGACAAAGAGTGAGACCTGCCCACACAGTACTCATTCTCTCCCTTTTCCCTGATTTTAGTCAAGCAGGAATATGTTCAGTTAAATCACACATCTCAGCTTCTCTTAACCTTGAGGGCTTGGGTGGGGTGGTTCATGTGACATTGTCAGGACAAATAAGGAAATAAGGTATAAGTGGACATCACTGGGTTGGGATTCTGGGGAAAGGGGAAAGGTATTTTTGAAGTGGCTGACTCTGCTGACAGTGCCTTTTAACCACCCTTCTTCCTCCTTCCTTAATCTGGTAGGCCATTGCAGTAGCTGCCACTGCAGCAGCTGTCGTGACCAGGATGTGACCTTGAGGACGGAAGCTGGGAGGACACGGAAGCTATTCCAGAGGATGGCTAAAACAGAAAGATAGGAAGAGTCTGGGATGTGAGTGACTCCAGGAAGTCCCAGACCAGACCTGGGCTGCCTGTTTCTGTTATTTAAGCTATCCTTTTTCTCTCATCCAGGGCTCAGAGGATCAGCCAGAATGCAGAGAACCAGGCTGAGAAAAGGAAGAGCACCAAGGCTGCTCAAGAGTTAAGAAACAAGCACCATATCCAGGGAGGCGTGGGCAGGCCCATCACCATCACATGACGATTCTTCTTGAGGGAACATCTGGGGGTGTAAACAGTCACTGGTATCCAAAAGAAAGCCGCACCCTTCCCTGAAAGCTAAGTTACAGGTTGGGACAAGGAGGAGGACCATGTACGTCTGCAAGTTTTCCTTCTAAAAATCCCTTTGAAGATTTTGCTTGCTTACTCAGGGTCTTAAATAAACAAACAGTTGTGACTAGATGTTCTCACTGTTTCTCCGTCATGAAGGCTTTCTCCACCATGCTGAAGTGGAGAATGGGAGTGATCCCTTGAACTCACATCAGATAAGTTGCCAGCTCAGAGGCTCAGGGTGTTTAGACAAGTGATGAAGCCCATGGCAGGCAGAGCTGGGAGCCTCGCTGGAAATGTCTGCACACAGCCTAACATAGTGCTCCCACTTCTCTACGGTTTCCCTTTCTGCAGTTTCAGTTACCCATGGTCAACCACATTCTGAAAATATTAAATGGGAAATTCCAGAAATAACAATTCACGAGTTTTAAATTACATGCTGTTCTGAGCAACATGATGGAACCTTGCACTGTCTGGCTCTATCCCACTCAGGACGTGGATCATCCCTTGTCCAGCATGTCCAGCGTGTCCATGTCGTGTGCACTGCTCACCTGTAGTCAGTTAGTAGATGTCCTGGTTGTCAGGTCACAGATCACAAGAAGAGTCAGCACCATACAATTTTTTTTTTATAGTAGTAGTAGTAGGCTTTTATTTTTAATATCTATTATACCATTAATTCATAGGGAAAATGTTTCAGTAGCTCAGCAAGGCACCTTGCCATTGAATGTGACAAAGCTTTTTATGACTATTATGCCATGAATTCATGGAGAATAGGTTTCAGCACCTTAGATCACTATTACATGGGGTCTGTTGGTTATCCTGTATGCTATGCTGTATACCTATTATGCCCTGAAATCATGGGTAATAAATAAGTTCCAGCATCTAATATCATGGTTCCATTGGCTCTCCTGTGTGATATGTTATATGCCTGTTATCCCATGAATTCATAGGGAATGGTTTCCAGGAGCTCAGGCTCCTTTCTGTTGGATCTCACAAAGTGTGCTTCTCTGTGTGGAGCAGGCTGGCACTGCAGTTGAACCCAGGTACCTTTCTCTTTGGCTTCCTTCCTTGTCTGATCATTTACCTTCATGCGTTTCAGGAAGCTATCTCCGCTCTTAGAGTGCTTAATATGCTCAATACGAACATTAATCCTCTTGGCAAGAATCTTGCCCTTAACTTGTTTGTTTACAACAATGCCAACAGCATGCTGGGTGACATTGTAGACTCCTCCAGTTTTGCCATGGTCACATTTGGTCACATGCCTTTTTGAACAGTGCCCATTCCCTTGATGTCTACAATATCACCTTTCTTGTAGATTCCCATATATGTAGCCAAAGGAGCAGCTCCATCTTTTCTAAAAGGCCTAGAGAACATCTATCAAGTGCCTCTCCTCTTTCCCTTTGTGCTTGTCATTTTGGCTAATTACTGGAAGATGCCATCTCCAGCAGAAAGGAAGGCCTTACAATAAGATACTAAGAGAGAGAGAGACTACATTTACTTAACTTTTATTACAGTATACCTGTAGGCCAGATACAGTGGCCTACAATTACAGGACTACCTTTGAGGTCATGGAATTTCTATCTTACTATAATTTTCAAAAATGTAAGTGTGTGGCTCAGCGCCTGTGGCTCAATTGGCTAAGGCACCAGCCACATACACCTAAGACAGTGGGTTCGAATCCAGCCCAGGCCTACCAAATAACAATGATGGCTGCAAACAAAAAACAGCCAGGCGTTGTGGCAGCCGCCTATGGTCCCAGCTACTTGGGAGGCTGAGGCAAGAGACTTGCTTGAGCCCAGGACTTGGAGGTTGCTGTGAGCTATGATGCCACAGCACTCTACCCAGGGGGACAGCTTGAGGCTCTGACTCAAAAAAAATAAAAAAAGTAAATGTGTTTTAGCCCACAAGGGGAATAAAGCCCTAATTTTGAAATATCCTAAGAAAAAAGGGCCCCACAAGAGGGCCTAGGGAAGATGGAAAGGAACCCCACTGAATTTTAGCGTAATCATTGTTTTGCCCCAGATTCAGTTTCCAGAGGAAGGTGTCCCACTGGCTTTAGCTTGGATCATGTGATACCCTATGGCTGGGGGAGGGCAGACTTCTACTTATAAACTCTCCCCCAATCTGCTGGACTGAACCCAAAGAGGAAGAGGTGGACAATTCCTCATGGAGAAACCAGGAGGAATGGATAACTGAGGAACTGGAAAAAATATGTTCATTTCAATTAATTTAAAACTTAAAAAGAAAACTGAGACTTTGAGGCAAGGTGATAATAAGAAAGCATATTGTGCTTCCAAAGAGTTTGGGTTTCTGCGCCCTGATGACTTCTATACTGAAATCAACCTGAGCAATAATGTGATTCTCTCAGGTCACATGCAAAGAAACAAAACAGTCAGTGATGTCAGCAAGTTCCCCGTCTAGAGAAGGAGCAAGATATACATGCAACAGGCCATCAAATGATTGGGAAGAACAGTTAAAGGGAACTAACAAAAGCACCATGGGAGGACAGAGAATGGGGTTAGTTTGACAATCTCAGGCTTTCTGGAGGTGACACGTGAGTCAGTGATGAGGACAGAAAACAGAGATTTGGACCAAGTGATGTAGAGTTTTGAACATCATGCTAGATTTTTCTATAGTAAACAGAATGTTGGTGTAGGTTTTTGAGCAGAGGAATGACATGACCTTATCTCAGCAGCAATGGAAAGATTAGATTGCACCAGTGGGAGAGATTAAAGGTTAGGAAACCAGTGAGAATGTTGTTGCAATAACTCAAACAAGTAATAGTAAGGGGCCGCTTTAAAGTGCTGGTAACGATGAAAAACTGCATTCTAGGGAGCTAGACTGGGCAGGTCTGGCTGAATAACTGGATGTGAGGGGTCAAAAAGAAGATAATGCAAGATTCCTGTCTTGGGTGTTATGGCAAATGGTGATGCTATTAATGAATTTAGGTGCAGGGAGAAGAGCACGAGGCTAGTGGAGGTCGGGTAGACCTAGAGATGCTTCAGGGGTGGAAATGCTCTGCAGGCAGTTGGAAATCTTGAGTCCAAAACTCTAGAAGAAAATGTATCCAGTCATTACCTTTGAGCTGAGCAATGGAATTAATAAAATGATGTTTATCTGATTATTTTTAGGATCCCCCAATAGGCATGTATTACTCTTATAGTTACCAAAAAAAAAAAAAAAAAGAAGAAGAATATGCTATTTTTTGAGATTTACCAAAGCAGGAGAGAAGTCAGGACGAGGGATCAGGATGTCTGTACACACGGCAGAACTTGTGAAGACTGCAGAGTGAGAGGGAGTTCGGTTCAGACCAGCTCTGTTGCTCAGCATTTCTTCAGCTCCAGGGGCACCGAGCTGACAGGGTAGTGAGGGACAGATGTGGTCTCCATGCTCAGAAAGCCTCGAGGAGCAGGAGGGTGCAAAGAGAGAGAGATGAACAGATGTCTGTCTTTGCACTGAAGCAAAAAAGGGAAGATTCTGGAAGCTGCAGAACTCTATATCTATTGCTAGACACAAATTTTAAAATCTCATGAGCCCTGCGGAACAAGATACAGATAGGTGGCCCTTCAGGGACAGCCTGGATCCACTGACAACATGGCTACTAAAGGAAGCCTATTTTCCTTTCTCAGAAGCTACAACCAATGAGACTGCTGGTATCCAGCCAGACGTTTGACAGAAGTCTCATGATATTCCTGTGGGTGAGTTAGATAAATACAGGCTGGTAAGGACTTGAATGAGATAGGTTCAGATGAAGCAGAATGACCACATGCAAAGTTTTGATTAATGGGTTGATGTCAACCCAGGGAAAGGTCTTGAAACCTAGCAGTTCTCCTCTTGGCTCTGTCCCATTCATCTTTTTTGTTGTCGTCATTTAACCAAGAAAACAGATAATGGCTTAGGATCAAGAAGAACTCAAACAATGAAACCTCTCTGAAAAAAGAACTGGCATACCTTTTTTGATGGGGAATTGTCATCGCTGCGTATATTTGAGCTGACCCAAATGACCAATCACCTATCATGGAGATGAAAAACAGAATCCTCGATGAAAGATTGAAGTAATGACCTTCACTGTGGTCCTTCTCGACTCTAAGATCCTGTAAGTCTGTAAGCATCCTGGGGACATTGCTACCTAGCAGCCACCATCTTTGCAAAATCTACATGTCTACTGCTGACCTCATCCTCTCATGCTGGAGACAGTTTGGTTTTGTGGGAGGCACATGGTCTTTGCAGCCAGTGACAAGTGGAGTTACATCCCCTAACCATACCATCCAGGTGTGTGCATTTGAGACAAGTGACTCCACCCCTCCCTCTGCCTCAGTTTCTTCATCGAAGGTAGATTATATCTACCTCTTGGAGTTATGAGAGTTAAATAAGGACCTGTTGCGCACATCAGGACCCACCACCCCAAAGACAGATAACCACAGAGCACCTGTTAGGTGCTAAGTACCCTGTGAGGCTGGATATTCAAGAGGTGCAGCTCCTGCCTTTGTGGCATTTCCTATTCAGTGGGGGGATGGATGACAAATACATACCGTAGACAATCAAAATGAGCCAAAGAATATATAATTACAAAATGAGGGAGGGACCTGGGGTGGGGGAGTCACAAGATGCCTCTCTGAGCTGAGAAAAAAAATCATCCTTCATATATAATAAATGGCAATCCATTTCCATCCCACCAGATCATAAGGCTCAAACCTGTTTGTGCTGAATGGTCATCTGCATCTTACCACCCCCAGCTGATTCTCACCCACATATCAGCAAGCTGGTGCCACTGGGTCCCTCCACAGGCTTTTCCCCAGCCAGATCATTCCCTCCCCTCACCCTCTTCCAAGAGCTAGCAGTAACCAGGCTTCTGCCCCTGCCCCCAACAATGAGACCCTCAGGACCCAGGTCCTCCACCCCCCCCCATATACTCTTAAAGTGTGGTCCACCCAAGGCTCTCTGTGATCATTAACAATGCTGACAGTCATAACATCCAACAGCCATTGACTAGCCACATTGTACTATGCTGAGAATTCTGCACACCTTCATGGCTTCAGCCCTCACCCACCCCTGTGTGATTCCTCCTCCCTCACCATGCAGGGAGCTTAGTCACTCAGGCACAAAGAGGAGAAGGAGCCTCCCCCAGGTCGCACAGGGAGGCCTCATGGGATTTGAACCCAAGCTCTAGTGCACCCAGGGAAGAAGTCTCTGCCCAGCTCACCTGTCTGTCCAGCTGGCACCCAACACATCTGCCTCTGTCCTAAAGTTTCCATTCATTTTGAGAAGTTAAAGGGAGAAAACAATGCCAATAATCGAATGAGCAATTTAAACCATTGTTTTTATGCCAAACATGCCTCCTCGCAGAATAGAATGTAAAGTGAAGGAGCATTTTTGAGACAATGCTGGGAGCTCTGGGGAGAGTTTCAGCGAGGTGAGTCCCAGGGCTCCTCATTCTCTGCATCTCCGGGATCCAGGTAGCCACTTGAGCCCTGGCCCCACCCTGCATCCACCCTGCCACCTGCTGCTCCCGGGTGCCCCCACCCCTGCTCTTCCCCAGGCCCCATCCTCCGCCCTCTAAAATTCCCCATCCTTGTCTACCCTCCAGCACGTTGGCCACTCCGTAAACTGCACTGCACGTTTTGCTTTGTTTTTTACAGACAGTTTCTAGTCTTTGCAGTTGAAATTGGTGGCTCTTCACAGGCAAGAGCCTGGCTATTGCTTGTTGGTATATGCTAGATTCCCAGGGCCACACCTGGCATGTGTGGGGACATATACACTCCAGGGACATGTGCTGAGCACTTCACAGCCAGGTATTTCTCCAGAGTTTGGGACCACCCCTACCTAAGGCTTAGGGCCCCCTCCAAGAGACACACAGGTCATAAACTCGAGTTTTGATTGGCTAAGCCTAGTTTGTTACCAAGGAGAAAGGGAGAAAATATTAAGAAATCTGTCACTGGCACAGACACATAGAGCTGTGCTTTTGCTTTGAAGTTCCTAGGCTTCCAGCTACCCACTCTGACACTGTCCCTTAGATCTCGCTTCCAGACAAGGTCAAACCCCTTCTGAGGTCTGTTCCCAGGTGGCACTTGTTCCTCATCCATGTGTGTATGGGTGATGCTTAATCAACGCTTGTTTTCTTTGCATCGGATTCGTGTCCCCAGCACTTAGCAGGCTGCCTGTCACACATTAGGTGATCAATAATTGTTGGTCAAACGATTAAATAAATGCCCCCACCCCCCGCCAGCCATCAAATGCACACGAGCCTCCCGACTACATGCATCCAGGCAGCACTGCTGAGAGCTGCTCAGGGCAGGGGCTGGTCTGACTCACGCTTCAGATTTATCTGAAGAACTAGAGCCCAGGGTGGGAACAGGTAGGACAACAGGCTGGTTCCAGTGATTACAGCCGCACTAACCCGGTGAACTCAGAAAGGAACGCTGTGGATTTCCTGCTCAATCCCCATCCTGCAGTGCCATCTGCAGGGCACTGGGCCTCTCCAGGACTATCAGAGCTGCAGCACACTGGCTGGGAAACTGCAGCATCACCTTCACCTTCGGGTCAGGACTTCTGAGAGGTCCGGGAAGGTCAGAGCACCCTGGGGACATCTGCTCATCCTCACTTTCCCTCTGCTGCGCTGTGTTGGGAAGAGGGGAAAAGCCAGCGGTTCTTCCAGAGGCAGAAGCCAGAAGCCCAGACATCCACTCGCTGCCGGTCTCCTACGCTATTAGCGGTAAGACCACAGGGCTGAGGTGGGGAGCACCCTAGCCTAGCACTGAAGTCACGGCAAAATTCCAGCAAGCACCCAGGATCTGGCACAATGCAGACTTCAAGGCAGTAGGCTGGGGTGGGGCCCAAGAGTCTGCACTTCTAGCAAAATCCAGATACTGCCAGAGCTGCTGGTCTGAAGCTAAGTCAATCTTTTTGTTCAAAATGTGGCCTGAGGACCAGCATTGGCAGCAGGACCTAGATTTGTGCTACTCAAAATGCAGAACGACTCATGTAGGCAGCATCAGCCCCACACGGGAGCTCATTAGAAATACAGAGTCTAGGCTCGGCGCCTGTGGCTCAAGCAGCTAAGGCACCAGCCACATACACCTAAGGTGGCGGGTTCAAATCCAGCCCAGGCCCGCCAAA
>NW_003852487.1:1610262-1632486 GCF_000181295.1 Otolemur garnettii | reverse complement strand
TCTAGGGCAGATGAGGTGGCTCACACCTGTAATCCTAGCACTCTGAGAGGCCAAGGGGGGAGGATCCCTCAAGCTCAGGAGTTGCGATCAACTTGAGCAAGACCAAGACCCCATCTCTACTAAAAATAGAAAACATTAGCCAGGTGTTGTGGTGGGTGCCTATAGTCCCAGCTACTTGGGAGACTGAGGCAGAAGGATCATTTGAGCCCAAGAGTAGGAGGTTGCTGTGAGCTATGATGACACCAATACACTCTAATCTGGGAAACAGACTGGGACAGACTCTGTCTCAAAAAAAAAAATTTCAGCATCTCAGGCCCCTCCCAGACCTGCTGAGTCAGAATCTGTATTTGAACAAGAGCCCAGGTGACTCACAGTCATCTTAACGTCTAAGATACTCTGCAACACTGATTCTCAAGCCTGTGGCACACAGAAGCCACCTGCAGAGCTTTAAAAAATACTGCTGTGGAATCCCTAGAGATTCTGATTTAATCTGTGCTGAGTACTACCTACCTAGCAGGGATTTTTAGAATTTTCCAAATGATCTAGTAGAAAGCGAAGTTTGAGAGTTCTGCCTCTAATTAGTATATTTTATTAATACCATTTCAAATTTTACTAATATTTTTATTAATATGCCCTAAAATCTTTTACTCCTAAAAGGATATACAAATAGTTACAGCACATGAAAGTTGTTCAACATCACAAATCATCAGGGGTATGAGAGATCACCTCACATCTCCTGAGATGGAAATAATCTTTAAACTGGAAAATAACAGTTGTTGGTGAGAATGTGAAGAAATTGGAACCTTCATACACTGCTAGTTCTAATTCAAACATAGAACTAACATATGATCCAGCAATTCCACTCCTAAGTCTATATCCAAAACAACTGAAAACAAGGACCAGGTATTTGAATACCCACATTCATGGCAGGATTATTCCCAATAGCCAAACGTGAGAAACAACCAAAGTATCCACCAAAAGAAGAATGCAAAAGCAAAGTATGTTTATCCTTATGATGAATTATTATTCAGCCATAAAAAGCAATGACGTTCTGAGGCATGCTACAGCACAGGTGAAACTTGAAAACAGTCTGTGCTAAGTTAAAGAAAAGCCAAACATTAGCTCAGGCCTGTAAACTCATCACTCTGGGAGGCCAAGGCAGAAGTATCACTTGAGCTCAGGAGTTGGAGACCAGCTTGAGCAAGAGTGAGACCCCGTCTCTACTAAAAATAGAAAACTTAGGCTGGGCGCAGTGGCTCATGCCTATAAATCCTAGCAAGCACACTGGGAGGCTGAGGCGGGTGGATTGCTTGAGCTCATGAGTTCAAGACCATCCTGAGTAAGAGCAAGACCCCATATCTAAAAATAGCCAGTGTTGTGGCAGGCACCTATATAGTCCCAGCTACTTGGGAGGCTGAGGCAAGAGAATCACTTGAGATAAAGAATCTAAGGTTGCTGTGAGCTATAACGCCAGAGCACTCTACTGACAAAATGAAACTGTGTCTCAATAAAATAAAATAAAATAAAAATAGAAAACCTAGCCAGACATTGTGGTGGCCTCCTATAGTCCCAGCTACTCGGGAGGCTAAGGCAGGAAGATTGCTTGAGCCCAGAAGTTTGGGGTTGCTATGAGCTAGAGTGACACCACAGCTCTCTAGCTTAGGCAACAAAGTAAGACTTATATAAAATATGTATCTAGAACAGGCAGATTCATAATGACAAAAAAAGTAGATTAGTGGCTACTAGGGACTGTGGAGAAGTGGAATGGGTAGATTTTGCTTCACAGCTACAGTTTCTGTTTGGGATAATGAACATTCGGTAATAGCCTCGGCCTCCCAGAGTGCTAGGATTACAGGAATGAGCCACTATGCCCCGGCCTAAGTTTTCTATTTTTAGTAGAGATGGGTCTCCCTCTTGCTCAGGCTGGTCTCAAATAGGTGATGGTGATGGATGCACAATATTGCAAATGCAACTAATGCTATAGAATTGTGCACTTAAAAATAGTTACAATGGTGAACTGTAGTGTACCACAATGAAAAAAACAAGAGTTAAAAAAACAAAACGTATTCATAACTCCAGCACTTCCCATCTGCCCATTTGCTCCCATCCCAGTTCAACCACCATCACGGAGCCCGTCACTGCACAGCCCCCTTACTGACTCCTGAGTCTTCCTTCCGCCTGCAACCCATTCCAACAAAATAGTTGGAGTCCTTATCTTTAACAAGCCTGTCAAATCAAAGCCCAGCAACAGCTGTCATCTTACTCAGGGTGAAAGGCCACTGTTAGGAAAGTCCTGTGAGGCTCTGCAAGGCTTGCTGCCAGCCCTCCCCCACCCAGCTCCTCACAGGTCAAGCCTTGGGTCCCCAGGTACAAGTTTCAGCAAGTCGGAACCCAGGGCTCTAGACACCCTTTCCCCTCCCTCCCTGAATTTTCTTCTCTCCACAGCTCATTGCTTACAACTTGGTGTTACACATACTTATTTTCCAGGTGTCTCCACTATGGTCAGGATCGTGGTCTGTTTTGTTCTCTGATGTTGCCCAAACACCTCGCCCTGCACCCGGTGTCCAATGGACTCAATCCTGACTTACTGAACAGCTGAATTAAGGCTAGTTCACAGAATCACAGATGCCAAAGGCCTGGGCCACATTGATTAAATGGTCTCCAGGTGATGGAAAAGAAGAAAGGGTGTACATCTGACAGACAGTAACTGCTAGTTAGGAAGGAGTTTAAACCCTGGTTAGTTACCGACTTGGAGTCCTGACTCTATTGCTAAAACACTAGAGGGCGCTAGTGAAACTGCTGACAACAGAACGGCCTTCATGTCCTTATTAAAATGAGATTAGGTGAAGCAAGTTATTTTGAAAATTACTTTTCTTTAATTGATTCCTCTAATTTCCTTGAATCAGTAATATGTACACATGGAAAAAATTCAAAAGAAACAGAACAGTGTCACGCCTCTCTCCATCCCACCTGCCAGTTCCTCACTGCCAGTTTCCTCAGCAGCCTACAGGGATGTCCTCATACATGTAGACACAGGTGTGTTTCCTGTTGTTCTCATAAACATTCCTGGAAGACAGGAGAGCCTTGTCCCCAGCTTTCCTTCCCAGGCAGATTCTAAACCTGAATCAGACTTCTCAATCAGCTTCAGTGTCTCTGCCAAACCTCAACTCTTAATTTCGTGGAACCAAGAATAGACTTCTTTGGCTCTCCCAGAGCCGTGGCTTATAGGGACCACACCTTGGCATTCTTGGATGCTCTTCTGGCCTGTTGCGAAGTAAGTCAGCACCTTCTTAACCAGCTCAAACACCTCGATTCCAATCAGAGAGTTTCTGTGTCTTCTGGATCTTCAAGGGAGAAAATAATTCAGAAAGATTTTGCATATTTTTTAGTTTGTTCTTGGGCATTTTAATTTTAGCTTCTATTGTAAAAGGGACCTTTTCTAAAGAGGTATCATGTGTATGTCTGAATTTTACTGCTTTTTAAAAGAGTCACTACGTATTTACCCACCCATCTTACTGAATTCTCTTATTGTTCGTGGTAGTTTCCAGGTGATTGTTGGATTTCTAGACGTAGAAATTGGTACACACAAAATATTTTAGGTTAGTTCTTTACTGTGATTCTTCCCAAACTATCTGCAATGAAGGACCCTGTTTAGGTTTTCTTTCCAATCTGTTTTGTAAAATAGATAACAATTCCAATTCTTGAGCATCGTTGAAACACTTCTAAATGTTTATCTTCCACTTCTGTATTTATCTTGTCAAGAACAGTGAACAGTTGGTAAATGAGAGTGGTCCAAAGTCCTCACTTTGAGTATCACTGCTTTAGACCTGTTCTCATTCTAATCTCATAACACAATGTTAGAATTCCCAACCAGTGGTGTATTCTTAAATGTTCAGTTACCAAACTGTGTTTCCTACAAAGAACATCATCAACAGTGATTATGCAAAGAATAGAAACATGAATCCATGAGCTTCCTAGTACTTGATTATAAGCATGTGTGTTTAATACACTTGTCATGTCTAAAAGGAATAAAAAAAGATAATAGCAAGGGATGTTTATACTGATATTGAAAGAATTCTTGGGTTTTCTCCAAGCTGTGGGTGTTGGGGACCAGGTTGAACCTGAGCCAAAAGTAAGTTTTAGAAATTCTAAACATACTACAATTTAGTGGGGAGAAAAAAACTAAGTTTTCAAAATAGACACTTCAATTAATATGTCTCTTCTTACTATTCACTAGTGTCATAAGAGAAGACATTAATAGCCTAATTGTTCCTGCTGCACCAAGAACAATTGCCTCCAAGTCTGAGAAACTGTAATTACACATTGGACTGTAACGTGTCTTACAAAATCTTCCCGGTACACTTGGGATGAGCGATGTCTGGGAGTCTGCCAGTTATACGGCTCCACTAGCAGAAGAGTAAGTCACCTATGGATGATAACCACTGTGGACTGTGCCGCTCTGATTCCTAAGGGTCTTTGTTCTAAAACCATCCACTAGTGCCATCAAGGAAGGGAGATGCAGCCAAAGCGTGTGGTCAGCCTGTCCTCACTGCCGGAACGAACAACTCCACAGCTTCCTCCAGAAACTGCCATCATAAAATCTTCTCTTTTGTCTTACCCTAGTTCTCTTTCTTCTCCAAACCCCATTCTCCTACCCAGCGATTGTGTTTCATTCTGACATACTTTGTTATCACTCACTAGGGGCCTATTCAATTATGGTTAGAAATTAGGTGTGACACAAACACATACATATTTTGGGAACAGTTTTTCACAGTTGTGGTAGTGGGACCCCACAGCTCACTAAACTCTTCTACTTACTACCTCTTTAATCTCTGACAAGTTTGGGAGGTGGTGGTGGGGTTGTCATCAGCAGAAAACAATCCAGTCCAGCCCATAGCTTGAATCTCGGCTCGCCTTCCTAAATCTCTACTTCCTACTCTATAAAGAGCTGTGTTGGTGTCTATAAGTGGGCGAGGCAGCTCATACCTACAATCACTTTGGGAGGCTGAAATAAGACGATCACTTGAGGCCACGAGTTTGAGACTAGCCTGGGAAACATAGGAAGATCCCATCTCTACAAAAAACAGAAATAATCCGCCAGGCGTGGTGGCATGTGCCTGTAGTCCCAGCTACTTAGGAGGACTGCTGGAGCCCAGGGGTTTTGAGACTACAGTGAGCTATGATTATGCCACCTCATTCCAGCCTAGACAATAGAACAAAATCTTGTCTCTAATATTACTACTAATAATAATATATCTGGCATGTTGTAAGTGCTCAACAAGAAGCAGTTAGGCACACTGAGCACATCTTGCAAGGCAAACCTTGGGTTAAATCCATCCATTCACGTTCATTCCACAAGTATGTACTGTGGGCCAAGCCCCAGGCTGGATTGGATGCTGCAAATATTAATACAACCACAAATGAGGCAAACAAGGCTCTTGGGAGTTAGCCAAACCGAAACAAGTACAAACAGACAAGATAACTTGAGACAGTGATAAGGCCTGTGAAGACAATAACCCAGGATCATGACATACAGGGTTTGTGCTACTTGAGGGAGGGATTGTTAAGAAGTCCTCACTGAAGAGACATTTGGGCCCAAACTTGGCTGTGACAATGTCTGTCCCAAAGCCCCCACCCATGGGCTAGAGCAGGGCAGGAAGGATGTGGGAGAAAAGGACTGGATCAGCTCCTGTGCCAAGTCCTGAATCCCCCATCTGCTCTGCTGTGTGCCTTGGGACTGGCCCTCCACCCCAAGGCACCATTTTCTCCATCTGTAAAAAGAGCTAACATCCCCTACTGGAGCGATTGTAAAAGATAGCTGCCAACAACCTGGATCCTCCTCTCACTGGGAGGTGGCATCTCTGCCCCTTCTCCCTAAATCTGGGCAGGTTTCTGATAGCTCCAACCAAGAAAGTTTGACAACAGTGATGCTACATAGTAACTTTGGAGGATAAATCCTAAGAGACCACTGTGTAGTTCCTGCCTGGTTCTCTCCGAGCCTTACCATGTAAGAAGTACTGCCAAGGCACACATGGGCACTTCTGACAATGGCAGCCCTATCTGCCCTACCGGCCAACTGCTAACATCCCCTACCATCCCTGGGAGTGAGCCATCTCAGACATCCAGCCCTGTCCAGCCTTCAGAGGTGCTCAAAGTACCCACGACTATCTTACGGCAACTCCACAAGACCCCAAGCAAGAACTGCTTTACTGAGCCCCAAGCTAACTCCTCCCTCATAAAATTGTGAGACAAATAGGGTGACACCTGTGGCTCCGTGGGTAGGGCACCAGCCCCATATACTGAGGGTGGTGGGTTCAAACCTGGCCCAGCCACACTGCAAAAAAAAAAAAAAAAAATAGCCAAGTGTTGTGGCGAGCGCCCGTAGTCCCAGCTACTCAGGAGGGTGAGGCAAGAGAATCACCTAAGCCCAGGTGTTGGAGGTTGCTGTGAGCTGTGACGCCACAGTACTCTACTGAGGGCAATAAAAGGAGACTCTATGTCTAAAAAACAAACAAAAAAAATTATGAGACAAATAAAATGATTGTTATTTTACCCTATTAAATTTGGAAATAATTTGTCACACAGTTATGGGAAGGATTGTGTGTCTCTGACTTATCTTAAACTCTCCCTCGCATGCTCCTGTCACTTGGACTGGTCTTCTTTCTAGTCCTCAAATACACCAAAATAGTCCTGGCCTCAGGGCCTTTGCACTTGCTGGTCTCTCTCCCTGAAAGTTCCTGTTTGCCCCTTCTCAATCTTCCCACCCTATCTCAGATCAAAGGGCCATCCTCAGAGAGTTCTTCGGGATCACCTTATCTATGTTAGATCCTCAACCATCTGATATTATTGTTTGTGTTTATCAGCTATATCCTCAGCTGGACTCTGAATTCTATGAAAGGAGAGTCCTTCTCTGTTTGGTCATTTGTGTCTACCTTCCTCCTTTTATAATGCCTGGTATCCCCCTAAGCAAGAATAAACGTCAATGAAATGAATGCATAGAATACACTAGAAGGAAAAAGCCAAGAGAAGATGAGGAGACTCATTTTCCATCTGTGAGAACAGCACGTGGAAACCCTAAGCCCCCTGCCCCCTTTTTCTATTCTGTCTCTGTGAAATTGATGATTCTGGGAACCTCAAGTAAGTTAAACCACACAATATTTGTTCTTTTGTGACTGGCTTATGTCACTCAGCATGATGTCCACAAGGCAGCATGTGTCAGAATGTCCTTCCTTTTTTTAAATTGTGATAAAAATAGACAAAACATACCATGTACTTCTTTCCAGTTTAGGGCTAAATAGTACTCCTTGTTATGTGGATTCCACAGCGTGTGGGATGTTTCTAACAGGCCTCTTTGCCTGGGGAGCAGTGAGGGTCGCCTGCGCGTGAAGGGCATCCTCCTCCAGACAGGTCCGAACCAAACTCCCAAACACGCGCCTCGGCCCCCACCATACAAGCAAGGACCCAGGCTGGGTGGGGGGAAACGCAGGGGAAGCGCTGGGCGGGGCGGAGCTGGGGGGAAGAAAGGAGAGTGGAAGTGGGGACCGGAGCAGCGCAGTGGCCCCACCCCCATCCCCACCCACCCTCCCCTCGGTTTCCTGGCCACAACTCGCCACCCAGTCCCGGCCAGGGGCAGCCGACGCCCTATCCCCAGTGCGCAAGCGCGGCGCATTCCTAGGGCGCAGGCGCAGAAGGCGCACACGCGTGGAAGGAAAGCTCCGTTTCCCTGGGCGTGAATCCACCAATCCGGGGTTTCGGCCCCACCGGGAGCTCTGTTTATAAACACACCGCGCGGGCCGCTCGCCAGGGGTAACCCTAAAGGTAGTGGGAGCGGAGGTCAGAGGTCAGCGGGCGTGGGGGCACCAGCGGGGAAGCCGCCTCCGCTACCCTGGAGAGCCGCCGGGTGCGCGGGTTGGCCGGTTGGGCTGCCCTACCGCGGACCGGGGATGCCGGGGCGCCACGTGGTGCGCACGTGGTCTGGCCCAGCGCAGCGGCTCCCCTCCCCCACAGGGCCGGGGGCCCGCAGCGCCCCCTGATGGCGCCGCGCTGCACTGCACTACGCGCATGCTCACAACTCTTCCCTAGGCGCTTTCCGGGGGTCGAGCGGACGGCAGCTGGTTGCCAGCTGGCTGCTGTTGCTCTATGGCCGGGGTTGAGATGGGGGAAAACTGGATCCAGTGGGGGAGTGAGGGAAGAGAGGGGCGTGTGGACCCTGTGGGACCCCGGGGGAGGAGCAGGGGCAGACTCGATAACGTGCTCAGGGGAAATGGAATAAATAAATAAACGGATGGGGCAAAGCAAATGATTAAAGTATTCGAGGAGTGATTTTTTAGGGTTTTTGTTATATTACCTACTTCTATAGATTTTATTTATGAAAATCTTCATGAAGAACACTATTGGGCGTTTCCTAAGCTCTCAGTCAGTGGTAGTTATTACATCTGTAGCTTTAAAAAAAACTTCATTAATTTTAAAAAGATGTCAAGAAGTTTATAAAGATTAAAAAACAAGCGTACGATCT
This sequence comes from Otolemur garnettii, assembly GCF_000181295.1. Lineage (NCBI taxonomy): Eukaryota > Metazoa > Chordata > Mammalia > Primates > Galagidae > Otolemur > Otolemur garnettii. The sequence goes on along the minus strand of NW_003852487.1, from coordinate 1,623,971 downwards.
CCTCCCTAACTTTCTCTGCTATATTTTTCATTAAGGCTCAGCAGTGCATGGCCACTGCTGGTTGCTCTGTAGAGTTAGAGTTCCTTCAGTTGATCCACTCCAGCAGCATCTTTTAAACACAGTCAGTGCGCAGCGGGACAACCAGGATGCCTTCTGAGAAATGCAGTTAGAAATTTTGTCCTTGTGTAAACATCCTAGCGTGTCCTTACATAAACCTCGATGGCACACGCCCAGGATATATGGTACAGCTTATTGCTTCTAAGCACGTTACTGTACTGAATACAGCAGACAGTTGTAACATAATGGCAAGTATTTGTGTACCTAAACACAGAAAAGGTGCAATAAAGATACAATATTAAAATCTTGTGGGATTACTGCCATATACACCATCCATTGTTGACCAAACGTAGTTAGGCAGCGTGTGACTACCTACTGTGCCCTAGATACTGCTCCAGGCTCTGAAGTGCTTGGATCACTTCTAGGTAAGAGGAAAATCTAAAAGTGGTTCATTTATAAAGAAAAGCCAGAAAGTACTTATCCTAAAGGTCAAGCTGATGGTACATATTTAAAAACCAACTAGGGGAGGAGTGCATATATATATATATATGTACATATATATTCATTTAAAATTTTAATATTTAAAATTTTACTGGCTGGTTGCAGTGGCTCACACTTGTAATCCTAGCACTCTAGGAGGCCAAGGCAAGTGGATTAATTGAGCTCAGGAGTTGGAGACCAGCCTCAGCAAGAGCAAGACCCAGTCTTTACTAAACAGAAAAACTAGCTGGGCATCTTGCTGGGTGGCCTGTAGTCCCAGCTCCTCAGGAAACTGAGGCAAGAGGATTGTTCAAGCTCAAGAGTTTGCGGTTGCTGTGAGCTAGAAGCCACAACACTCTACCCAGGGTGACAGAGTACTGTGTCTCAATAAATAAAGTTTTACTGATATGAAATGTGTAGCACATAAATTTCAAATGATGATAAAACATAACAACATCCTTTTTTGTAAATTCCATAGAGCCAGTTGATTCTCAGAAAATGCTTTCATTTCATTTTACTGAACTCCTGTTTGCATAGCCAACCTGGGTTGAAATTGAATTGTATTCTGCCAAGAGATTTGCCTATTTCCCCAGCAAATTTATTGTCATTAAATATAATTCTTTTCATGATTGTTGGTTGGTATTTTCACTTACATTAACAAGTAAAAATGAAGCAAAAACACAGAACAGAACTTTATTTGTTCATCAATGATGTGAGCAACTTCTTTGCTGTATAGAATCATGGTTTTCCATTATTGGACAGCATTTCTTCAGCCAGCATTTTGTGTTATTCCCAATATAATGACTGTAGACATGCATTGTTAATTTTTTCTATTATTTTGTAAGTCTAGACTAGGGGTTGGCAAATATGTTCTGCACAGTCAGGTAGCAAAGATTTTGCAGTTTGCTAGACACATACAGTCTTTGTCTTATAGTTTGTGTTTTATTTTGTTTTGTTTTAACTACCCTTTAAAAAATGTAAAAACTCACTCTGGGAGGTCAAGGAGGATGGATTGCTTCAGCTCAGGAGTTTGAGGCCAGACTGAGCAAGAGTCTCTATTTAAAAATAAAAAAATTAGCCAAGTGTCATAGTGGGCACCTGTAGTCCCAGCTCCTCAGGAGCCAGAGGCAAGAGAATTGCTTGAGCCCAAGAGTTTGAGGTTGCTGTGAGCTATGATGATGCCACAGCACTCTACCCAGGGCAATGGCATGAGACTCTGTCTCAAAAACAAATTTTTTAATTAAAAAAAATTAAAATGTAAAAACCACTCTTGGCTCAAGCAAAGGCCAAATTTGGCTTTCAAGCTCTGAACTATAGCATTTTCAGATTTTCACAGTGGTTGGTGTCAAGCTACCAACATGGAGTATTTGAACTTGGAGTTGGGAAGAATATTTCTACTGCAGATACAATAGATGTAAATAACCTCAGGAACATAGATCAGAAAATGATGAATTTCAAGACCTTGTTTTCAACAGACTTGATTTCCCTGTAAGTTTATATAATTTAATTTTTAATAACAGTTACATTTAACAGCCAGCTCACAGAATTCCTGAGAATTTTAATAACTGGCCCTCATGTGCCAACTCTGACCCACCGCTGGTCTAAGTGGAGATGGGTTTCTGGGATACTGGACAGTGGTCTATTTCTCAGCCTGAGATACATTTAGATACCCTAAAGTGACCCCCACCAGTGAGTCATGCATTATATCACCTTCTCCCCTTGAGTAGAGGGGGGATGTTTTCTGCCCAGTGGAATATGACAATGGGCGGGGGGCGGGGGATTGTTGCCCTGATCATGTTGTTATATGAAAAGGGGGAGGGATTGCTGCTCCCAAAGCTCCCATGATCACGTGTCATTATCTGAGCTCCCCATCTTGACTGACTGGAGAAACAACAGCATGTTGGGAACAGCCCCTGGAGAGTAGGACCCCATGACAGAGGGTCATGAGTGGCCTCCAAGATCTGGGGGTGGCCCCAACCAACAGCCAGGAAGAAGCTGAAGCCCTCAGTCATGTGGCTGTAGGAAACTACATCCTGCTAGCAGCCTGAAGGACCCCAGAGGAAGATTCTTGCCCAGTAGAGCCTCCAGATAAGAACACAGCCCGACCAAAACCTGGATTACAGCCTGTGAAACCTTGAACAGAAGACCAGCTAAGCTGTGGCCATATTCCTGACCTATGCTGCTTTAAGCTGCTATATCTGTAGTCATTTGTTCCACAGCATTAGAAAACTACTAATTCTTCAGTAGATATATGCATATTTCTCTGTGTGTGTTACATTTCTCAATTTTATTTCTTTTTCTTTACCTTTTTTTTTTTTGAGACAATCTCACTCTATTGCAGGGGTCCTCAAACTTTTTAAACAGGGGGCCAGTTCACTGTCCCTCAGACCATTGGAGGGCCAGACTGCAGGCCCCAGGACCAGTTGGCTGCTAAGCAGGACAGGCAGTGGCAGCAAAAACACCTGGTGGGCCAGATAAATGTCCTAGGCAGGCTGCATGTGACCCATGGGCTGTAGTTTGAGGATGCTTGCTCTATTGCCTGGGATAGAGTACCATGGCCTCAGCCTAGTTCACAGCAACTTCAAAATCCTGGGTTGAAACAAACCTCCTGCCTCAACCTCCCTGGTATTTGGGACTACAGGCAGCCACCACAATGCCCAGCTAATCTTTTAGTAGAGACGGGGTCTCACTCTTGCTCAGGCTGGTCTCAAACTCCTGAGCTCATGTGACCTTCCTGCCTTGGTCTCCCAGAGTACTAGGATTACAGGCATGAGCTACCACACCTGGTCACATTTCTCAATTTAAAAGGTTATAGGGAAAATATTAACATTAAACAATAAAAATGATCAGGGCAGAAAAGAACTGTACCCAAATGTTGGCAAGAGTGTTCTCAGATGCTCTAACTCTGGGAGGAAACTGTGGTGGGTTTTGGTTGTCTTGTTTGCCCCTAAAAAGCTCACTGTCCTGACCCCATGGCCTTTCTGGGATGAAGTGGTTGCAAGGTTGGGAGTCTCAGTCTTTCTCTCAGCTTCAGAGCTTTCTTCTCATTGTTGGTCTCAATAAGCCTTGATTTGCTCATCTTTAAAATGAGATGACATAGCACTTGCCTCTTGGGAGAGCTGTTGGGATTTGGTGAGCCAGTCATTTTCAGTGGACCATGTCAAGTGACCATCGCTCCTTGTATCTGTCACCCACTATGGAATTGTCAGGGGGCTGGCTCCAACTCCCAGATGGAACCCAAGTGTTTCTACACCAAGGATGGCATCCCATCCCTGTGCTAGTCAGTCCAGAATCTAAGTCTATAATTGTCCACCATTCCTTGAGCTGTCCAGGAAAGGCTGGGCATTCAGGTTCAAGGAGCATATTGATAGGATGCCCCAGAAAAGGGTTCCTGTCTTCCAAGAGGCACCCATGGGAAGAGATGGCCTTTTCCTTTCTGCGTGCCACCAGAGAGGATGAACTATGGGCATCCTAGAACGATGCAGTCACCAGTACCACCCCCTCCCCAGGTGCCTCTGAAGGAGAACAGAGCCACATCACTACTCATTGCAGGAGCTGGAGCCCCCCGTCAAGACACCTTTAAATTCCCCCCACATCCAAATGTGACGTGGACTTACACATTTCAGCATTGTCTTTTAGATGGTTTTGAGTTGCAGTTTCTGGTATTTGGTGAGCTAAACTGGCAGCCTAACAGGTATTTCATGCAAAGCCCTTCACGGGTTGTCTGCTGCAGGGATGAGGGACAGTTGATGCTGGATTCTGTGTCTACAGCTCTCCCTGGACTTGGGCAAGATGGTACCTGCACAGGGGCCAGCACTCTGTCAAAGCTGACACCCAATATGGCTTCCTGTGTGCTGGCTGCAGTCCTGCTGGCCGCAGCCCTGTGTTAGTTTGTTTGGGCCTCCACACCCACCACACAGACCAGGCAGCTCAGCAATAGAAGGGTATTTATTATCTCAGTCCTGGAGGCTGGAAGTCCAAGATCAAAGCATCAGCAGGGTTGGTTCTTCCTAGGGCTTCCTTCCTTGGCTTGTAGATGGTGACTTCAGGACACTGGTCAGATTGAATTAGGGACCACACTAGGGACCTCATTTTACCTTAATCACCTCTTTAAATACAGTCACCATCTGAGGTCCTAGAGGTTGGGGCTTCAGCATATGAATTTTGAGGGGACGCAATTCAGCCAGTAACCCCTACTTTACAGGTGTGGATGCTGAAGCAGAGAGAAACTAAGCCATGGGCACAGACCACGTGGCTAACCATGGGCAGAGATTCCTCCCTGGTGTGGACTGAATCCTATGTCCCCCCAAAATTCTTATGCTGAAATCCTGACCCCCAACATGATGCTATTAAGAGGTGCATACTCTGAAAGGTAAATAGGCCACAAGAGTGGGACCCCAACAAGGGCATTAGTGCCCTTAAAAGACAGCTCACTCTGCCCCCTTCCTCCCATCCAACTACATGGTACAGTGAGAAGGTGGCTTTCTGCAAGCCAGGAAGTGGGCCCCCAGCAGACACCAGATCTGCCAATGTCTTGATCTTGGACTTCCACATTTCAGAACTGTGAGAAATAAATGTTTAAACCACCCTGTCAATGATACTTTTGTTAGAGCAGCCCCAGCTGGCTGAGACAATCCTCTACACCAAACATTGTGCCCTACTGCCTCTGACAACTCGTCTCTAAGCGCCTCCATGCTGCAAGTGCCATTAGCCACATTATTTGCCCTCCGGACTATGCCTAATGATATATGTGGAGCCTAGCAAAAGCTCCATAGACACTGCTGAGCATGTGACATTTGAATTTGCACAGGTTGCTACTGTCCTGGTCAGGTACTCAGCATGAAGGAAGGAAGGGCACCGGGCTCTGCAGAAGAGAAAGTCCCATTTGATCCTCACTGTAATATAACTAGAACAACCTTCTAATTCCCCCTACCCAACCCCAGGGACAAATGTGCCCCACGGGAGCATCAAGCCAGCATGGGTTCTGCACCAGCAATGAATGGCTTCCCAGCTGGGCCTGCTGCCTGCCACCTTCCTCTCACTTCCACAGCTCACTCTGACTTCTGTTGTGATATTTAGATGCCCAAAATTTAGCCGGGGCTGGCCAAGAGCCATGTCCCTTCTCACAGACCTGCATTTGTTCTCACTACCTTGGCCACAGTGGCCTGGGACTCAGCGACCTTGGGATCCCCCAGTCCCCTTCTCAGAAGTCTAGACGTTATCGGCCTTGCCCTTATACATTTGCTTTTGTCTGCAGAATTTCACAGAACAAGGGTCTCTGGGCCCCAACTCCAGCCCCAAGAGCTTTGCCAAGGCGACAAGCCCCCGCCGATTGGGCGGAGGAATCTTCCCAGGCCGGCTTAGGTCGTGAGGTTGGCCTGGCAAAGACAGACAGCGCCGGATGAGGGCCGGATTGCCGGCAAGCAGCTCGTAGGGCTTTATCGCTCTTTTCTGCAGAACAAAGGCCGGGCTGGGCCCCGGGAGCTCACGCTGCGGCTCTATGGAAATCTGGAGGTAGTTCTCTATTAATCACTCCCTTGGTGCCTCAGAGGTCCCCAAAAAGAGTCAAACAAAACCTCTTTTCTAAGCAGGAAGAGCTTTTGCAGAGGCCTGTGCAGAAAGATTCCCCCCAACCTCTCTTGCCAACATAGCATTAACGAGACGCTCTGGCCTCCCAGACTCGCACACACAAACAAGAAAGGCTGCCTGGCTGCGTGCAGAGGGGGGTTTGGAATGTGACCAACTCCACTGGGTGCTCCAAAGAGCTCCTCGCAGGAAGCAGGGCAGCGAGAGAGGGTTTTTACCTTCACACAGCCCCTTCCTTATTTTGTTTTTGCAACTAAAAGGACCAATTTGTTTTTTGAGTAGACATATTCAAGGAGCACGGAAGAGAAAACAAAAATCCCATTTCCTTTCTTCCTTAGACAGAACCTTGAATCATAACTTCTTTGTCTGTTTTCTGATGTTGCTGTTAAGAACTGATCAATAACTAATATTGCATTATTCATCAATCTACAAATATAAAGTTTGGCTTCTGTTTTTAAACGGAAGACTACAGGCCGAAACACCAAGCAATCATTTCCCCAGGGACTAGGTCTGCTATCTGTGGGGATTTGGATAGTCCCATTGCAGAGAAATGTCTGCCTGTGTATCCGGAGACTATGGTTCCTGCCAGACATAAGGGGCAACAGTCCTAGATTTTTATATCTCTGAGTGGAAGCACATTCTTTTCTACATAATTTTTGTCTGCTTGTTTGTTTTTTGTTTTTGGCTGGGGCTAGGTTTGAACCCGCCACCTCCCGCATATGGGGCTGGTGCCCTACTCCTTGAGCCACAGGTGCTGCCCCCACATAATGTTTTTTAAAAAAGAAAAAGCTGGCTCTAAAAGCATTTGAGTGTCAGATATTCACATCTGAGGGCAGAAGTCCATGCAAAACAAGTACATAACATCAACTTAGAAAAGTAAGCACACAGAGGTACAGCAATTCATCAGAAGACACTGTCCTTGGCCTAGCAAGCAGGAGTATACTTCAAAGTATCGATTTTGGCATGACTTGGGTTATCTGCAGGCTGCAATTGTCTTATGGATCTAAAACAGAAATAAGATACAACAGGTTATGAGAAACAAAGTCTACTGCTATAAGAGATTGCATGGTGGCAGTTTGTTTGTGATCACAGCACAAGGGCAGCTGGCACATAATATATATGTTCAGGAATTATAGTAGAACCTCCATAGTTGACCACCTCCCTACACTGACCACCTCCTTAAGTTGGCCTAATTTTCATAGACTGGACATGTACCACATGTGCATGTCAGTATAGTAGGCCTAGTTCCTTATGTTGACTACTCCATATGTTGACCAGTTTGTGACAGTCAACAAACTAGGTTGTCAACTTGTAGAGGTTCTACTGTATTTAAATAATATGTGGTAGATCATCCCCAGTTCTCTATTACCCTGCGATAATAGGATACATCCCCATCTTTTTCCATGAAACTTTGCATTCCTCCCATAGAAGAGGCGGCATTATATCCCCACTAATTCAGGGCCTGAATGCATGACTTGCTTTGGTCAGTGGAGTTCAAGTCGAAGCTAGCTCCAACCCAAGGCCTTAAGAAGAATAGTAAGTTTCTGCCTGTCCTCTTACAGTCTGCCATCCATGATAAGAATATGTCTTGGATGGTGACTAGGGGACTGGCTCAAGGAGAATTAGGAGCCCATGGAGGAGACCTGACCTCAGCTGACAAGCTGGAGCCAGGCCCAGCACAGCCCAGCAGAGCTGCAACCAACCTACAGATCCCTGATGGAAAGAGAAATGCTTATTGTTGAAACTAACAAGCTTTGGGGAGGAGGTACTGTTTGTTATGCAGCACTGCAGCAGTGGTGGCTGACTAGTATATAATGTCTATATCTCCAGCTGAGCAGAGGTCAGATCTGATTTATTCATTGTATCTGCAGCTAGTTAGGCTTTTCCGACATAGGGACTCAATAACATGTGGTGAATAGGTGAATGGATGGAAATTCTCAGTTTTCAAAATGCTTGGATAAGTTAGGTTGGCTGAACAGTTTGCTGTTAACCTCATTTTACAGATTAGGAAATGAAGGAAGATCAAAGGTCTTGCCTCTGTTCACACTGACGATAAGTAGGGGGAGGACAACCAGAGACTAACTCACCTGGAACTGAGGCAAGGAAGTGAGCCATGCAGGTATCTAGGGAAGGGTCAGAGGGAACTGCAGTGCCAAGGCCCCAAGGCTTACACAGATCCAGTTTGTTTAAGGAAAGGAAGGAGTAGTTTCCTGTGCCAGCTGTAACAAATTACCTGTAACTAGGAGGATTAAAACTATAGAATTTATTCCCTCCCAGTTCTGGAAACCAGAAATCCGACAGCGCTGTGCTGCCTCCAAGGCTCCTCCCTTGTCTCTTCCAGCTTCTGGTGGCTCCAAGAGTTCCTTCGCTTGTGGCCATGGGGCTCCAGTCTCTGCCTTCATGGTCACTTGACAGAGGCAGAGCCAGTGAGGGGTGCAGACAAAGACCTTGTAGGGTCTTGCAGGTCACTGCCATCACCTTGGCTTTGGCTTTCCATGAGATGAGTAGCCATGGAGCAGAGGAGGGCCGTACACTTCAAAAGAATCATCTGGGTGCCATGTTGGTATTAAACAGAAGAAGGGACAGAAAAAACAAGTCCAGTAGGAGGACATGGTGAAGTCCAGGAGGAAGGTAGTTTGGACCAGGGTGGTCCTGGTGAAGGTGGGTGGAGGCGGCCAGAGGGGTGGGAGAAGCTACAGAGGTGGCCAAGAAGGTCTTCTACAGATCCCAAAGAGAAAGAACAAAAAGAGAGGACTCAAGGACCACGCCAAGGTCTGGGGCCTGGGCACAGGTCAAACAGGCCAAGTCAGCCCTGCTTGGGAAGTCAGCCCCATGAGCCGTGCACCCGCCACCATTCCTGGGTCGAGTGGGGTTTCATCACATTGACGTGGGACATGTTCTGTCTGATGTAACAGGTGAATGTCTGGCTGAATAAAATCACCGACTTGACAGCAGAAAGAGATTGAGAGGTGCCACCTCCCATGTAACAAATGAAGAAATGAGGTGTATGCCAGCATTGGGGCTACTTAAGCACAATAACATACCCAAAAAAATACCTGGCCGGAGCTCCGAGCAGGTAATAAGGGTAGAAGACAGAGTGTTTACATGTCCCCTATCAGGCAAATCTCTCTTAAGCACTTGCTGGCACCTGCTTAGCTGGAAGTCCTGGGGGGCTACACATCTGGTCATGTCCAGAAGGGTTCATGTGAGATAGCTGCTTGCACTGTAGGGCACCTGCCCCAAGCCCCAGGGCAGTTTGACCGCTGGGGCAAGGCAGAAGGGCCGGCCTTGCTAGGAGCTGTGAGAGCACCTGCTGACAGCAAGCAGACCACTACCATGGGCTTGTGCAGCAGCACCCAAGGAGTCATATCCGTGTTTTTATCCCCAGAACCTGTGGATAATGCTTTGCATGACAAATGGTGAGACTAAATGACCATCAGAGAAGCTGGTCCTGGATCATGCACATACTTGTGCATGTGTCCTGTAAGAGGGCTGCAGAGGGAGTTTGGGGGCGGGAAAGGAGATAACCAAATGAACACAAAGGCAGAGACTGAATCCCTGCAGCCACAGGCCAAGGGACACTGGAGCCATCAGAAGCTGGAAGAGACCAGGGTGGAACTGCCCAAAGCACTTGCAAAAAGCATGGCTTGGCTGACACTTCGAGTTTGGCTCCTGGAAGTGTAAGAAAATAAATTTCTATTGTTTTAAGCTGCCCAGTTAGTGGCAATTTGTTACAGCAGCCACAGGAAACAAATACAACAATTCTTGCTGTCTTCTGTATAAGGAAGCAGTGGGAGATGTAATATAGCAAAGTGGATTCCAGGCTGTGGCCCCAGATTTGCCGCTGATGCCCACTGATATCGTCCAGGGAAGGAACCCTCAGGCAGATCACCTGGCCCTTCTATCTCTATTCCCATGTATATACACATGGACTAACAGTGGCTCCCAGGTAGTTCCAATTAAACATGCCTCTTTCATTTTGTTCAAGTACTCAGTTTTGAAACTTTTATTCCTACTTTTAAAAGAGACATGACTTGGTTCTATTTATTGTCAAAATATCCTCTCTACCTCTCATCTAACCTGGCCACATCAGCATATCTGTCCCACTGGGAAGATTGAATGTCCTACCCTGTTGACATCAGGTACCTCCTTGTCATTTGTGTAGCCAGTGACAGGTGACCAGAAGAGCCACGAGCCACTCTGGGCAGAAGCTTTAACGACAATGTTGAGGTTCCACTGTCTCACCTTTCCCTATGCCCAGAGAACCAGAATGTTCCACATGGGAGCTGTTCCTTTGGCCTGGCTTACAGAGCTGAAGGCGACCCACAAGGTACCCAGCACATGAATAAGAGCCCACACTAAAGTGTGGCACAAGTGGGAAATATGCTTTTATCTTTTGTAAGTCTCTGAGATTTGGAGGCTTTTTGTTATCTCATTAGAACTGAGTTAGTCTGAATGTTTTTGTCTTTCCAAAATGTTCCGGTGTTGAAACTTACCCCCCATCATGATGTTAAGAGGTGGGGCCTTTGAGAGGGGATTAAGTCATGAGGGTGGAAATCTCACAAATGGGATCAGTGCCCTTATAAAATAAGTTCCAGAGAGCTTCCCTTCCATCATGCAGGGACATCTCGAGACAGCACCACCTAGGAATCAGAGAACAGCCCTTACCAGCCCCTGTGACTGCTAGCACCCTGACCTTGGGCTTTCCAGAGCTATAAGCAATAGATTTTTGTTGTTTCTAAGTATCCAGTCACAATAGCCTGAACAGAACCAAAACATCTAGTGAAAGCTGATCAGCATATACAGGTATTAATGTATGAAATACTTCCCTTTCCTCCTAATTTCACCATTAAGAGGAAAAACAGCATAGTGATACTTGGTAGCTGCCCTCTGACTGGCACCAGGAGATCTCAGAACGTGAAAGGTGCTGGCAGATGGAAGAGCCCAGGTCCACTCCATGAAGGGACCCAAAAGGGTGTTGCCACAGGACCCAGGAGCCACTGTGGCTGGGTCTTCCCATTCTTTTCTTCTTTATCTCACTATCTAACCAAGTTTTATTTTGTGCCCAAATGTTTTGTGTTTTGCTTAATGGTTTGCAGGACAAATCAATGTATAGGGTCCTACCAAAAAATTCAGAGATATTTATCTCATCTCATTCTCAATAGGGGCTTTTATTTTTGCTAGACTACCAGCCTAACTTCTAAGTTTAACAAATAAGAATAGTGAGGAAGGTTTGCACTTTGATACTCAACTCAACCCCTTGTCTTCTTGTGCCCTCTTGATATTCCTCCCAAAGCACAAATGTATATGCCAGCCATGGTGGCTCAGGCCTGTAATCCTAGCACTGTGGGAGGCCATGAGGCATGAGGATTGCTCGAGTTCATGGGTTCAAGACCAGCCTGAGCAAGAGTGATACCCCATCTCTAAAAATAGCTGGGCGTTGTGGCAGGCACCTGTAGTCCCAGCTACTTGGGAGGCTGAGGCAAGAAGATCACTTGAGCCCAAGAGTTTGAGGTTACTGTGAGCTATGATGCCACAGTACTCTACCAAGGGCAACAGAGTGAGATTCTGTCTTGAAAAAAAAAAGCACAAATGTATAGCATTTTGTAAAGCATAATTGATAATATGTACATAATATACAGTTCTTAAAAATGATGCCAACAAATAATTTTTAATAACATGGAAGAATACCATATAAAGTGAAAAAAGCAAGATAAGAAACTGAACATAGGCAGCAGTAAGATTACGCATGAAATTAATTTCTTTTTTTATACGTATTTTCCTAATTTCCTACAATCAATGCCTGTTGAGTTCTTATTGAGACAAGCATAGTTCTCAAAATGAAATGTAACAGAAACTGGAACAACTCTTTAATATTCTTTTTTTCCCATATGCTACCTTTTTTTTTTTTTTTGATAATTGACTTTTGTGGTCCATTTAAGTTCCTTTTATTCAATTCTTGATATGCTAGGTTGTTGCTTGGTAACAATCATCTTTAATGAGGCTTTTTCCTCACTGGCACTTTTCAGCAAGGCTGCATTGCAGAGCAATCTGGTGTGAAATGATTTCAGACCAGAGCAAGAACAAAACTACCTGATCTTCTGAATTATTTCTTGGATGTGGGTACTACTGGCAACTTCCTCAAACATTGCATTTAACAAATGTGCTAGAAAGAATAACACCTTAAAGATTCATGGTTCCTTGTTTTTATTTTGACACCCAGACATGAAAATCTCTTTCCTTTTCTCCGTTCCTTGCATGCTGCTGTTTCCAGCATTTTGTTCTCTGCCCGGTTGTAGCAGATGCCTTCTGGCTGCCTATCTAGCATCTGACCAGGCTCTAGGAAGTCAGAGAACTCAGATTTGTCAAGATACTCACTTTCCATCAGCTTAAGGGTTGGTGGACCCCAGCTCCTAAGGGAGAATCATGACAGAACTGAGAAAAGCAAGGTGATGTCTGAGCCCTTGCCAGGAATTGGCTCAGGCATGGGCATGCGAGGTATAATATTGGCCAATGAGACAAAAAGGTATTTGTACTGGGAGGAAAGACTGCCCAAGAAAAGGGTCTGTATTTCTTAAAAGAGATGAATAAAGCAAAATCAGCTGACTTGTGAAGATGGGAGGCCTAAGGTCCCTGGAACCACCTTGAATTCATTAAAGCCAGCACACCAAGGACAGAGGAGTAAATGACCTGGAAGACACTGCAGAATCACAGTCAGCCCACCCAGGGCTGCCCCATCTCCTCAGTTCCTGTTATGTGAGACCATGAGTACCCTCAGAGTTGAGCCATGTTGAGTTGGGCTTTCTGCTATTTGCTGTCAGAAGCCTCCTCACCAAGCTAGAGCTTGAAGTAAGTGCATGCATGGTGTGAGTCCCCTGAGTTCCCTGTGTGTAGAGCGACCCACTCATCCAGAGTCACCCCTGCACGCACGGGTTATATCTGTGACCCTGGCCTAATTATAAAAACACCTCATTTTACTCACAAAAATGTCCCAGTTTCAGATCACCAATTATATTGGTCATTGTTATGGGCTGAACTTTGTACCGCTCCCCACAATTCATCCACTGAAGTCTTAACTCCCACTACCTCAAAATATGGCCTTATTTAAAAATAGGGTCATTTCAAATGTAATTGGCTATGATGAGGTCACAGTGGAATAGGGTGGATTCCTAATCCAACATGACTAGTGTCCTTACAAAAGGGAAATCTGGAGACAGATATACACAGAGAGAGATCACCACAGGAAGAGTAGAGAGATGCTGCCACAAGCTGAGGATCTGCTAGAAGCTATAAAGTTGGGAGGGAATTGAGGTGGGGTCTTGATATGTTGCCTGAGCTGGTCTCAAACTCCTGGGCTCAAGTGATCCTCCTGCCTCAGCCTTCTGAGTAGCTGGGACCATAGGCGCAATTAAAATTTTAAACAGACTTATAGGCAAAGCTCTTCATGACATTGGTAGAAAATAATTTCTTAAACCAGTTATTAAAAACTTTAATCATAAAAGAATATAGTGATAAATGTGACTGAATTAAAATTAAGTACACAAGGTCCCAGGTTCATTCCTCAGCACTTTCAAAAAAAAAAAAAA
>NW_003852487.1:1606923-1609820 GCF_000181295.1 Otolemur garnettii | reverse complement strand
CCCTACTAAAAATAAAAAAATTAGCAGGACATTGTGATAGGTACCTGTAGTCCCAGCTACTCAGGAGGCTGAAGTAGGAGGAGCGCTTGAGCCTAGGAGTTTGAGGTTGTGGCAAGCTAGGCTGAGGCCATGGCACTCTGGCCAGAGGGACAGAGTGATACTCTGTCTCCAAAAAGAAAAAAAAAAAGAAATGAAAAGGCCAGTCACCGAGTGCCAGAAGATACCTGCAACACATTTAACCAACTAGGACTAGTTTCCCAACTATTTAGAGAACTTCAAACCAATAAGAGAAAACAAATGATCCAATAGAAAAATAGGCACATCACAAAAGAGACAATCCGAATGGCCAACAGACATTGGAAAAAGCATTCAGCCTCATTAGAAGTCATGCAAGTGCCTATTAAAACAATAGTAAGATGTATTTTTCCCCTCCAGACTAGCAAACATTTAAAGAGTTGACTGAGGAAAGTGTGGCAAAGATGTAGAGTAATGGGAACTCATACACTACAGGTAGGAGTGTATCTAGTACAGTAACTTTGAAAAAGAGTTTGGATTACCTAGAAAACGTTAACTTTGCATATCCTACAACTCAGCAAATCTATATACTTAACCCAGAACAATGATTCTCTATTTTTTTTTTATTAACTTTTCTTACTTATACATGTATATATTAGGTTTCCACTTTTGCCTTTACAGAATTAAAAAGGCTAAATTCTCAAACTTAGCATGCTTTATAATCTCTGGCAGGCTTTGGGGCCCCACTCCCAAAGTTTGAGTCAGTATGTTTGGGGTGGGACCTGAGAATGCACATTTCCAGCAAGTTCCCAGGTGATGCTGATGCTCCGGGTTTGGGGACCACACTTTGATACACTAGGATACATGTGTAAGAACTATGACTCATTCAGTAATAGCTAAAAATGTTCATCAACAATTGAATGAATAAAGTATTGATATTCATACAATGGAATACTAGGAAGCATTGGAAATGAACCAACTAGAGCCAGGAGCAGAGTGTAGATGCATCTCCAAACAATTCCCAAAGCCAGACACAAAAGACCATATACAGTATAAACCCAATCATAAAAAGTTTTAAAAAGCAGTAAAATCAAAACATGTTATTAAGTTAAGGATTGCATGTATATGTGATACTTACTGTAAGGAAAAGCAAGGAATCAATGATCAAAAGCATTGGCAGAGCAACTTCCTCCAGGGAAAAGGGAAATGAGGTCTACCAGTTACCTCGTTATGGCCTCTCAGCTTCAACCCCACTATTTATGCTGGGCCTTGTGATGTTGGGGCAGAGACGTGCACCACACATTTCTGTGTCTAGGCTCTTCCCATAGGTGGTGCTAGAGAAAGACTGCGAGGTGGGAAGAGGAAGGAAAGACTTCCTCCTTCCTATTCCTTTCATTTAGGTCTCCACCTGTTTCCTGTCCCTTTGAGTTTGTTGCTAGCAGAATTCTTTACTCTGGTATCATCGGTTTCTCTCTGCAGCAGCTGCTAAATCCTGCCCGCCATTTCTCTACAATTTACAAAGGCAGCTTCATTGTGACACCCCCCACCCCATAGTCACCAGCACTAGCCAGCCCCCTCCTCAGAAATCAGTTTCAGCTCCTCTGAGTTCCAAAATTCCAGTAATTCCAACTTTTTCATTTTGCACCTCCTCATCTTCTCAGCCTTAGGGGTAGTATCTACTCCATCCAGCTGCTACCTGCAAGATACACTTAGAATTCTCTTTGTGCCCTTTGAGTTACCTAATTTACAATTTTATATCTAGTCAACAGTTCTTCATGTCAAGTTCTCCCTGTTAAAATAACCTGGTGGCTCTTGTTTCCACGCTTGCTGCTTTATTCACCTCTAGCACTGAGCCCACTTTCCACACAGTCGGAGGGGGACAAGCAAAGGGGAAATGGTGCTTGTCAGCTGATCTTCCCTTTTAAAGACCTTTTTACTGGGATGACCAGCCATTCCTGTTTGTCTAGGCCTAAGAAGTTCTCCAGGCTGTGGGACTTCCACTGCTAAAGCCAAGAAAGTCTGCACAAACTGAGATGAGTTGGCCACCCTAAACCCTGTGGCTTCTACTCAAGCACACTCCTAGGGTGTCTCTGGTCACATCTGGCTTCAAGGAAGGCTGGGATATATAGGTTTTAGCTGGGCTTATTACCACCCTAGGCAAAATCAGAGTTTTGTTCATTAGCAAGAGGGCAGAATGGGTACTGGGGAGGCAGCCAGAGGTTCTACTCCAGACTATGAACATTAACCACCTGAAACACTGCCTGAGAGCACACAGCTATCATTGGAGTTGCGACTACAAGCCAGGTCTTCTGATGGTGGTCCCCCAGGGCACACTGCCTGTTTTCCTCGGAACAATGATTCATTTCTGGAATCTTAAAGAGAGAATTGTTTCGATCTCTTAGCATTTTCAACCTTCAATGACTGGACAGATGTGCATGCAGTAAACCTTCCCGCCATGTACTGGATAGTTACTGAGTAAAAGTGGTCACCAAATGGCCATTTTATATCTGTTCCCTTTTTCTTTCTGTGTTTATAGTCAAGCTTGGCTCTTTTCAATTGGGAATCTGGGCTCTAAGTTCTTCGTTTTGAGATGAATTCAGGAATCCCATGTCCTCTACCCTCCTTTTATTTTGCATTTATCTGGTGCTTTTCTCAGACATAAGCTACTATTTTATCCTAGATGTCTTTATGCTAGGCATCCTTTGTAACTGCAATTACTCTTACTGAGTTGGAAAGAAAATGCTTGCTCAGGAGGATTTCAAATCCAGTAAATCCATATGCTGGCTCACTTCCATCTCAACAACTAGCTGTTTTTGCTTTGTGGCATTAATATACATAAAAAGAGGGAAGCGGCTCGGCGCCTATAGCTCAACCGGCTAAGG
>NW_003852487.1:1591938-1606596 GCF_000181295.1 Otolemur garnettii | reverse complement strand
TTTTTTTTTTTTTTTAACTAACTTAAATGTTACAAGACTCTCTTAGCCAGCGTGGCGTTTTTCTTTTGAGGCATTCATAGGATAAACCATAGAGGGAAAATATGATCAATAGATATTAGACAGCAGGGGCTGCTGAGCCGGGGATGTTTCATATGCATTTTGTGGCCTTCCCCACCCCATACGGTCACTGGAGGTTGCATATCTGCAAGGTACACACAAAACCGGAGGCTGTATCTCATCTGCTTTCAATTACCACCGCGCTGAGTGGGTTTGGTACAACCACACTGCTTATAAATGGCTGAGTGTTGGGCTGGAAGCCAGGGCTTCTCAAATTCCACTTCCTTCTCTAGGATACAAATTTCTTCATAGATGTGGGAAGCTACATTTGCTCTTTCCTCTTCTCCCACTTCAAAACAGAAAGATGTTAATATATATTTAGAGTAGAGGGAGAAACAAGTAGCTCCTACGGGTGGCATGTAATTTACTAACACCCAATTTTGTTTTCTCTCCTTGTCGCCATTGAATTCCCTCTTTCCTATTCAGAGCTCCGAAAATTTCTAGTTGAACTCCTGCACGTGGATTTTTTTTTCCATTTAAGCTTTGATTATAATTTTAGTTTGAAACATATGAAAGTAGTGACAATTAGCCACATTTGGCCATTTTTGAACAGCAGTTGCCTGTGATCCAACCTAATACTAAGTAGCATATACTGAGATCTTACGGACTGGACAGTGCACAGAATTCTTAAACACATGACCATCAGTTAGTCTGGCAGTTTACAAAAAGTGGGGGGGGCATGCAGAGACAGATTAAGCGACTTGGGTGATGCCGCTAATAAGTGTTGGAGCCTCAATTAGAACCCAGGGGTCTGGCTACAGAGCCTGTTCATGTGCCCAACTACACCAACATGCCACCAGCATTCCTAACCTCAAGGATAAACACATATCTGTGTGGGTTATAAAGCATTTTGTAGGAAAATACTGAGCGAAAGCTTATAGCTTATGTATTTTAGTAATTCTCCTTTCAATTAACAGCTTACATTGATCTGCAAAGCTCAGGGGGAGGAAGGGCAAAAGTGAGCGTTGGTGTCAGACCTGCCTGAGGGCTGAGCCTAAGCTCTGTCATTTGCAACTGTGGCCTGGCCCTCAGGCCCGGTCATTTACTTCTTCCAATCTTTGTTTCCCTTTTCTGCTCATGAAATGACGATATAAAAATGTCTCTCACAGGGCTGCATTGAGAATTAATTACCTGCAAGGTGCCTAGCCCAGTACCTGGCACACAATAAGTGTTCAATGAATGTTAACTAAAATAAGTTACAATACAGCAAATTGCAACAAAAAGACCTGGGGATGAGTAATGGGGAGATTTGCTTCTGTGACTAGTCTGGTTATTTTTTCACTAGCATCCTCTGTGATCTTGGACAAGTCACTTAAAGTTTAAGTATCCATCTTCTCAGGTATAGAAGCAGCATAATAATGCCCTTTCCAGACACCTTATAGTGTGGGGTGAGGATGGGAAGCTAGTAGGATGCTATGGTAGAGACCATGGCCTCGAGGGAGTGAGAAGCCTGGGCTCTGGGACCACTTCAGCAGCTTGAACACTGTGAGGTTTGGGCATGTGACCCAGGCTGTGTGATCCTCAGCCACATGGCAACAAAATGGGAAGGATTACATGTCCCTCTGCTTTGGCATGTGCAAACAAATCAGATTTTAAAAAAACAAAACTTTGAAATGATAAAAGGCATTAGTATAAGACATGAAGGAATACTTCTTACAGCACATGTGGCAGGATACTTCCTGACATATCCATTTGTATTATGTTCTTTCCATGTTTGTTTCTGAAAGTAGCTGGGCCCTGGTCTGGAGGAGGCTGGGCTGCAGGGCTGAAAGCAGAAGTGTTCAGAGAGGGACTTACACTAGGAGCTCCCAGAAGGGAACAAGAAAGGGTGAACATTCCTGGGGGAGGTGGCTCCTAACCCCAGAAGGGGGGTCACAAGCCAAGGTCAGGGAAGGATCCAGATGATGGTGTGTTGTGAGCAACAGGGACTCTGACAAGGAGACAGAGGGGCAGAGCTGCCTCAGAAACTGGGCTCCAGCCTTGCCCAAGATCCCTGAACCTCAAGGGGCCATTCAGCCTCAGACAGTGGACACTTCAGCAGAAACCAGTGTAAGCTGAGGCCTCAGTCTACTCACTCTAGATGGGATGTGTTGCCTTTGCATAAGCCTGGAATGGAGGGAGAGGAAACCCAGTAATGACTGACACTGAATTTTGTACTATTTCTGCACTCAAGGAATTATTTGGATTTTTTTTTATACAAAGAATGTGAGATTTTTCTACATCCCATATAATGGCTGCAAATTCATACTTGTGTATCCATTCAATAAATAGTTTCTGAGCATGCACTATATGCCAAGTCCTGTTACAGGTGCTCAGCAAACAAAAACCAGCACCCACCCTCCCGGGGTTGATAAGCTTAATGAATTCTTTGCACAGTTTACATTTATAAATGACTGTAAAAATGGAGAAGATTGGAATTATTTAGCTTCTCCTGCAACGTCTGAACTTTGAATAAATAGTATGGTTCAAGTGAGCAGGGAACTAACTCCATGCTAAAGTTTTATGGTTAAATACATAAAAACCAAAACTTTGCTATTGTTCACTGGCTTTCCTCACTGCAGAGCTCTCAAAGGCAAAGTGGATGCTGTAAAGCATGAATAAAATAAAGATGCTGAAACGGAACCGTGAGGTATAAATAACCCTTGGGATAAAGACTTGGTTCAGATAACATGAAGCTGTCCAAACCAGGTTTGCAGTAAGCAAGGCCAGGACCAAACATCTGCCTTACTAGGAGGATGTGGCCTCTTAAGGGAGAGGCAGGTGCATGCAGTGGGAGCCACTTCTTCTAGGAAGGATGCCGTTGCCAATGACATTCTTATGCCACTGAAACACTTGGCTATTTGTGAGTACTATTAAAAAGAAAAAAAAAGGTATGATTCAGTCTTTACCTGGAAAGATGATAAACATAATTTGCTTTAATTTATACTGAATTAAAAAAAATTTTTTTTTTTGAGACAGAGTCTCATTATGTCACCTTTGGTAGAGTGCTGTGGCGTCACAGCTCACAGCAACCTCAAACTCTTGGGCTTAAGTGATTCTGTTGCCTCAGCCTCGCAAGTAGCTGGATCTAGAGGTGCCTGCCACAACACCTGGCTATTTTCTTGTTGCAGTTGTCATTGTTGTTTAGCTGGCCCAGGCTGGGCTCAAACCAGCCAGCCTCTGGCCCTGTAAACACTGTGCTACAGGTGCCCAGCCAATTGAATTTAATTCATACAAAATTTTAGCTTATTTTTAACAGCTCTGAGATATGATGCACAGACTATAGAAATCACCCATTTGGGGTGTGCAAATCTATGGCTTTTAGTATATTCACAGAATTGTGACTCCATCACCATTAATTTTAGAACATTTTCATTACAAGAGTAAGAAGCCCCACATCCTGTAGTTATCACCTCCTGCTTCAAACACCCATCCCATCCTACCATAAGTAACAATTAATCTACTTTCTGTCTCTATGCACTTGCCTATTCTGGACATTTCATACAGTTGGAACCATGCAATATGTGGTCTTCTGGGACTGGCTTCTTTCCCTCAGCACAATGTGTTCAAAGTTCATCCACATTGCAGCATGCATCACTATGTCATTCCTTTTTATTTCCAAATAATATTCCATTGTATTTTGTTCATCCATTCATCAGCTGATGGACATTTGGGTGGTTTCCACACTTCAGCTATTATGAATAGTGCTACTATGAACATTCACATACAGGTTTCTGTGTGGATATGTGTTTTTATTTCTTCTGAGTAGATACCTAAGAGTGAAACTTGGGCTCATTCTTAGAATGAACAACTAATTAATTATGGACTTTTTGTTTATTTTTGTGTGATTGCTGCTTCGTGTTAGGGGTTGGAGGTTGGTGTAGACCTGGGAAGGAAGATAATGTTGTAAATGTTTTGTTAGGGATAATCTCTGTGTTATAACAACATTTCTTTGCCTTCACAGCTGCAAAACACTGGAGCTTTGATACTGAGTATTTGCATGAGGACTCTGTTACAATATTGCAGTTAAAAGTTGGCTTCCTGGACTTGGAATGGAAGTCTGACTTTTTATGTTATCTCATCAGATCCCAAAGAAACCAACTGCTATTTCCATCATTGAAGTCTCAACAAACATCACTGTGCATTGGCCTGGCTACCAGTGGGAGTGTCTGTTCCATGATTTTCTACCACCACCACCACCCCAATAAAGATATGGGAATACTGGTCATCATTTTCCCATGTTTCTCCCAGGAAAATAAAAGATACCATTTACTGAGTAATCAGCCTGTTTTTATTTTATGGGCTATGAATCTTGTTACCAGACATGTTTCCTTCTTTGTTTGGGTTGTGAGGTAGCTATGAACTAAAACTGGGATCCACCTCTACCAAGTACCTTACACTCGAAGGTTTGTATTTTGTGTACTCACTATATCCTTGGCTTAATCCTGTTTTTCACTCTGTTCCTCTGTTTTCCAGTTTCCTCAGTTAACAATCAACTTTTATTTTATCCTGATATATACATATGTACACATAGCTATCAGAAATTCTTTTTTTATAGTTCAGACAAACTTAGACATCATGACGCAATCAGGAAAATTCAGACTGTGGGAAATTCTGATGAACAAATGACCCAGTTTCTGAAATAAATTGGAAGGGGAAGAAAAGGAAATGGAGAGGAAACTTAGACTAAAGGAGATTACAAGAACCCTCATATGTTGTGGTCAGGAATGTCAAATCCTGCAACCACTTGGGGAAACAGGCTGGTAATTTCTTCAAAAGTTAAACATACACTCAGTATGTAACCCGGCAATCCTACCCCCAGGAATCTATTCGAAAGAAACGAAAACACATGTTCAAAGATGAGTCTGTGAACGTTCATACCAGTAGCATTATTCATAAAACCAAAAACTGGAAACAATTGGTACGTACATCAACTAGGGGATTGATTTAAAAAAAACAAAACTGTAGTATATTCTCACAATAAAGGATTATTAGCACTAAAAAGAATGAATTGCTGATACACACAGCAATATAGATGAACCCCCAAATCTTGCACTTAGTGAAAGGTGCCAGACACAAAAGACCATATGTTGTATGATCCTGTGTGTGTAAAATTGGTAGGAAAGGGGAATCGAGCCAGGAGAAAACAGGTGAGTGGCTGCTCAAGGCTGAGGGCTGGAGTGAAGACTGATTCTGAGTGAACAGGAGGGAACTTTGGGGATGATAGTGATATTCTGAAACTGGATTCTGACAACTGTATAGATCAAAATGACAACATGGGAATTTTATAGTATGTAAATTGTATCTCAATCAAATTGTTTAAAAAATGAACATCTAAACACTGGCCAGAAATCTGATCATATGAAGATATCATTGTCTTGGGATCATTTTAGGGATAATAATGGTATAGTGGTTATATATATATTTTTAAAAGACCACTTATCTACGAAATTGGTATATCGCCCAAGATTTGCTGGTGTCTAGTTGGTGACAGTTGGAACAAGAGTGACCATGAAGCGATCATTGTTGAAGCTGGTCGGTGGGTACCTGGGAGATTGTTTTGCTCATACATGTTCTAAATGTTTCCATAATTAAAACTTTGTAAAAATAAACTTGAGTCTTTAAAAAACAAAACAAAACACAGTGCTGGAGCTCCCCACAGGTGACCGACTGGACTCTAGCTGGAATGGGGTAGTAGACACCTACCGTTTTTGAGCTCAGCATTCCCTTCCTTTCTGCTAACAGCAGCCTGACATTGCTCTGAGGAGCGGCCAACCCCCTGCACACAGCCTTCAAGGGTCTGCCTGCTCCTTGAGTTGCTTGCCTCTGGCCCAGGCCTGAGGACAGAACCTCTGCAAAGCCCCTTAGCTTCCTTCCCTGGAGGAGTCTAATCTTGTGTAGAATGATGCAAGAAGGGGAAAAGCTCAGAGCTGATTAATCCCAGTGGGGCCATCCTAAGAGAGTGGCCTTGGGTTTTTGCTGCTAAATCCACACAGCAGCCCTTTCTAAAGCCTAGAGCTTGGCTTCAGTTATGTGAACTACCTCCTATCAGGCCAATAAATTCCCTTTTTGTTTAAATTGGCCAGACGTGGTTTCTGTGGCTCCAAACCAAAGCCCCTGATGGCAGAGCCTCTGCAGGTCATCAGCTGTTCTGCTCCTGTCCTCCTCCCTTCCCACCATCAGCTGATAGGGCCCCATGCTCAGAACCCCTCAGATATTAAAACTTACACAAGTCTTGGGCTGGGTGTGGTGGCACCTACTTGGGAGGCTAAATGATTTCGGCCCAGGAGTTTGAGGTGAGCCTGGGCAAGATAGCAAGACTCTGTCTCTAAAAAACAAACAGACACACACACACAAAAAAAAAAAAAAGAAGAAGAAGAAGAAGAAGAAGAGGAAGAGGAAGAGGAAGAGGAAAGAAAGAAAGAAAGAAAGAAAGAAAGAAAGAAAGAAAGAAAGAAAGAAAGAAAGAAAGAACCTACACAAATCAATCTTCCTGCTAAAAGAGAAAGCAATACAACTGATATTTATAAGCCTATGCTCTGCTGAAACACAGATTCAAAGCATTGTCATTGAGGGAAAAGTATCTATGGAGACAAAAAATGTTTCATTGATCTATAATAGCAGTAAAATTGATATGGAAGCCACAGATATAATTTTAAATTTGAAATTTTCTAGTATCAGCATTAAAATGGAAAAGAGCAACAGGTGAAATTAATATATTATTAATTTTAATAATATACTTTATTTAACCCAATATACCCAAATTACAATCACAGTCAACATAAAAATTATTTTATTTAATTTATTTATTTTTTTAGAGATGGTGTCTTGCTCTGTCACCCAAGCTGGAGTGCAGTGGCATCATAGCTCACTACAGCCTCAAACTCCTGGTCTAAAGGAATCTTCCTTCCTCAGCCTCCCAAGTAGCTAGAACTACAGGCACAGGCCACTTGCCTGGCTACTTTTGAAATTTTTGTAGAGACAGAGTCTTGCTATGTTGCCTAGGCTGGTCTTGAAATCCTGGCCTTAAGCAATCCTCCAACATTACAGACATGAGCCACTTTATCCTACTCCAATATAAAAAATACTGAGATTTTTCATTCTTTTCTTTTTAACTAAATATTCGAAATCCAGGGTCTAGCATCTTTCACACTTACAATACATCTCAATTTGGATCAGCCACATTTCAAGTGCTCAATAATTATATTTGTGGCCAGGGGCTAATGTATTGGAAATGCAGGTCCATAAGCTATGCCTCAGACATTTCTGGATGTATTCTCCTGGGTCATGAGGCCTTAGGGTGGCCACCATACCTGCCCCACTTTATCCTCAGGGTTCTGCCTGAAGGGCACAAGTATGTGGCTCATCTCTCCTGGGCATTTTTTGTGTGCAATGGGGACCCCCATATTGTGATGATAGCACTGACCAGGCACAAGAAAGGCCTGACTCCCAGCTGACCACTAAAGGACAGGAAGCCTGGCACGCTCCATTCACCAGTGACAAAGGCAACTAACAGGGCCCAGTAGATGCTTCTCTAGAAGAGCTGGCACTTAAGATATTAGAGAATGGAGCAGTTGGTGGTAGAAGGAGCAGCTTGAACTCCTTCAAAGAGAAGTGACAGAGAGTTACTGAATGGCCATGTACAGTTACTGACTTCCAGTCTCCAGGTTGGCGTGTGAGGAGCGTGGTTAGAACTCATCACTCTATCCACCCCACCCAGCAGTTCAGCTGAATGAACTGAAAACTAACAACTCTTCTTAGACCCATCAGGGAAGTGAGGTCACAGGGCTAACTGCTGCTCCAGATTGGAGAGACACACAGATCCAGAGAATTACAACTTCTCAGAGCAGAAACCAGGAGTAAAAGCCACACAGGAACCAGCACCAGGGTAGGAAAACCTAACCCAGGCCTGGTGTAGTGGCTTATGCCTGTAATGCAAGTGTTTTGGAAGGCCAGGAGGATTGTTTGAGGGCAAGAGTTCAATACAAGTCTGGCAACATAGTGAGACCCCCATATCAACAAAAAACTTTTAACAAATTAGCCAGGCATGATGGCATTCACCTATATTCCTAGGTACTTGGGAGGCTGAAGCAGAAAGAAGGCAAGCCCAGGAGTTTGAGGCTGCAGTGAGCTAATGTCACACAGCTGCACTCTAGTCTAGGCATCAGAATGAGACCCTGTCTCTAAATAAACAACAACAACAACAACAACAACAACAACAAAAAACCCAAAAAACCTCACCTGTAGTGAGAGCTCAAAGCAGACAGGTCTGAGAGGTAGGAACAGGAGGCCCAGTCCCCTTGTGAGCTTTGTCACTAGAAACCCTGCCATATTTTCACAGTAAGGATCAGAGAAAAACCAAAACAAAACCCTCAAGTGTCAGTAGGGGGAAGGGAAACATAGATGGCCCCTTTGAAATATGCCTCAGCTATTCTTCAAAGGGTCTGCCCTCAAGGGAAACTGTTCTACCAAAGCCCAACTGACTGGGGTTTACCAGAGACTAAGCAATTACTTACTTTCTTTTCTATGCTTAATGTCTTCATTTAGCCATAACTGGTCTCAGAAAGTCATTGGCTGTGAGGACAAAATGATTAATGCTTATGACATGCTCTGAGTGGTGCCTTGTGCACAGCATGTTCTTGTTACCTATACGCATATTTGCCATTATTCCTATTATCATCATACAGACAAGGGGGACACATGGAACAGCTTTGGATCCTGATGACTTTCCTGTCCTCCAATTGCAGCTAGTCCCAGGATTCCCAGCTGAGCAGGTTTTGGGGGGTTCTATGGAGCTAGTAAGTATTTGGGCTAAGATTCTTGCTTTCCTTATTTCCAAGTCTATTCTGGCAGGTCACATGAGTGAATTTCTGAGCACCTCACATCCTCTGACATCATCTCCTAGAGTTTGCATTTAATGGTAGAGGAAAATGAGCCCCAGAGAGGCCAATGACTTGTCCAAGGTCACACAGCTGGTTAATGGTAGAGCTGGCCCCAAAGTCTATGCCCCTTCCACTGCATGGTCATGCTGGTCATGAGTGAATACAATTTGAGTGTTTCAGTTAGCCTCATTTCACCTTTCCACCCAGGTCAGGAATAGACTTACTCAAATTGCTTCTACTGTCATCTCTAGTATATTGTTGGCTGATGAATAAATGTATGGATCATTAGCTCTCCATGTTAACTCCCATTCTGTATCCACACTGCTGGACAGTCCTGTCCCACACTGGATTGAGCTAATCCATGTAACCATTAGGATATTGTGGATATGGCAGAGTGGGATTTTTAAGGCTAGATCATAAAAGACCCTGTGGATTCTCTTTGCTTTTCCTTGGATTCCTTGTTCAAAAGGAAGCCATGTTGTGAGAACACTCAAGCAGCACAATGGAGAGGTCACAAGGCTTCCTGCCAACAATAGCACCAACTCACCAGGTGCATAGGGTGGAATCTCCAGGGTCATGATGCAACCTCACTGGACACCTCAAGCCAGACCCATTCCCAAATTTCTGATCCATAGAAACTGGAAGATAATAAATGTTTATCATTTTAAGCCACTGAGTGTGGAGTCATTCATCACACTGCAATAGAGTAACACACAGCACCTCCATCTTTTTCTAAGCAGTAACAACACCACCGTACTCTGTCAAGAGTATTTTTCATCCATGTTTTGGTTTGAACATGTTTCCAATGATGTTGGAGTCAGACATATCTTTTCCTGAACTGGTGTTTAAGAAATACTTGTGAGTTCTAAATGAAGGAGTGTCTGTAAAAGAAAAACCAGTTAGCCTGTTAGAATCAAGCTGAGGAAACAGGGTTTATCTCTCTTAGGTTTTAAGGTGATGGTCTCAAATGGGTAATGAAGTATTTACATGGAAGATTATTCTGCCTTACACACACATACACACATGTGCGTGCGTGTGCAAGCACACACACGTACACACACGCGAGCACACACGCGCGCGCGCACACACACACACACTTGGCCTCCCTGTCTTTTGCAGTGATATGAAAGTGCAGTCCTTTTGAGGAATGGTCAGAGTTCTCATGATTGTGTGATGGGAAGTCCTAGGGACTCAGTAAACTGGCCAGAAGCAACATTGGGGATCCAGGAAGGCTCTAAGGAGGATAACACGTACAGAAGCAGGAGGTAGTGACATCTAACAGACAGGAAAAGGAAGGAGATGGGGGAAAACAGAAGAATGATCTGAATTCTCCAGTCATCTGCCAAATATTTACTGAACTCGAGAGAAGATAGTGTGGACCAGTATCTTTCAGATTTCGAGGCTTCTCCTTAGCTCCATCCATCTGCTTTCAGAAGCAGGCAGCACCAAGGTTCAAGGATTTCCATGAGAATCCTGTCTAGTGATGGGGACAGGCTGTCTTGTATACATTTACCCAGGAACAACAGTCAAAGCAAGGATCTCATCAGCTTAAGGGAAGGGAATGACCCCCATCATTGCTTCTTCTCGGGTCTTGCTGGACAGCTGCTATGTGCCTGGCACATGGTGCATGCCAAGATTCCTGGACTTTGGAAGATAAAGGGAGGCGAAGGTAGAAGTCATAGCCCATACAGCAGCACCATCCAACAGAACTTTTTGCAGAACTTTCTATATGTGCACTGACCAGTACAGTAGCCACTCACCACATGTGGTTACTAGGCACTTAAAGCGTGGCTCATGCCACTGAGGAACAGAATGTTCAATTTTATTTATTTATTTATTTTGTTTTGCAGGGTTTTGTTTGTTTGTTTTTTGGCCAGGGCCCAGTTTGAACCTACCACCTCCAGTATATGGGGCTGGCGCCCTACTCCTTTGAGCCACAGGCGCAGCTCAGAATGTTCAATTTTATTTAACTTTAATTAGAGTCTAAATTTAGATAGTCATATTCAACAAGTGACTACTGAATTGGACAGTATAACTCTTATGTCTTGTCTTGGGTTTATTAACTCACTCTCTCTAGATTAAAAAAAAACCTTTTATTTGTTTTTTTGATTGTTTTGTTTTGTTTGAGACAAAGTCTCACCCTGTGGCCCTGAGTAGAGTGCCATGAGCTCAAGTGATCTTCTTGCCTCAGCCTCCCAAGTAGCTGGGACTACAGGCGCCCACAAAGCCTGGCTAATTTTTCTATTTTTAGTAGAGATGGGGTTTCACTCTTGCTCAGGCTGGTAAACTCCTGAGCTCAAGCAATCCATTCACCTCAGCCTTCCAGAGTGCTAGGATTATAGGCATGAGCCACTGTGCCTGTCCTAAAAATAACTTTTAAATTAAGGTGCAATTTACATAGACTAAAATTGTATCTTTTTAGTGCACAGTTCTGCTACTTTTGTCAAATATGTATAGTTGTATAGTTGCCAGTTCAATCATTGTTCCCTTCTTCCCCAAATAATTCCCATATGTCACCTTGCAGTTAACCTCTCCCTGGACCTCCAGCCCCTGGCAACCACCCATCTGTATTTTGCTTTTTCCTAGAATGTCACCTAAATGAAATCATGTATAATACACTTGAGATTCACCCATGTGTAGCGGCAATTACATCCTTTTTATTGCTACAAAGTATTCTATTGTATGACTGTACAAAACCACAGTTCGTTTATCCATTCCCTAGTTGAGGTACATTTGGGGTGTAAAGTTGTTTCCAGTTTGGGGTGATTATTAATAAAGCCACTATAATATTTCTGTACAAGTTTTCGTGTCAATGTAAGTTTTTGTTTCACTTGGGTAAATAACTAGCAATGGGACTGGTGGTCCTATATTAAGTGTAGTTTAACTTTACAGAAGCTGCCACCCTGTTTTTCAAAGTGGCAGTACGATTTTGCATGGCATTAACAAAGTATGAAAGTTCCTATGGCTCTGAATTCTCACCAATGGTTGATATTGTTAGCTTTGACTTTTAAGGGATGTTGTGAATAGGTATGTTATCCTATTGTGGTTTTAACTCACTTTCTAATAATGACACTGAGCATCTTTTCATATGCTTCCCTGTCATTCATATATCTTTTTTGATTAAGCACCTGTTCACATATTTTGCCGACTTTTTAAAATGGATTATTTCCCTAGAAACTTTATTGCCTCTTTAGCAACAAAATTAAATACATTGCCTCTTTAACACAGCTTTAAACATTACCTCCAACCCAGCTAGTCATCTCGTGGATGGTGAAGTACATTGGAGTTAGTTCTGTTCCTTTTTGTTTCTGCTACCAGCTCTCGGGCTTCTGTCAAGGTGAGAGCCTAAGGGACTCCAAAAGGTTGACTAGGTTCTCCTGGGAAGGCTTTTGTCTTTCTTTTTTGGAGTGAATTTTTTGTGGGACAGCTTTGGCATGCCCTCAAGCTCTAGAGGCAATGAGAGAAGAATTCAGTTTCTCATATCTGGGTTGTTGAATGCTTTTCCTAGTGGCCCTTTTATTTAACCTTCTCTGTGGAAGCCATCAAGATAGCAATACAGCAAATTACAAATGATTAAATATGTGCCTAGACTTGCCAAGGTCACGGTGAGTCAGCCCACTGAGCTCCTTGCATTAGCAGGGTACAGTTCTTGTTCCTCGGGAAAAGACTCATCTATGTTTGTTGGTTTTTGCACAATTTTTCATGTTGAACATTAAGTTAGGCCTGAGGTGCTTGGAAGTACATACAAAATGCCTCTTGTCATCAAACCTCTCATTAAAAGGTGAAAAGTCACCTCAAATGAGTCAGAAGGAAGAACCCTGGAGGTTCAATGTAAATCAATCTCTTTTTAAAATTGTGGTAAAGTACACATAACATAAAATTTAGCATCTGAACTATTCTTAGGTCTGCAGTTCAGTGACATGAAGCTTGTTCACACTGTTGTGCAGCCATCACCACGGTTCACCTCCAGAATGTCTTCATCTTCCGAAACTGGAACTCGCTCCCTTTGCCCTCTCTCCCAGCCCCTGGAACCCTTCCTTCTACTTTCTGTCTCCAAGAATTTGACTGCTCTAGGGACTGACTCCTCAGAAGTGGAATCGCAGTGTTTGTCTTACTGTGTCTGGGTTACTTCACTAGACAATGTCCTAAAGGTTCGTCCATGGTGCAGCAGGTGTCAGAATGTTCTTCCTTTTAAGGTTGAATCATACTCCATTTTATGTATGTACCACAAGTGTGGACACACACTTGGCTTGCTTCCACCTTCCTGCTATTGTTAATAATACTGCTATGAATATGGTATGCATAAATATCTCTTTTAGACCCTGCTTTCAATTCTTTTGGGTGTACACCTATACCATTTATGCTACCCCACCTTACATTTCTCTCAACTCTCTATAAGCAGTGGGCATTTCTTGAATCTCTCCGCTTCTCTGCACTTCCCCCTTGAATCCCCTTTGCTGCATTTCCTAGCTTTCTAATGGGCCTCCCACAATCACTCTGGCTGCTCTTAGGGTCAGGCTCTGCGCAAGGCCAGAGTGAGTTTCAGATACTGCGTTGGGTGTGCATGTTGTCTACTGCCTAAATCCCCCCAGGGGCTTTCCGTTGCTGTAGGGATCAGACCTAGATCTTTATGTGAACCACTTTGGCCCCTGCCTCCTCTTTAGTCTAACCTGGTTCAGCAACTGTGGCTACTCGGCTCCACCCACAGTGGCCGTCTATCTTTTACACCCCCTCCAAGCCCGGCTTCCTTCTCCAGCTCCAGTGACCCCTACGGAAACACTGCCCCCACATTCCCAAGCCCCACCTTTGGAGCGCAGGGAGGGGACCCATGGACATCTTGTTACAGTTTCTCATAAAAAGGTGTTCCAAACACTTACCTTCCGTTTGTATCCACGCACTCAAGGATGCGAAACTGTATTAGTACCTATTTCAGCCCCAGACTGGAGAGTAGTAAGCAAGCAAGCTTCCCACCTCGGGCAGGCCAAATCTCCCTTCTACAGTCGCCAGTACTTATCACAATTGTGATTTGACATTTATTAGAATGCCTTTGATTCGTGTCCGTATCTCCCAAGACTGTAAGCTCCGCCAGGGCGCGAACTACTATGTCTACTTTCACACTCTCAATTATTAAATGAGAGAAATGTGGAAACGTCACTACCGTTTTAGGGGGACCTAATTAGCAACGCATGACCAGGATACCGAAGTCCTGAAGGGATCCTGGTGATGGCCAAATGTGTCATTCCGCGAGTACCCCTAGGCAAACTTGATTTTCATTTACGGTGTGAAAAACCCTTAATTTGGGTGCTTCAGAATTGGGAGGATGGCACGACTTGGGCCTTGGAGACCCTTGAAGTCATTTGACCCTTTTTCCAGTGTCCCAAGACCAAAACTCTCCGGTTAGATGTCTCTTGGGTCCCTCTGACCCATCTGCCCCCGAAAGGACTGAAGGAAGTATAGACTATAACCGCAGGGGGGGGGCCATCCCCAGGGGCTCCCGGGCTCCCCACAACCCCCAGGCTCCGCAGACCCCAGCTCGGGCCTAGCTTCTGCTCCGCACACTCGCAGCTCGCGGGGCGCTAGCTGGCAGAGCGAGCTCCGCTCCGCGCCGGCGCGATCCGGCCCGGGTTTCCGCGCCTGCCCCGCGTCGCGGCCTCCCCGCCCCCTGCGCTGCCGCCGCCGC
>NW_003852487.1:1591032-1591497 GCF_000181295.1 Otolemur garnettii | reverse complement strand
CCGCGCTGGCGCGCCTCGAGGGCCGCGAGTTCGAGTTCCTCATGCGGCAGCCCAGCGTCACCATCGGCCGCAACTCGTCGCAGGGCTCGGTGGACCTAAGCATGGGCCTGTCGAGTTTCATATCGCGGCGCCACCTGCAGCTCAGCTTCCAGGAGCCTCACTTCTACCTGCGCTGCCTCGGCAAGAACGGCGTCTTCGTGGACGGGGCCTTCCAGCGGCGCGGCGCGCCCGCCCTGCAGCTGCCCAAGCAGTGAGTACCGGCCCGCGCCCGCCCCGCCCGGCCCGAGCCCCCGGGTGCACCCCGCCCCCGCCCGACCTGGATCCCCGGGTCCTTCACGACCGCGACCCCTGCCGGCCCGGACCCCGGGATCCATCCTCGACCCTGATCCCTGCCTCGTAGGCCCTCGGGATCCGCCAGAACCCAGCCTGGTCTACACCCCGGGGTCACCCTGGAACCTTTGCCGG
>NW_003852487.1:1570993-1590818 GCF_000181295.1 Otolemur garnettii | reverse complement strand
GTGTCCCGGGGGGCTGCAGTATCCGCCACCTCTCCTTCCTCGCGCAAAGGCCCGAGGCCTGGTATCGAGCCCCGACAGTTGCTTGGGTCTGAAGGGGCAGAGGCTTGGCAGGGAGGGGCAGGGACGGGATGCACCCTGCCTCAGTATACCTCGCAAACGCGATGGGGAACGTGGGGGTAGCTTTGTGAGATGCTTGCGTGGGGCCATGGGACCCTGAGCTGGGTGGGGCGCTTCAGAGCACAGCGGCACTCCTGGCCAGAGGGGTCTAGACTGCTGCTCCCTCTCTTGTCCCCTCCTTTGGGCGCCACACTCCATTCCCCACCCTCTGCTCTGCCCCCAGAGGTCCTGGATCTTAAGATCTGTTGATCAGGAGAAAGCCTAGTTAATTACTCATTTCCTCAGTAAGCACTTTCTTTTTCTATGTAGTAATTGCGTCTAACTCCTCACTAGTGTTTATATTACTTCACTGTGGTTCATGTTCGAGAGTTGTCTTTGACTGTCTAATTACTCTCTCTTTTATAAATGCCTTACATCCAGGGAATTTTTGCTGGGGTAATTCCCAGGGCCCAAAGTTCTGTTTCTGTGGGATCTTGTGATGTTTGCTTATAAATATATTGAATAAGTTTTAAATGCAACGTCAACAATGAGTCAGTCCCATGTAGGGTGTGAGAGGGAAAGCAAACCTTCATTTTCCAAAGTGAAAGGTGTGGATTTCGGTGAAATCAGGACTTGGCAAATGACAGCATTATTCTGTGTCTCAGTTATTTTTCTGTTCTGTCTCTTCTATAACCTAAACATTCTCTCCTTTCAAGGATATTAAGTGCATTTCCTGGTGAGAAAATGACAGGTAGATGCCTCCCCCAGCTTGACCCCTTAGAGGTCTGCTCTACTAGTGCACCTTTACACAGTCTGGGTTCTTTAAGTGCTTGAATTAAAAATGTTTGCAGGGCTTTCTATCCCAGCCATTGAAGGGACACATTCCTTACTAGGACTCATCTTAATGGATCTTAAAGGAGGCTTTCATACTAGTATTTTCCCTAACTCACAGGGAAAAAAATTTCGACTCACCTAGTTTTCAGATTGAACAGCATATGCAAGTACCAGGTCTATTATTTATGAGATGTTACTGGTGTACACGGTGCCTCACACATTTATACTCCAAGGAGCTTGCATTCTTAGTGGGCGAATTACCCAGCATCCTGGGAGCTGTCAGGCTAATGTTTTACCTTAGATGTGCGTGCAGTACTTGCCCCACTGTGCCCGTCTGCCCTTATTTGACTTTGCCTGCGCTTTCGAGCAATACCCATATAGGCAGTGATGCAAAATTTACAAGAGCAGAGCAAATGTGCTGAAGGAAAAACATTAAGTGGGGTACCCTTGTCAAACCTCCTAGAGAGAAGCTGTTTGCTTCTGAAAGCCTTTGAAGCCTGTCAGAAAAGTTTAGCAGTTTGAGTGGTTGCACATTCTTTTTTATTTTAGAAAATGTAAACCTAAGTAATCATAGGTGCAGAACGGTCTGTTGTAAACTTCTTTTTTAGAGTTAGGTCAAGGTTCTGAGACCTATTACATTGAAAGTACTAGAGAAATGTTAATGAATTAAGAACAATGAGATTAAATGCGTACATTTTTCTCACCCAGAAATGGGAAATTCACTACTGTATAACATTAAAAGAATGTCAGTAATTATTGTATCTATTTTCTCTCAGATTTTGGTGCTCAATATTGTCATTAATATTTGAAATTATGAATTTCTTTACCATAAGCTCAAGTTCTCATCCTGGAGTTTTGTTGACTTCAGTGGAGGGTGTTGCATTATATTGGTGCCTACACTGTTTCCCAAATCTGCTTTCTTTGCCACCTCTTAGGACAGGTAACAGCTACTTTGGTGATATTTGCACACACCACGAACTCCATTATATACCTCCCACTCAAGAGGGCGATTAGAACTTACTCCCATTAGTTACTAGAAGTACAGCTTTCCAGATCTTCAGTATTTTTAATTATTGACAAGAACAAAATGACTTGTGACCCAACTTAGAACCAGTCTTGCTGTGATTGGGTGTCTGACCCAGGGGTGGGAATTACATGGAGCTGCCAAGTGGAGGGGAGTGTGCACTGATTCTGATCCAGATTTGCCTTGTGTTAACTTGATGGAACTTCATGGGCCACAGTGTAGCCTTTCTTCTAGACCCTGAACTCTCTGAAGCTGGGGCTGAGAATTTATTATCCTTAACCAGAGACTCAGTGCCAGAACTGCCTGGCAGTAGGTGCGAAACAACTGAGTTATGTCTGTTGAATGAACAAATTAATGGCTAAATGAATTTTCAACTTTCATAAGAAAAAAACAATGTCATTCATTTAGACTGGTTTCCTAAAATGGACAGTCAGGGCAGTATGGAGGGAAATTTGTGGAGGGAAAGACAGCCATCTTTGGTTATGTGTGTGTGTGTGTGTGTGTGTGTGTGCGCGCGCGCGCATATAAATTATCCAATTCAAAATTCAAAAAGCTGGGCAGTACCTGTAACTCAGTGGGAAGGGTGCCAGCCATATACACTGAGGCTGGCAGGTTCGAACCCCACCTAGGCCAAATAAGCAACAATGACAACTGCAACAACAAAAAAATAGCCAGGCTTTGTGGTGGGTGCCTGTAGTCCTCCCTACTAGAGAGGCTAAGGCAAGACAATCGCTTGAGCCTGAGAGTTTGAGGTTGCTGTGAGCTGTGATGCTACTGTACTCTATAGAGGGCGACATAGTGAGACTGTCTTGGGGGAAAACAACGACAACAACAAAAAGTTGTTTAACTCCTGAATTTAAAGACCTATACATACCCCTCATTTGCTCTTCTCTCTTTTTCTGTAACCTTTTCTCCCCAATATGCTTATAGTAAAAATGAATACTTGAACACTTAGAATGAGAGCAAAACTTGTTTGTGGTAGCTTTGAGTGGTAAGGTTTATATGGGTGCCTTTTTTTCCCCATTTTTTTATTGTGTGTGTTTTCTAAATTTTCTGCAGTGAGAGCATGGTTACTTATTTTGTTTTTAGACTTTTTATTATGGAAAATTTCAAACATAAACAGACACATACCTGTCATCCAGTGACAGCAGTTGTCATCTGAGGCCAGGCTTGTTTGACCTTCACCCCTCTTCTCTCCCCCCACTCCCCAGGGTCACCTCATTCTGTCTATATTTCAATATATCTCTAGAAGACAAGAATTCTTTTTTAAAAACTGTAACCACAATGTCATTATCACACCTAAGTGGTGAATGATAACTTCTTACTGTTGTCACATGTGCAATCAGTGCTCAGTTTCCCTTCCTGCCTTCATGATTTCTTTCTTTTTCTTTTCCTTGCTGTATATTTATTTGAGTCAGGATCTGAGTGAGGTCTAGATGTGTCTCTTTCTTCTTCTTTCTTGCTTTCTTTTCTTTCCTTTTTTCTTTAGAGACAGAGTCTCATTCTATCACTCTGGGTAGAGTTCCATGGCATTATCGCTCATAGCAACCTCAAGCTCTTGGGCTCAAGAGATCCTCCTGCCTCAGTTTTTCTATTTTTAGTAGAGATGGGGTCTCACTCTTGCTCAGGCTGGAGAGGATGAGGTCTCACTCTCACCTCAGGAGAGCTCAGGTGATCCACCTGCCTTGGCCCGCCAGAGTGCTACAATTAATCCCTTTTTATCTAGGCTCCCTCTGGCCCTCTTTTTTTCTCAGGGGGTCATTTGTCCTGTGTAGTTTCCCATACCTGTTTTTACAGATTGGATTCCAGCAGCATCCATTAGCTACTTGGTCTTCCCTGTCCTTCTGGTGAATCAGTTCTTAGACCCAGGAATTGGATCAGACTCAGATTTGATAAATTTTCATTGTTGCTGTTGTTCAAAACTGCCTCATAGCGTTCATCAGTTCATCACGTATCTCTCAGGAGGCAACATGCAGGAATGTCTCCCCTTTCGTAACTGCAGCAGCTTTTGATGGTCATTGCCTAGATCCCCTAATTTGTTTATCACCTGTACTCTTTATAGTTAACCTTGACTGCCAGTGTCAGGCACTTGTCTGTAGTGAGTGCTCCACGGGCTGAGTGGTACATTGTGAATGACAGATGTTATGGATCACAGCGTCTACACATGTGCCATGAGTTAAAGTAATCGGTTATAACCACCAAAGCATTTACTACAACATAAATGTCTTAGGCCCTATAGAAACACAGAACGTAGTTTCTCATTGCTGTTTCCAGTGGGTCACTTGAAGAATATCAAATCTGTTTTTAACTATCATACAAGTTATCAGATTGATACTATTTTGGAATTAGTTGAGAAATGTGCTATGCTTACTGAGGACAGCAAGTTAGGGTTGAATGCCCCACTACCCAGCATCTGGAGGACAGTCACAGTGTTCCTTTCCTCTTGTGGACTTTCCCCCTTCACTCCCCTTCCCCAGTCCCAGCAGAGCTGCTGGGCCCTTAAGTGACCAGTGCCAGGTCTTAATTGATTGATGCAGGAGTGGGCTTCTGTGATCAGCTTGGTTTTGCACTTGGGACAGGGGAGGGTGTCAGATCCGTCTCTTTCCAGTGGCCAAAGCTGGAAGGTGTGAGTGCTCGGGTCCTGCTGGTTCTCTTCTCCACATGGAGAGACCAGCCTGCAGTGTGAGAGGTAAGCAGGAGGGAGAGCTGTGGTCAGAGAGGGTTTAGGAACCAAGATAGTCCCCAGGCCTGACTCTGAGACCTGAACAGGGTGGCCCTAGGAGAAGGGTAACTGCTGTGGAGTGAGGCTGGGAGGTTGGTGGGGGTAGTGGCCTAGTGAAAGAAGATGAAACTTTAGTTTCAGTTGTTGTATCTTGATATTATGGTCAAGATTCAAACTGTGGCATCTTCTCTAAATAAAGCCATTATTCTGATTTCTTGCTCATTGGCAGTTATTGTGTATCACGTATGTATGTATTTGTTTTAAGTGAGACAATCATCTGGTTAAAAACTTAAAAAATGTGGGAGTGTAGCAAGTTGAGAGCTAGCACGTTCAGTCTGTGTTAAAAATATAATCCACTTTCTCTTCTCTAGTTCATGAAGTTTGGGGGCTGATTAGCCATATAAGAAAATTTATATAGAATTTTTAAAATCTGTGAGAGAGATATTATTTATCGTGTAGTATTATGAATTGAATTTATAATAGATGTATGAAAGCCTTTGTCATATTGATAGAGCAATAGGGCTGGTAAGTGCAAAAAGTGTTATCATGTAGAATCTTAATGGTGTTCATGTTTAATACTTTTGAAACAGACACAGCTATGTTTCAAATTAATGTGCTGAAAGGAGACTAAAGCATTCGATTTGGAGATACAGTAATTTACTATTTGCTGTTTCTGCATCTTGTGAATGTCAGAGGATAAACTTGGTAAATTAATGACAACTCAAATTGCAGCAATGCCTCATTTCCATAATTACCCTACATTTAAAGTTTTTCATATTAAAATGAGTAGATTATATAAAATACTTTTACTTTGATTTCCTGGAAATAGGCCCTTGTATTGTGACTTGTTAGGAGAGCTTGCAGTTAATTTTCATTGCTACTGTTACTTTTCATGAGTTTTTAGTTTCTTTGTAAAATGTTGCTGGATAATTAAAAAGAATGAAAAATGGAATGTGTGTGTGAACATAGTTGTTGAATTTATAAAGGGAAACCAAGAAGACATGCTGTGTGTTGCATAGTGTCTGAGGAAGCAGGACCAGAACCCACCTCATTCGCCCCATTTTTGAATTACTGACAATACACAAGTTCCTTGGACACAGAGGGGATGAGTGGAGGTGTGTTTTGCTTTACTTGGACGCAGCAGTGCCATCATTAAGTTGTGAATTGCTTGCAAATGTGTGGCTTCTCTCTCCTAAGAACAATTTCAGATAGGTAGACAAAGCTGATTGATAGACTATATATAGAGTGTAGATGAGGGTTTTGTACATGATTTGATTAAGAAGGACCTTATTTGCTCCCAATCATCTGTGACTTGTTTAACCTTGCCCATAAAGTTGTGAACCAGCTTCCATTTATTTCCATGCAGCTCTCTCCTTCTTCCCTGATACTGCACAGGTGAGCGCTGATGAAGTTGCTGCCCTGGTCCAGAATCCTCAATGGCTTCCTAATACCCATGCAGTGGGGCAGTGCCTCTTACCAGAGACCCCAGGGTTCCCCAGGCTCGTCCACTAACTTGCTACCCTAAGTGTCTTAGAATGTGATTCTCTTTGGGGCAGAATTGCCTGTGAACACCCTTTGCCTGTAATAGCAATTCTCAGATTTTGGGGGCTCAAGACTCTTTTATACTCTTACACATTGCTGGGGACCCCAAAAAGCTTTGTTTTTTTGTTTTTGTTTGTTTTGTTTTGTTTTTGTGGAATGTATCTGTTGACATTTACCATATCAGAAATTAAAACTGAAACATTTAAATGTATATATTTGTTAATCTCAGAAATAATAAACCTATTTCAAAAATAAACTATTTTTTTCTGAAAAAAAGAAAACCCTCATACTTCCCAAAACAGCAAAATAATTTAGAATGAGATTTGTTTTGTTTTGTTTTGTAAAACTCTGTAGCATCTGGCTTAGTAGAAGACAGTTGAAGTCTCCTAGCTGCTACATTTGGTCTCTTGTGTTACGCTGTTTAGGCTGATGTGGAGAAAGCCCAGCCTTCCACAGGTTTGCAGGTGGGAGAGGGAGGAGGTTTTTAGTAGTGTTTTCAGATATTTGTGAATGTTCTTTTATACCTCACCTAAACTTGACAATTGGTAGTTTCTTAAAGGTGTGATGTGGAATCTGAAACTCCATGGACTGATATTCTGTACATTAAAATCCATTGCTATCTTGCATTTTGCATGAATCTTTTACCCTGTGCATGAGTTAGTAACGTTATACATTGGCCATTGTGAAAAATATTGATCAAGTTATGCAGATCTTCTAATGATACATCTTATTACTTAAAACACGTCTGTTTTATCCTTATGTTCAGTTGGTAGTTAAACTTGATCCCCTTGAGCCCAATAAATCATGTTTTTAAAAAATAGAAATCTTTTATAGGAATAGGCTTTTTGATGTCACTTAATTTTTACTCTATTTTAAAACTTGAGTGACACAGCACTTTTTTAAATAAACCTTTTTTAGAACAGTTTAGGTTCACAACAAAAGTGAATTTTTATAGCTACAAAAAGTTATGTAATTTAGTCATTGGCCTTATTAGCATCTTGAGACAGAATTTAGCTAAATTTAGCATTTCTTATGTGCATCACTCCTTGATTCTTTCCAGGGCACTGTCCATCTTGTCAGTCGCTGCTGTTAACTCGTGACCAGGTAGCGCCTGAGTGTGCTGTGGCCCTGAAGCTGCCTTCAGTGGCACCCCCCCCACACACACACCCCCTACCACAGGCATGAGCCCCCCTGGAGGATGGTGGAGTGCCTAGGAGGCAGCATAGGACCACAGTGCCCTGGGTGTGAATCCTTGGCAGTATCTGTGACAGAAGGTGTTTTTATAGGAACATTCGTTGTGTGGGCTTTTTCATAAGGCTTTTTTTTTTTTTTTTTTTTGGAGTCAGAGTCTCGCTCTGTCCCCCTGGGTAGAGTGCCACCTCATCATAGCCCACAGCAACCTCGAACTCATGGTCTCAAGTGATCCTCTTGCCTCAGCCTTCTGAATAGCTGAGACTACAGGCACCCACCACAATGCCAGGCTAGTTTTTCTTTTTCTAATTAAATTTTATTTTTTTATTTTTAATTTTTTAGTTTCTCTATTTTTAGTAGAGACAGGGTCTGGCCCTTGCTCAGGCTGGTCTCTAACTCCTGAGCTTAAGTGATCCTCTAGCCTCAGCCTCCCCGAGTGCTGCAGTTACCTGTGCGAGCCAGGCCTTTCTTGAGGCTTTTCTAAGCACACCCTTGAAAAACTGTGCCGCTCTTAATAACCATAAAAATTCATTTTCTCCCTCCCTAGTCTGTTAGGAACCCCTGGAGGAGATTTCTGTCTCTTTCTTCTCAGTGTATCAGTATCACACAGGGGATAAAGCTGATCTTCTGTCTGTTCTGAAAGAGCTTTGCTGGTTTGTGGTTTGTATCACAGAGATGAAGTGTCCTTAGTATTTGTCCAACTGGATGGGATTAGTGATAAATGTGCTCCTCTGGCCCCTCCCACAGGCTTACATTGGTCTCTATCTCTCTCTCTCTTTCCTTTCCTCTCCCTCCCTCCATATCTCCCTCTCTCGCTCAGATAAATTCTGGGGTTTGGGAGGTTTTTTTGTTGTTGTTGGCAGCATATAGAATTCAAAAAATAATTTCTTAGCTTAAGTTGAAATTTTGTGCCTGTTTTCCCTGTTACATGGCCTGTGCTAGTCTTATTTGGTGGCTGATCCATAGGAGTCAGTCATGTTGGGAGCCACAGAAGGGATGTCAGGCAGAAGCCAGTTTATACCCAAGACCGAGGAGCTGGGAGGGATCCACGCTCAGACAAATGCACAGAATGCGGTAGGATTAGTTGTCTATAGAAACTTTCCCTGAAATATAGCCTCCTGCCATATGACTTGGATACAGCTCACTGATGTAGTGAGGGAGCCTCCTCCATGTTACCAAAAAGCTGTGGCAGGAATGTGGTCAGTGAAAAATAACTTAGGAACTTAGTAACTGTTTGGAGTTAACTTTGAAAGAATGTTACAATGAAAGCTGACAACGAAGCAAGTTGTAGGAAAAGGAAAACTGCAAAGTCAAATCTGTGCTCCCCACGTTACTCTTGAGATGGAACCATCGCCTGTTTGGCTGGTATATCCTTGTAGCTGGGAACAGTGACTCATCACAGCTCCATGAAAACATCTTTCCCTTAAGAATATCTGGCTCCTGTTGGTTGGATTCCTTATTTTATTTGTTCATTTATTTTTTGAGACAGACTGTTACTTTGTTGCCCTTGGTAGAGTGCTGTGACATCAGAGCTCACAGCAACCTCCAACTCTTGGGTTTAGGCAATTCTCTTGCCTCAGCCTCCCTAGTAGCTGGGACTCCAGGTGCCTGCTACAATGCCTGGCTATTTTTTTGTTACAATTGTCACTGCTATTTTAGCTGGCCAGGGCCAGATTCCAACCCACCACCCTCGGTATATGGCCCCAGTGCCCTACCTACTGAGCCACAGGCGCCGCCCCCAGTAGGATTCCTTATTAACAAAGGAACATTTATAGCCCTAATTTGGCTCCTAAAGTGCAAGAAGATACTATTAAATATTTAGCTTCTTTTACAGTTGTTTTTTTTTTTCCTATGTACATTGTAGTACAAGAGGACCTGGGCCTGCCTACCCTTTGATTGGCTAACCTGGGTGCCAAGGAGAGTCTAGAACTTTCTGCAGTGGTAAAAAATACTGTATATTTACACTGTCCACCGTGTTCGTCACTGGTTGTGTGTGGCTCTTGAGCATTTGAAATGTGGCTAAGATAGCTAAAGGGCCTACATTTTTAATTCATTTTTAGTTTTTAAGTTAAAGTGAAATAACCACATGTGCCTTTGCTCACTGGTGTCCTTAAAGAAGTTACAGATCTACAGGTCTTCAGGCTGCCAGGTGTGGCCCTGCCTCAGCTTACTGCATTTAGCTCTGAGGCACAGGTAGGCTGTGTGTTTCAAGCTAAAAAAGCTCAGGAAAGTCTGGGCTGGGCTGTGGGATTTGGGCAGACCCACCAAAGTTGGCTGCAGCTACAGGGTACTAGGAGGCAAGGACCTGCCAGCCAGACTCTGTGTTAAAGGCTATTTGTGAAGTGTCTTGTTGCTGAATAGGCTGATAACTCTTGACTACTGATGGTAGGTTAGAGTAGAAGGCTTCCATTTCTCCTTTATTACCTACCTTTTGAAGCCAGAGGAAAAAAGTAAATTGTATGAGAGGTGATTCCTAGGGATAATAAAAAGGAGAGACAAGTTCACTGGTTTAGGAGGAAAAAGAAATCCTGGTGGCCCTCTCTAGTCTGGATTTACCATGCATATTGGTTATTGATGGTTTGCATGTGAGCCCAGCTCATATATTTTGTTCATAAACTGCAAACTTTAAAATTCCTTTATAATCAGATATGTGTGAAGTGTGTGTTTATCATCTACACATCATGTAGTTGTAGTAGGTGCCCTGGTTTAATGAGCCCTTGTTATAGCCGTACCTTGAGCTCAGGGGACCTGCCACGGTGGGTCATTTATACATTGGTGCAAATCCTGGGTACTGCCTGTTTCCCCTTGAAGCTGCAAGTACCACGAGGCCAGGGGCAGGTTCTTAGGTAAGGTACCACGTTCTTGGTGCCTTTCCCAGTGCTAGGGAACATTTAACAGACATAATCTTTTTTTTTTTTTTTTTTTTTTTTTTGAGACGGAGCCTCAAGCTGTCCCCCTGGGCAGAGTGCCATGGCATTACAGCTCACAGCAACCTCCAACTCCTGGGCTCAAGCGAGTCTCCTGCCTCTGCCTCCCAAGTAGCTGGGACCACAGGCGCCCGCCACAACGCCCGGCTATTTTTTGGTTGCAGCCGTCATTGTTGTTTGGCGGGTCCAGGCTGGGGATTCGAACCTGCCACCTTAGGTGTACGTGGCTGGCGCCTTAGCCGGTTGAGCTATAGGCGCCGAGCCAGACGTAATCTTTTGTACCTGCTAGCTCTTTCAATAGATTGCTCCAAAATCTTTCTCATAGAAAGTCCAAAAGTTTCTGATTGGTGAGCAGAAAGCATTTTCTGCAAGGGGTGACTCAGGGACCCAGGCTGGCACCATTGAGAGACTGCACAGCCTGGGCATGGCTCCATAGGCTACAGTGGCATCTATCTGGAGGGAGAAAGGCAGGAGCCGGGGAAGCCAGGCCCAGAAGCAGCGGTTCTCACTTACTCATGCCACTCAGTTCCCGGCTGCTCCAGGGAAGGGCAGCAGGCCTAGGAAAGAGAGGACAGTTGTTTGCTGTATGCTAAGCCAGCCCCTGCCACATTTCAGGTTAAGGTAGATTACTGCAGCCTGTGGGGCAAACCCTGCCAGGTGTTTGTAAGTAAAGATTTTTTGAGACAAAGACTCACTATGTGGCCCTCCATAGAGTACCATGGCGTCACAGCTCACAGCAACCTCAAATTCATGGGCTTAAGTGATTCTCTTGCCTCAGCCTCCCAAGTAGCTGAGACTACAGGTAACTGCCACAATGCCTGACTATTTTTTGTTGCAGTTGTCATTGTTGGTTAGCTGGCCCAGTGGGTTCAAACCCACCAACTTTGGTGTGTGTGGCTGACGCCGTAACCACTGTGCTACAGGCACACTGTGCTAACACTACGTAACACTGTGCTACTTTACATGTAAGTAAAATTGTATTGGAATACACCATGTGTGGGGTATTTCTCTATGGCCCTGACAGGAACAGTGTGCCCACCCTCCCTAGGTCACAGTCTTTATCTTCTGTGTTCGAGCATTTTACTGAGGTTCAATCATACCTTTATATTAATGGTTTTTCTTCATACAGAGCCCCTGTTTTTTGTAACGTTTAATTCTAGCTGTTGTATGTATTTGTTGTGGGAATCTTAGTTCTTACTATTTTCAAAGGGTTAGTGTTTACATGTAGGAAAGGTAGGCCGAAGGTGTGTGTTTTTCTTCGGCATCAGTTTTATAACACTAATTTGTTTGTAGTTTTGATTTTTAAGAAAAAATTTCAAGCTTCCAAAAAGTTGCAGGGCAAGTACAAGTTACTCCTCTGTGTCCTCTGCCCCAGTTTGTTCGTTTTTCTGCCCTGTCACGTTTGCTTTAGCCTCTTCTCTCTGCTGAGAGTGGGCTGCGTGTTGAGTGCCCCTTTTTCCTTAGTACGGCAAGAGGTATTTCCTAAGAATAGGGTATGTCACATACCTCAGCCTGTTATTAAATTTAACTCTAACACTGATCCTGTACTATTCTCTAATGTGCAGCCCATATGCCAGTGCTGTCAGCTGTTCCCACAACGTCCCTTGCAGCATTTTCTCCCGGGCACAGGATCCAGCCCAGGATGGAGCCTTGTATTCAATTGTCTTGTTTTCCCAGCTTCTCAATCTGGAATAGTTCTTTATTTAGTTTTTTTTTCCTTCATTGACCTTGACATTTTTAAAGAAAACAGGCCAGTTATTTTATGGGTCTCAATTTAGGTTTGTCTGATTTGACAGTATCTTGATTAGAATCAGGTTAAGCATCTTTGGCTAAGGTGCCAGGAGAGGAATGTGAGTCCTTCCCAAGCTCCACAGGGAACTGGAGTCCTTACTGTATGGGTTAGTTTTGGTGACTTAGTTTAGGTGGCATCTGGTTCTCCCACCAAATAGTTACTGTTTTTTCT
This sequence comes from Otolemur garnettii, assembly GCF_000181295.1. Classification (NCBI taxonomy): domain Eukaryota; kingdom Metazoa; phylum Chordata; class Mammalia; order Primates; family Galagidae; genus Otolemur; species Otolemur garnettii. Next base: position 1,578,519 of record NW_003852487.1, on the reverse strand, counting down.
TTTGTAATCATTTTTGAGACTCAGTGCAAACATAAAATATTAATTTTTTTTCCTCTTGGGTCATTTAACTATTATATTGACAAATATACTTTTTTAAAAAATTTCAAATTAATATGAGGGTACAGATTTTTAGGTTACATTGTTCTTACTTCCAGGGTAAAGGTCCACGCCCTCCTCACCCAGGAGGCGTGTTGTACCCCCTCACAATGTGTACATTAGATGAGATCCTGCCTTCTGCCAGTTGTCCTTCCCTCTCCCATAAAATATTAATTTTATATCATTTACTGTTTCTAGTAACAGTTTTTCAGTTCATGTGCTTGCATTTCCTAGGTCATGAACCTCATCTGCAAATAGTGATTGTTTCACCTCTTTCTTCCTCTATTTTATATCTCATTTCTTATTGTTTTGTTGAATTGGCTAGAATCTCTAAATAACATTGAGTAAATTCCACCATAATGGGGTCTTTTCTTGTTTCTAACTTGTAAAGGAATGCTTCTGAGGCATTTCGAAGTAAATATAGCTTTGACTTCCTAAAAACTACTTCCTTAAGGAGGCCTCCTGGTGGCAGGCTGAGGTTAGGTCCTTTTGGTAGGTGGGGTGCTGGTAGCATCCCACGACACCCCAACAGTGATTGCTGTTGTCATTGTTAATAGTCATATCTATCTGGTATACCCTAAGTTTTGTGGAAGCAGGGCCAGGTTGTTCTTATTTACTGCTGTAGTCCCAGTGCATACCAATATGCTTAGCACATAGTTGGCACCTTGTAAATAATTGTTGGTAAAAAGAGTAAACAAATAAGAGAGATCTGAACATAAAACTAATCTGGTCTAAGAACATGATCAGAGGTTATATTAACTTAGCTTTTTAAAGATCTGGCTTGCTCACTTTAGCTGGGTGCCCTTGGGCCTTAACCTCAGAGCTCCTGTTTCCTCATGTACAGAAGCGGTACACTACCTTCTTCACAGGTAATTACAAGAAAGACAAGAGATGTATTGGAAGCACCTACCTCAGTGCCTAGTGTAGAGAAATAAACACCCCTGCATTTATGCACCTTTGTTATTGTTGTCGCTGCTGCTGTTGTCGTGAGTGTGAGGGACAGTATTCATTCTCTGAGGCATTCAGAAGGCAGGTTTGTTCCAGTGCAAAGGGAGATGGTGTGGTGCTTTGAGCGGTGGCAATGTGGTAGACCCACCCTCTGGTCTGCTGAGTGTTCTGTCCCCAGCCTGTGCGAGCAGCTGGTCACCTGGCAAGAGTGTCCTAGGTAGCATCTTGCACTGGTTGGAGAATAGGCTTCAGGCTCCCTCTGGGCTCTGAAGTTTAGACGATCAGAGCAAAATCATAGCATTTTATTTCCCAATGTTTTTCTGAGCTGCTTTTGTAGAGATTGGGAGCTCAAAGTACAGGGGATCCGAAAAAACAAACTCAGATTTTACCTTGAGTTAGTTTGAATAACCTTTGGAGGATACAAGACTGGTTAACACTTAGGGGAGGTCTACCCTTGAGTTCTCTGGACGACAAGCTAGGGGTGGGTTGAGGGGTGTGCGGGTTTTCTAAGGAGGGCAAGGAATTTTGGAGATGGAAGCACAGAATCGATGAAATAATTTGTATATGTTTTAAAGGATTGAAAAAAAATACAGAAAAGTACAAAGGATTGGCGACACCCGTGCTCAGTGGTTAGGACACTGGCCACGTACTCCGAAGCTGGCAAGTTCGGACCAGCCTGGGCCAGCTGGGGCAACAATGACAAGTGCAACAACAACAACAACAACAAAAAAAATAGCCAAGCGTTGTGGCGGGCACCTGTAGTCCCAGCTATTTGGGAGGCAGAGGTAAGAGAAAGAAACTGGCTTCAGCCCATGAGTTTGAGGTTGCTGTGATCCGTGATGCCACAGCCCTCTACCGAGGGTGACATAATGAGACTCTTTCTCAAAGAAAAAAAGTACAAAGGATACTTTAGCAATTACTTGTGTACCACCTCCAAGAATGGATGGTGTTCACATTTCTATTTTTTCAAGTCCTTTTTAAAATAAGAGAGGCATGGCCTCTTAGGGAGCTGGGATCTCCTATGGTGTCTTATCCTGTCTTCTCCTTTCTCCAGAGCCGCCCTCCACCCCCCAAATTTGGCTCTAGTCCTTTCCCACGCTCCACACACATGCAGAGATATGTAGAAATAATTCATTGTGCAGCCTTGTATGGCTTTTAAAATTTATGTAGATGGTGCCACGCAGGCGTCTCCATTATAGTATTTGTGTTTTCTGCTTCTCTGAAAAGATCACTTTGTAGGTGATACTGTCAGACATGAGTGACTAGAGCTGTTTCTTTGGGGCCCTGAGATTGAGACCCTATCCTCAAGGCCCTGGACTTGGATTTGCAGGCCTCTCTTCTCTGCCTGTCTGTGTACCTCTCAGCGCTTGCCAGAATGGCCGCCTTTTCAGTTCCTTGAGTGGCCACCCTGACTCCCACTGCTGCCCCTGTTAGATATCAAGTCTAGCATTGCCCCCTGCCCTCCAACCCTTGTCCCTGCCCAAAGGACTACACCTCCAGCTCACTTCTCCTTTGCAGTGAACTGAATGGAGCCAGCAGAGTCCTCTTCAGCTCATGCCCCTGAGGACCTGGCTTTTTACCTACATCAGGGAGAGACTGACTCTAGGGTTGGTGCCATGCTGAGCTAGGGGACTAACATGCTGCTCTCCTCTACAGTATTTCAGGGAGGGCCCTTCTGAGGAAGTTTTGTTTTAGCTGATGTCTGAGTTACAAGCAGAAGTGGGCAGTGAGAAGGGACAAGGAGAGACCTCCCAGCAGTGGTGACTCTGAGGCCAGAGGAAGGAAGGGGAGGACCAGAGGGAGTTGGAATATGGGCAGGTCAAGGTCCCTACACTTAGCGGGGAGAGATGTGAGACCATGCCCAAACATTGGGACCAGGCATTTGGGATTTTAAATGGGAAGGGCTGGGTGACAGACTGGCTCTGAGGGTGGCTGGGGTTGGGGTGAGTGACTTAGTGAGGTCAGTGACCCTGCAGGGCTGTTGACTTTCTAGCACAGGGGTAGGGTCTTGATGTCCTTGCCCTCAAGGACTCTTCTGGCATAGCCTGACCTTGCCATGCAGGAGGGAAGGAAAGGCACATGAAATTGAAGGTATCCAGGAGACTGGCTGGATTTTTTTATTCATTTTAGAGTTGGGGACAGAACATCATTAAGAATTGTTTCTAATGTACATAGTTACCATTCAATAAAAAAAAATGAATTGTTTCTACCTAATATGGCAAAACTGAAAGCTTTAATTTTTTTTTTTTTTTTGGAGACAAAGTCTTACTTTGTTGCTCCCAGTGGAGTGCTGTGGTGTTACAGCTCACAGCAGCCTCAAACTCTTGGGCTCAAATGATCTTCTTGTCTCAGCCTCCCAAGTAGCTAGGACTATAGGTGCCCACCACAATGCCTGGTTGGTTTATTATTATTATTATTTTATTTTATTTTATTTTTTAGAGACGAGGCCTCACTCTAGCTCAGGCTGGTCTCGTGAGCTCAGGCAATCTACCTGCCTCGGCCTCCCAGAGTGCTAGGATTACAGGCGTGAGCCACTACACCTGGCCTTAAAAACTTTAATGTTGAAGTCAAATTACCTGGGTGAAAGTGCCAGGCACTGGGGCCTGGGCCTGAAGCATAGAAATTCTTCTCAAGCCAGAGTCCCTTCAGTACCTAGTACCGCTGCATTTCCAGTTTCATCTTTCAGAACATTGTGACTGTGTAAAAGTAAATGAAAGGAGAATCTCAGCCTGCTAACAGCTTTAAAGAGATGGCCCTGGCCATGATTTAATTTGGGGATGGAGAAAAGAAGCATGTGGTAATCACATAACATTGTACCAGTGAGGGCTAAATCCTCCCTCCCTTCACTGTAAATACAGAAAAACCAAATATGGTAGAAAAAGTATGTCTGTGTTTTCTTATATTTGGAAAACTGGTTGCTGCTTAATTAAATAACTTGAGAGTAAAGTACTCAGACAACTAGTGGTACAGGCTTCAAATCAGTGTCTTACCCTTGGAACTTTTGCTTGTGGTGGCGCTTGCTAGAGGGATTACTGGATAGGATACTTTGTGAGTGTCATCCCCATTTCAGGGATTGATATGCTGAGGTCCAGACAACACAGGGGTTTCCAACTGTCCTAGGAAGCTTGATAGCCTGAGTGCAGGACCTGTGAGCAGTCAAAGTGCTTTTCCTGAAGCCGGTGGAGGAGCCAGTATGTGCCCGCCATTCAGCCATGGCCGCGGACCTGGAATCTGGCCAGCACTTCCCAAAAGAATCCAAAGGATTTGTCTCTAGCTTGAGAGAGCTGTGTGCCAGGACTACCCTTGGCCCTGGAAAGACAGACAGACATGACTCCTGGGATACTGATAGGAGCCTCTGAGAGGCCTGAGGGGGTTGAAGTCTAGAGCCCTGGGCTTTGCAGAAGGGGGGCACTGAGGTGGCTTGAGAGCAGCCCTGGTACATGGGCAGAGAGTGTGGGCGGAGTGGAGGGTCCTGGTGCATCAATACAGAGAATGGGGGGATGGGGGGCCCTGGCATATCTGCATAGAGAATGGGGTGGGGACTGGCCAGGGCCTGCTCCTGCCAGTTCTCTCCCCAGCCTAGCTTATGCTGGCTATGTCTTCCTTGAGGGCACTCCCCACCACATCCACCTAGGTGGCCTGTCCAGTCCTCAAGTTGGGACCCTTAGACCTGTTCTCAGGATCCCGCTACTTTCTTGAAGGTGCCCTGAGGGAACAGGAAAGGGAAGAGGCTGAGGGGCTTACCTGGGGGCAGGACAGCTTGTCTTTCAAGTGATTGTAAGAATTCCAGTGGGGTCAACAAAGGAAGATTTTAAGCCAGATTGCCCCCCCCCATCAGTGATGGTGGCAGGACTTAAGAGCCCTCGCCTTTCTTCCCCACCACCCCTAAGCCAGCTGTTGGAAAAGCCTCCTAACTCATTTTTCTAATTGTGGTAAGATACAGTAACACATAAAATTTGCCCTTTTTAAGTGAACAGTTAGAGAAGCACTAAACTCACTCACATTGTACAGACATCTCCACCATCCCCCTCCAGAACTGTCTTCTCAAACTGCAACTCTGTCCCCATTATACACTTGATGCCTTAGCCTCAACGTAGCTCCTGGCCCCTCTTCTTTCTGTCTCTGTGGCTCCGATTCCTTGTGCCAAGGCCATTTCTGCATCTTTTGCTTGCAGAAACTGCCTGCAGCCAGTCTGACTGTGCTTCCACAAGTGTTCCTAGTGCTTCCCCTAAATCTTTAGTTGATCCCTGAACCCTGAGTGCCTGTCCCTTCCATCTCCCCTGGGACTGGCTGCACCGGCTATCCCCTGCCTAGGTGCCACACTTTCTGTGGGCTTCCCCCATCACTCCTCAGGACCGGTCTGGGGACTCTGTTTCTTTGCAGCAGTTAGTGTTGTCGTCATTGAACACTGTTCGTCACTGCGATAGGCAGTGTCCTCCACTACTTCCTGCCTCGTTAATGTAGAAGTTCCTTGAAGGTGGGACATGTATGGAAACATTTCTGTCACTATTTGTAAGGATTGATTTGGACACCTGGGAAGAGGTGAGCTTCTGCGTGGTGTGTGGGTCCTAGAGGCCAGGATTGGTGAGTGACCTGTGAATGGTCATTGCCGCCTCAGTGTGAAGACCCAGGTGGGGTGCTCCTCCAGGACCCCATTCCTGTGCCCATAGGGTGGTGTGGTCTCTCTGAACTGTCCGGTTCTATTGGCTTTTATCTGTCATCAGGGGACTTGTGGGCCACCTATAAATATATCAAACCCTAATTCTATTCCACAAGCTTCTCACCCTCTGATATATTCTTGACCTTTAAGGGATTATGCCATAATTCTCACATTTGGCAATTCAATGCCCATGTTTGCATAATATTTACTCTTTTTTGATAAATACTTTCACCAGTGTTTTTATTGTAATTCCTTGTAGCTTTCACCTTTTTACCCTTAAAAGTAGTAATTTCATTAGAGAACAAGGGCGTTAGTTATCTCACAGCGACCTCAAACTCCTGGGCTCAAGTGATCCTCATGCCTCAGCCTCTCGAGTTGCTGGGACTAAGGTGCCTGCCACAATGCCTAGTCAATTTTTCTATTTTTAGTAGAGATGAGGTTTTGCTATTGTTCAAGCTGGTCTCGAACTCTTGAGCTCAAGGATCTTCCCGTGTTGGCCTCCTAAGGGCTAAGATTATAGACATGAGCCACTACACCCAGCCAGTGATCTTATTTTGTTCACTGTCATCTAAGAAACAGAAGGTCTGACATATTTTAATCAATATAACTGTAAAATTGGGTAAAATATAGAAGTCAGTAATTTTTTTGAAGAACAGATTATTATCTCTTTGGAGAACTCATCTATCCAAAATGACTTTTTTTCCCTAGAGGATTCCAGGTTATTAATATTGTAGAGTTAATAGAAATTTGTTGTGAGCGGTCCCTGTAGCTCAGTGGGTAGGGCACCGGCCATATACACCGAGGCAGGTGGGTTCAAACCCGGTCCAGGCCTGCTAAAAAGAACAATGACAACTGCAACAACAACAACAAAATAGCCAGGCATTGTGGCAGGCACCTGTAGAGACTCTACCTCAAGAAAAAGGAAATTTGTCGTGAACTTAAAATATTAAAAGATTTTTCTAACCAGCCTACATTATTTAATCTTTTTTAAGTCAAAATTCTTTCTTTTTTTTTTTTTCCTGACAGAGTCTCACTCAGTTTCCCTCAGTAGAGTGCTGTGGCATCATAGCTCACAGCAACCACAAACTCAGCCTCAAACTCTTGGCCTGTAGCAATCTTCTTGTTTCAGCCTCCTGGATAGCTAAAACTACAGGTGCCCGCCTGAACGTCTGGCTATTTTTAGAGATAGGGTCTCACTCTTTTTCAGGCAGGCCTCAAACTCCTGAGTTCAAGCAATCCACCCGCCTCAGCCTCCCAAAGTGCTGGGATTACAGGAGTGAGCCACCTTGCTTGGCCTAAAGTCAAAATTCTTTTGAGAAAATTCTTTTTGTAGAAGCCATTTGTGAAAGAAAACCCAAAAATTGCACTTTAGCTTTTATCCTGTATATCTAAATGTACTTTATTATTTCAAACTTTTTTACTTTATATTTTTATTATTTTATCATATATATAATCCATGCTTACAGAAAAACTGGAAAATATGAAAAGAAGAAAAGTCTCTATAACTCTCTACAGAGATGACTAGAATAGTATTTCAGTACATTTTCTTCACATCTGTTTCCTTTTTATTTTTTATTATTTGTATATTGTGTAGATACAGGGTCTTGCTTTGCTGTCATCTAGGCTAGAGTGTAGTGGTACAATCATAGCTCACTGCAGCCTCCAAGTCCTGGGTGCAAGTTATCCTCCTGCCTCATCTTCCCGAGTAACTGGGAGACTATAGGCACCTGCCACCATACCTGGCTAATGTTTTTTTTTGCGACAGAGTCTCCCTATGTCCCCCTGGGTAGAGTGCTATGGCATCACAGCTCACAGCAACCTC
>NW_003852487.1:1566765-1570752 GCF_000181295.1 Otolemur garnettii | reverse complement strand
TTTTTTTTGTTGCAGTTGTCATTGTTGTTTGGCAGTCCGGGGCTGGATTTGAACCTGACAGCTCTGGTGTGTGTGGCTGGTGCCCTAGCTGCCAAGCTACAGGCACTGAGCCAGTGTTTTAATTTTTTATAGAGAGGATGTCTCACTGAATTTCCCAATTGCCTGGCTCAAGTGGTCCTCCCCCTTTAGCCTCCAAGAGTGCTGGAATTACAGATAATTACTCACACCAGAAGTGCCTTGGGTTTTTTTGTTTGTTTTTAAGTCTATGGTAGGAACTTCCTTCAAACTGTGTATTTGCATATTCACAACTGCTGATGATCAGAATCCCAATTGGTAAGGAACTTAATGCTTAAATAGTCTTTATATGAATACTTTATTTAAATGTGTAGATTAAAGTGCTTTGCTTCCCTAAATTAGTTTATATATGTGACACTCCCTACTGCTAAATAGAAAAGGTACATGGTCTCCTCAGGGTTCCAGGAACAGGGCCCCAGAGTTGGGTTGGGCTGGGCAGGATGTCCCAAGTCCTCTGGAGCAGGGCTTGGTTTCTGTGATTCTCTCTTATCAAGACAGAACCTCTCCACCTTCCATCAGTGTCCACCTTGCCTCACAAACTGGATCAGATAATGCTGACAGCCACTGAAAAGCAAAATGTGATTTTTGATTCTTTCAGAATTGTTTTGAGAGTGAACAAGGGTCAACAGGTCATTGTGCATCCTAGTTAAAGACAAAGGGATGAAGTGTTTGAAGAGTTATTTGAACGAGGAATTATTTTCTTTCCTGTGAATATCAGCTAAGTTATCTCTGGCCTCAGTTTAATTCACATGATAAAAAATGTCAAGGTGGACCTTCCCAGAGCTGGCCTGGATACTAGGCTTCCTAAGTTGGCACAACTTGGTTTGCACCCCCGTCTTCCTCTCAGCCCCTTGTCTGTGCCCTTAACTCCTGCACCAACTTCACCACGCTCTGTAAGTACTTCTGAGTAACTTAGCTTCTCTACACTCTAATTGAATTCCATTGCTCTTTCCTCTTAAAACTAAAAACTAAATCCTGAGGGTTTCCTACCTTTGACCATAATGGAGAAGAGACACCATGTGGAGACTTGGGGTCTCTAAAGGGGGGGCACTGGGTGGGGGTCCCCTCTACAGTCTCAGGAAATAGCAGGCTTCCCATCACGTTTCCTGTAATGTATGTCACAAAGCCCTGGTGCTGTGGGCACAGACTTGCACAAACACTGAAGGAGAGAATTAAGGATGTTTGGGGTGGTGCATCTGGAAGTGGGAGCCTGCAAGGAGACTGTCTGGCTCAGTTTTTATTTCAGAGAAAACTGTTGTGCTGAATAGGCCGTGAGGGATAAATTGATGGGACTGAGGGTGCAATTTACATAACAATTAAACCAGTTTAGTGTATCCTGCAAGTCTACTAGAACCAGGCCTCTCCTCTGGCGGGTATTTTGTGTTATTAATCTGTTTTATGACCCAGTTTCCCCAAATGGATAATTTCGCCTTCATAGTGTTAAGATATATTTAGTGTCTCAGGTACCCACAGCAGGAGAGGGTGGATTTAAAAGTCGATGCAGTTACTTCCTGCACTTTCTTCTTGCTTTCTGCCCGGAGAAGGCTTCCTCGCCCAGGCCTTCCCAGGCCTTGCCCAGGCCTTCCGGCTGGAATGTCCTGTTCTTCTGATTTATGTGTGAACCATAGCCTGCCACCGATATGCAGTTTTTAACGTATTTTCCGAGATCAGAGTAAACGTGGAGGGAGAGGTTGCTCTGCACCAGGAACCCTCCCCTTGCAGCTGGTGGGGGAAGTGAATTGGAAGAGCCGGCTGGTTCCTTTTCCCAGCTCGGGACCTGCTCAGCTTTCCAGGATTGTTTGGAATGCTCTCTCTGAAGGGCCTGAGTCTTGAACCAAATAAAGGCTTTTTAAAATTGTATCTGATTCTCATGCCGTGCCACTTTGTTTTGTTTTGGTTTTTATCCAGGCTGGCTGAGGTCTCTAAGAATGAGTCCCTGTTGCTTGGTAAACACGATCTGGTTGCCAGCTATTATCCCAGCTGCCCTGAGGAAAACTAGAAGCTCGCCACACAAGTCTTTGATCCAGCTCTCCTCTTATCACTGGCTGCTATTTTGGGGGAAATTAACCTGAAGGTGAATCTGAGTGGGTCTTGGAAAAAGACCCTTCCCTTGGGAAAGGCTGAATTGGTTAAACTCTAACTTTACCTTAAATTATCTGAAGTCATTTTCTAGGTTTAGTGTGGAATTTTATGTGGCAGAATAAGAACAAAGATGACCAAGTGTAACGTCATAAAAACATAGCAGTTTGCCCCAAACTTCAGCTTGTGTGTGACCTGGGCAGGCATGCTGTCCCCAGCGTGTCTGTGGATGTGGGTGGTTACAGCTGGCCAGGAGACTGTGTCCCACCTTCCAGTCTCCCAGCTGGGGTGGGGGCAACCCTGTTTCTCCTGGCTCCTCCTTGGTTCATCTGCACGGATAGGGTATAGCAGTCAAATGCTTCTTCTGGAAAGGGGGCTTGTGGGACATTCTGACTCCTGCAAGCCATCATGTGGCTGAAAACCTGACAGCCATTACATGTCTGTCCATATGCATGCTGGGGAGGGGGCCCCCCTCATGCCTTGTCAACATTGTTTTTTGCCTAGAACTAGAGCACTATCCCTACCTTGTCACCTGAGAATCCTGGCTCTGCCATCCGGACATGGTAGCTTTATTTGTCCCCTCCCTCCAGGTCACAGTGAGGCCCCAGCTGTGTATTCTGGTCCCTGACACCATGCTGCTGAGTTCATTGACCTCCTTGCCTGGATCAAGAGCCCTATCTTCTATGAGGAATTTTTATTTCTGTTCTTAGGGCCTGTACTAGGCCTAGCACTTAACAAGTGCTTCAGAAGTGTTTGCTGGCTAGGGCTGACCACCACTGCACTGACCTGGTGTGTGTCTCATCCATAAACCCCTGCGCATGGTTGGTTTCATGGCAGGCCTGTGTGATCTGCTAAAAAAAAGGAGAGGTGTTGGAAGAATTTGACCATGATCAATTGTGAATTAATTTTGCCACAGTAAAGTTTAATTCAGATGATAAAAAATGTTAGATTGCATATTATGCCATTGGCTTAAACATGTCCAGTTCCACAAAGTAATAATAATTTCTGACAATGAGTAACTTGCTGTTCTCTGACTGTTTGGCTATAATTTCTTGTCTGTAAAATAGGCCTAGCAGCCAGTGGTTCCTGCCTTCTAAAAGTGAGAGGATTGAGTGAGTTCACATATAAACTGAGAACACTGTCCAGCACGTTTTAACATGACTATACACATTAGGTGTTAATATTGTTCTGATGCATTAGGATAGAACAATAGGCAAAACAAATGATTTTTTAAAATTAAATTGTGTGGGCTCTGCGCCTGTGGCTCAAGCGGCTAAGGCGCCAGCCATATACACCTGAGCTGGCGGGTTTGAGCCACAACACCTGGCCATCTCTTGGCTGCAGCCATCATTGTTGTTTGGTGGGCCCGGGCTGGGGATTCGAACCCACCACCTTAGGTGTATGTGGCTGGCACCCTAGCCGCTTGAGCCACAGGCGCCGAGCCTATAGTTTTAATTTTATTATGAGAAGCTTTTTAATAAAATGCAGTTTCTTCATTTTCTCATCTGAGGAGTTAGAAGGTTGGAGCTTAGATAGAACCTGTCACTTATTGCTTTGGTGTCTTTGACTTTGGCCAACTAACTTACATGCTCAAAGCCTTAGATTCCTCATCTGTGAACACTGCAGATTCCTACTTCCTCTCTACAATGATGGGTACCTCTTGGAACATACCAGAGGCAGTGAGTCCTTCCTAGGGCCTATGTACCTGACTGGTCATTTAATTAAGATTCACACACGTTGGCTTCAGATACAGTGGTATCCATAAGTGTTTTAGTTGGCATTTAAATTAGGAATGGAGTATTGAAAATATACATAAGGACTATTTTATACTTG
>NW_003852487.1:1565328-1566365 GCF_000181295.1 Otolemur garnettii | reverse complement strand
GTCTCCTCACTTTAGAAAGGAGGGCAGCATTTGGGGGCAGGGGCAAGGTGACTACCCAGCAGCATGAGAGGTGCCTATTCGAAAGTCTGGACAGGTCACAGTGGCTTTTTGACAGCAAGTGAACTCAGATGAGCCATTTAATCTCCACTACTTGGAATTACAGCAGTTGCACGTCTGGAATTTCTCCCATTTCTTTTTGATTTGTTCTGGTGGCGGGTGTTACTTGCCATTGGGTTATTGTTCTTGCTCTTGATGGGGATGTGCATCAGCAACTCTAACTCCTGGCCACTGTGCTGTGTGGGAAGCAGGTCAGAGTGCCAACGTGGAGCGACGAGGGTGCGATCAAGGCAGCCGCAGTCAGTTCTGCATGAGTGGCCGAGCTGGGTTTGGGCTGCAGTCAGCGTTGCTTTTTCTGCTAAAACTCGAAGTCTCTTCACAATGCCAAGCCTAGGATAGAGTGTGCCCTGGTTCCACTTCAGAGGCCTCGTGCTGGTGGTGTTCTGCAGGGCACTCAGGAGACACAGTGCAGTGAGTTTGGCACAGGCCAGCTCTGGAAAAGCTGGCAGGAAGGCTGATCATGAAGTATCAGGGTGGTGTTTCAGTCAGGGAGGCCGGGGGGCTGCAACAAACATGCCCCATGTGGATGGGATTCCTATAAGAGGAAATAGCAGCTCAGAGGAGGACAGCCCCTTCCAGCAGGGACTCAGCCACTTTTAGCATCTCTGTCAGTCACACCAGCCCAGGAAGGGGAAGGCGCAGGGAGCAGGCACTCTCCCTCTGAACTGCTGGCCCAGCATTCAGGCGTGTTCCCACTGCCATCTGCTTGGTGGGAGCTAGTGGTATGGGAGTGCAGTCTAGCTGTGTGCCCTAAAAGCAGAAGAGATGGGTTTTAGGAGCCAAGCAGTTTCTCTATTACGAAAGCCAATCTGAATATCGAAGAAGGATCCCGAGTAAAGGAAGATGTGCTGTGGGCTGGCCGGCCGGGAATGGTGGCTCATGTCTGTAATCCTAGCACTCTAGGAGGCTGAGGCTGGAGA
>NW_003852487.1:1556314-1564799 GCF_000181295.1 Otolemur garnettii | reverse complement strand
AGAGAGAAAGAGACAGAAAGGGAAATGGAGCTTTCCATGGACCTCAGACATCTTGGCAATTGGCAGGGGGAGGGTGAGCCACATTCCATGGCCATCAGAGAGCTGTCAGAGGCTCATAGGGTAGGCACAGATGAGATCAAAACTGTGTTTTAGGATCATAGTGAGAACAATATCAACAAAGATGTGTCTCCTTATATTTATTGTCCCTACCACAGGCCTGGCTGAGGGTGTCACACACTCCCTTATCATTGTTACCCAATTTTAAGGGGTGGGTAGTGTCACCACATCTTACCAGCCAACAGCCCTGGCTTACAATGTGGGGCTGGCTCAACCACTGGTCAGCAAGATGGTGCTTACAGGGTCACCAGGTGGCCAATGGCCAGGCTGAGAAGTGCTACAAGATTAGGGAGGAAAAGATCATAGCTGTACACTGGTCAGGAAGATATGGCTGGGCCTGGAGTTGAGAGTGGGGCAGATATTCTAGGAGAGTTTAGGGAGAGGCCTAGGGCAGTGACACTGGCTGAGGGAAGAAATGAGAGCAGGGAGGTGAGTCTGAAGCTGGAAATTCAAATTCTTTGATAGATTATTTTGGCTTATTTTTTATTAATTCCTCGGTTTTTTAATCCATTCCAAATCCAAAGTTTATTTGCCTTTATACCTAAGCGGGGGAGGAGAGTAGCGATGACATCCAGACACATCCACTCCCCAGCTCTGTAGCTGCCAGTGTCAGACTCAACACAGAGCGACTCCTGCTTTCTGCCCAGTAATTGACTTGAAATGATTTAATTGAGCATTTGGTCCCTGTCTCCATAAATGTGATTACTTTAAATGGAAATGGGTAAAGGGCTATAAATTGGTATTGATTGCCCGTGGTCACGAATGATCAAACTGAGTATTGGCTGTTCCTTTGAGTAGGGAGAGTTTGCTGTTCCCTGTTGTGTCACCAGCACCCTGCACCCACCGTCACAGTGACTGCCAAGGGAAAGGAGACACAAGAGTTTCCGTCTGATTATTTAGCATCAAGGAATAAACAATTCTAAGAGGAGTGGAATCCATTTGTTCTGCTTAACATGCTTCCTTGGAAAAGGCTATTAGTAGCTGCTAAAAGCAAAGCACTGTTTTCAGAATGCTGGATTTATTATTGTAATCTTGAAAATGGTCTTGTCTGTATTTGATTTAAATGTACCAGAGATCTGGCTTCTCATTTTATAACTCAGGAGTTTTCTACCCTTTTTTCTTACCAATTTGTTGTTCTCTCAGACAGGTGATACTTGGTTCTGTTTATACTCCAGAATGTGTCCAAATCCATTTATGATTAAACATTGCTCAAACAGCCAGAGTAAGATTTATTGACACACAGCGGGGTTGATAGGGATGGAGCATGGGGGGTGTCATTTCTCTCTGTTCTGTTTATTTCCGGTTGACAAGAGATGACATTTATTTTTAAATTGTGCTCACAGTTCTGTGACTTCTGCGGAACTTCAGACAAGGTTTCATTTTAAAACTACGGTAAGAAAGGGCAAGATGACTAGTGCTTCTGCCCGTCCCTTAAGGAGTGATAAACTTCACATCTAGAACACATAGTCAGATACTTTTGGTTCAAGCAATTTATCCAAGTAAATATTTGGCTTATTCTCTTCCTGCCTTATTAATTTGCTACTTACTTACATTTTGAAATAGTCAAGAAAGTTTCTAAATCTGTTTGCAGCCTTTACATAATTTTTAAAGTAATGAAACATATCTTTTATGTAACTATTTTAGTACTTATATATCAAGCCCAGGCTAGGCCCTAGGCTTGAAGAAGGGTCAGGGTTCCCATCTTTCAGCAAGCTGGGGTCGTGGAGAAGCTGAGGCTAGAGGAGAGGACAGCACAGCTGGTGCACTGCTCATTCCAGGAAGGCCCATGAGGGGTCAGCACCCTACACGGAAGGATTTTCATAGCCGCTGTCCTTTACTTTGACTTCTTACTCATCTTTAAGGCTTTTTTGTTTTGTTTAAGTGGTCTGTCTTTGAGCCCTGGAAATGTGCTCTGTGACTCCCACCACTGTCACCTTCACTAGATAGCTCAAGGAGAAAGTGGGCATTGTCTTTTCATGCTGGTCTTAGCTTTGCAGGACCAACATGAAAGCTTAGATTAAGTTCTAATCTAAAGCTTAGATTTAAGTTATTGTCATATTCTTTTATAAAAGTGGGGGTACTTTTAAATTTTGTTTTTATAGGCATATTTTATAAAATGTGACTTACATATTTTCTGAACAGGTGACACATTCCCACAGCTCAAAACTCAGAAGGTACACAGTGAACCAATTTTCTTTCTCTTTCATCCTAGATAATGAGTTTCCGAGATCTGGTACAGGAAGAGCATAAAATCCCGTTCTTTTCCCACCCTGAGTTACATTTGTCCAGAGAGAACTGTGTTGTGTGTATGCTTTCAGGAGTTTGTGTGGACATGAGTATGTCCCTAGAGAATCTTGCTGTAGCACTGTTGTGCATCTTTTCCTGGCACAGAAAAAAACCACACCAACAATAATCAGATTTTACATAGGCATATAGGGGTAGCTTTTCTGGTCAGATGAGTTTTGCGGCTTTGTCTAGTGCAGACGGTATTCAAAGCAAGTGTAGATAGAAATGTGATACAGTGCACAGGGTGTTTTGTTTCGAGGAGAAATCATCATTAACGGCTTCAGTTTGCTGGTAAAGTATTTTCTTGGAGTGAAGCTGGTAGTGTTAGGCCTGCTGTTCTGGGGGCTCAGATGAGGGTGGCCCCAGTGCGGGCTCTGGGGGGACCACTGCACAGAGAGCCAGATCATCCACACAGCATGGCTGGCCCCAGCCTTCCTCTTTGACAGTGGTTGGCTAGGACTTGGGCCTCTGATGGCCAGGGGCAGAAGCTGGAAGCTTGACCTTGGAGAAGCCTCCACTTATCAATAGTCAGCTTTTGACTTGAGCAGAGCCAAGTTTAGAATGAATGAAAAGGATATTTTGAAATGCTCTGGTGTTGTGAAATACAGAACTTTGTGAGTTCTTGTGGCTGTCTGCTTTGTTCCTCACTGTGTGACTCACTGGCAGGAATTAGGTCTTGCTAAGTCACTCTGTGGCTAGCGTTGTTAAATTGGGTGTCATTGACCAAACTGGTCACGTCTGTAGCTGGTTCTTTGAATATAAGGAAATGTAGGAAAAACAAAACATGGGAACAATCCTATCACAGGATGGGAGTTGCCACACCACAGCATCAGCCTGAAGCATCAGTCCCCAGCATCTGCATCTGAACCCAAAGGTCAGAATTGTAGGCTGGCAGAGCAGGCGCCTCCAGGAGCCTGCAGGGTTGGGAGCCTGGGTGTCGTCTGCCTGCAAGGGGACATCTGACATCCTGGCACACGGAGGAGCTATACAGGTAAGTATGCACCAGGATGCTAACCCTATCCCACACTGCCTGCTCTGGGGACAAGGGTGGGGGGCAGCGGCTCCTGCCTATGGCCTGGGTGGGCGGGGCTGGGCCTGGGTCCTTCTTGTCTGAGGCCCAGCCAGGCTCAGAGCAGCTCAGAGGCATGGCAGTTCTGTGTGGAGGTGCTAACGTTTGCCCTGCACCTACTGAGGGACGTTTTAGTTTTTCTAAGTTTTGGCACATTACAAAGGAAACTGCCATGTTTTGAGCACACATAAGTTTCATTTCTCTGGAATAAACACATGAGTGCAATCATTAATTCCTATCATCAGCATATGTTTAGTTTTTTAAAGAAACTGCTGAACTAGCTTTCAAATTTTATATTCACTCCACCAGTGTGTGAGAAATTCAACTTCTCCACGTCCTGGCCAGCACCTGGTACTGCGTTTTCTATTTTGGCCATTCTGGCAGGCATTTAACATATCTTAACTCGGCCAGTGATATAGTACCTCTCTTCCCAAGCTTATTTGCCATCTTAGATCCTCCTTAGTGCAAAATCTCTTCATGTGTTTTATCCATTTCCTAATTGTTTATTTTTTTACTAATGAGTTTTGAGAGTTCATTTCACACATACATATATATGTCTTTTATTCAATATGTGGGTTGCTAATCTTTTCTCTCAGTCTGTAATTTATCTTTTTATACTTGTAATAGGCTCTTTTGCACATCAAGAGTTTTACATTTTGATGAAGTGTGATTTGTTGAGGTTATTTTTTTGTTGTTGTTATGGAATTTTTTGTTTGTTTGTTTTGTTTTTTAAGATAGGGTCTTACACTGTTGCCTAGGCTGGAGTGCAGTGGCACCATAACAGCTCATTGCAGCCTCAAATCTCAAACTCCTGAGCTCAAGTGATCCTCCTGGCTCAGCCTCCTGAGTACTAGAACCACAGCATTCACCACCACACATAGATAATTTTTCTAGTTTTCTATTTTTTGCAGAGATCGGGGTCTCGCTATTGCCCAGGCTGGTCTCAAACTCTTATCCTCAAGTGATCTTCCTGCGTCGGCCTCCCAGAGGCTAGTTTTTGTCTTTTATGGATCATGTTTTTGGTGTTATGGCCAAGAACTCTTCACCCAGCCCTAGTTCCTGAGGAGTTCTTTGAATTTTAAATTGTTTTTCCTTATAGGTTTCTCTCTGGCTGGTTTATCTGTAGATTTTAAAAGTTTGCCATGGATTTCTTTGGGCCTGTGTGGAGTTTACTCATCTTCTTAAATCTGTAGGTTTATCTTTTTGCTGAATTTGAAAAATTTTAAGCCATTATTGTTTTGAATACTCTTTACCTCACCCACTTTCTGTTCTCCTTCTGGGATTTTGATGACGTGAATGCTAGATCTTTTGTCACTGCCCACTGTGTCCTTGAGACTCTGAATAATTTATTTTTAGTATCTTTTTCTCTGCGGTTCAGGTTGGGTAATTTTTACTCTTTTAGCTTCAGGCTCACGGATTGCTTCCTCTGCTTCTTTCATTCTGCTTGAACCCATTCATTGAGGTGTATTTCAGTTGTCATATTTTTCAGTTCCAGCCTCCTTTCCCCAGTGCCTTGATGGGGATGGGAGGCCTCCACCGGGGCTTTCTGGCGCCTTGGACACTGGCCAGAGCCAAGCCTGAGAAGCTCCAGCCCCAGCCTCTTCCTCTCCAACTGCCAGATTCTTAATAGCATTTGGCAGACGTGAAAAAGCTTTGTGAGCTGTGTGCGTAGCCTCCTGTTTCCATAAGGCTGTTTATCCTTCAGTCAAGTTTTGTAGTTTTTCTCTGTGCAGGTCTTGCATGTCTCTTGCTGTTTTGCTTTACAGTCATCACTGCTGCTGTTAGAGTTTTCCACTGAATTAATGTTGTCTTCCATGTATGCCCACGTCCTTCTCATCACCTTGAAAGGGATCACCTGTCCAATCTGGGCATGAGGTTGGCTGTGAAGCAGGCCAGATTTGACCGGGGGCTCAGCTTCATGGAGGCCTGGCCTTGTGTGTTATGGTTAAAGTGGGCCCCAATGGATGGAAAACCCCGCTGGGATTTCCCCACTGGGCCCCTGAGGACGGTGTCACCCCTGTGATGGCCCTGGTGAGGAGCTTGCTCCCTGTGAGGTTGCTCCCTGCAGTGTCCAGGCCTATTCCCTGTGGGTACACAGTGGCTCGATAAAGTGACCTGAATCCTAATCTTGAGCTGTTGGCTGTCACTAACCTAAATTATATAATCTTTTTTTAAACTTTGAGAATGATTCTGACCCTTCACCAAGAGGGACATGTGGATGGCAGCGTAAGATGCAGTTTTGCTTTCCGTTTTATTTCGCCCAGGGTAGGTGAGTCCCTGTGTGCTGGCTCTGGGCAATGTCCTGGGGGAGGGGCCTGGCAGGTGGAGGGGACACCTGATGTGGGCACACAGGTGGACCCGTGGAGGGGAACGTGGAGCCTGCCATGGGTGGGGCCAGATTCACAGAGAGGACACACAACAGGAGAGAGGAGGGAGTAAGATGGCCTCAGGGAGGCAGGTGGATCCGCTGGCAGGGCTGGAAGTTTGCATTTTCTTCTAAAAGTGGTAGACAGTGTCTAAGCTGAGGAAGGACCTAATTTGGCCTGGGGTTTCACAAAGGTGGGAGAAGGCATGGGAGTGGATGCCCAGAGCCCTGGGGCCTCTTCTGTAACTGTCCCTTCCACCTTAGGGGCCTTCAGGGCAAGGGTACAGTCTCAGGTACAAGAGAAGGTGAGGAGACATTAGAACCTTTACTGGTTTATTTTTAATCTCCTTTTAGAGTATTTCTTCTTATTTATAGTGTGCGTATCAGTTGAATATATCACATACATTAACTTGTAAACAAATGAACAGTGCACCGACCTTGTGCCCAGGGTGCCAATAGGCTGCCAGGCAGCAAGTCAGGAGAGCTGGGTGGTGGTGACCACGATGCAGCCCAGCAGCTGATGAACGTGTGGCCCTCTGCGGGATGCAATAGTTTCAGGTTTTTAACAAGAAAAAAAGCCTGTAAATACTTAAATTTTCCTGGAATTAGTCCTTAAAAGAGAAAGACCAAAACGGTGGCTCTCCACTGCCTGGGACAATGGCCACGTCACTACAGGTGATTGTCCTCCTGTGATTGAGCTAGGCCCCCACTGTCCGTCTCTTCACCCCTTGGGGCGTGGCTGCAGCTGAGAGGCCTGAAGTTGCTGAGTTTAAAGGGCCTGGTGGCCCCAACTCAGCTCAGACTATGTGGGAAACAATGATTGGGTAATTTCTGAGGGTTTTAGAGAAGGAGCTTGGGAAAATTGTGAAACAAGTAAAAACTAAGTAAAATGAGAGATGGCCATACTGTTTTCACCTCAGTGTGAGAGTTTTGTTTTTCAAAATTAGATTTATGAGGTTAGACAATTAAGTTCTTGAACTTATCCTAGAAGAAGTGCTGCATACCTCATTGCTGACTATCACTATTGTCCCCAGATGACCAAGGGGAGTACTCTGAAGGTGACCATAGTGCTATTCAGTAATGAAATATGTAGCACTTTTCCTAGGATGAGTTCTTGAACTTAATTGTCAGACCTCGTGAACATCAGTGTCTCCCTGTGTCCTGTGGATACGTGCGCAGTGTGGCCTCCTCCTGGGGGAGGCGTGACCAGGGGCCCTGCAGGCTTCCAGTGTTACGTGCTTCCAGGGAGCGGGACTTTGGTTAGGCCTCTGGGTTTGGGTGTGTCCTACGCTGATTTAGTGCAGGAGAGAACAGGATTAGTAAGTACTGGATTTAGCTTCCTCACCACCTCAACATAAATGCCAGCGCAGTGAAGCAGCTTTGCTTTCTCTGTCCTAAGCGTCTCTGCTTCAGAGACACTGCCTGCCCTCGTTACCTAAAATCTCTTGATCTAGAAGTTCTCTAGTGTTGTGCTCGATTCTCATTTTAGCCTCTTATGTACTTTGGCAGTATTTCCTCAGCTAAAAAAATGTTCTTCTGGGATTAGGTTTTCCCTGAGATCTTGGCTAGACGATGTCAACAGCTGAATGGTGATGGTGGCAGTACCAGGTGATTGCAGCATACCCAGCGTGCCAAGACAGGCACAAGTGCACGTTGGCCGCACCCCCTTATACATCACTGGCGCACATGCAGTTTCCAGTGTTTTTTCAGAAACATACTTCTCCTGTGGTAGAGCAAGGAGGTGGTATGAGGCCTATCACAGGTGCTCTTTTGCCTGCTCTGAGGACAGCTGTCTACCTGGCCTGGCTCTGGGGTTCCTCCCTATGCTGCTTCAGGCACAGGCCTTACGTTATCCCAGTATTCTGCTGCGCCTCTTCTCCTTTTCTGTTCCTCTGGTTTGGGGTCCACCTTTCAAAGGTTGTTCCGGAGTGCCTCATGGGCACAGACTGAGTGGTCCAGTGCATGGCAGGCTCTGTGTGAAGAACCCCCCAGTGGAGTGGTCAACGCAGGTACTCTCAGACTTTGAGAGCTAGATACGAGGCAGTTCTGGGTTTGGATCCCAACTCTGCCACGTATCAGTTTCATGGTCCTGAACAGAAATCTTTGTGCCCCTAAGCCTTGTGGAGCTGATGATGATGGTGCCTCCCCTGTTCAGTAAGTAGGATAGTGCTGTGAGGTGGTCAGGGCGGGTGTGTGCCCACAGTGAGCGAGGAGGTGGGTGGGCTCCGGAGGCAGTTTGCAGGGCCCCCTCGCCAGACCCGCAGGTTTGCCGGACGGACTCCTGAGGGATAGTTGCAGCTTGGCCCCAGAGTGACAAACAGTAGTAGAAGAAACACTGTCTAAAAAAAGTTGGCTTAATTTGTCTTCTCAAAGCTGTTTTTGTTTTGGGTTTTTTTGGGGGGGGGCATTCCCAGCTGACTAACTTTGCATTCTTCATTCAAGGACCATCTTTGAATAATCTTGCTGAGTTAGAAGCATACTAAAAATAGCAGAGGAAGTCCTTGCACTGCGCTGTGCAGGTCAGGTCTGGCTGTCCCTGTGCCTCCCAGTGGACCCACTGCTGCTCCTTTGCAAACACTGTCCCCTGTTGCCATGGCAGGGTCACCCCTGGCACAGGACAAAGCACAAAGACTTGCAGGAATGCAGGG
>NW_003852487.1:1545466-1556163 GCF_000181295.1 Otolemur garnettii | reverse complement strand
AGATGCTGTTCAGAACAATTACCATCAATTTTTGAAAACTTTACATGGCCTTGTATTTTGACTGGGGCTTTTGGGTACTTTGGTTTCTTAATTTGTGTGAGTGAAAATGATAATGATGTTGCAGAAGAAGCTTTGGTGCTCTGAGCTGCTGGGTACCAGATAGTGCCTAAAACACCACTCCCTTCTGACTTGATTCTGTGGACCATCCAGACTTTGGTTTTGTTTTATTTTGTTTATTCTGAAGCTCCTTTTGTGTATTTTTAAATTATTTTCTAAAAATTCAGAGTACTATAAATGTGCAAATGTTTTGATTACATGGATTGCTTTTGTGCAGTTTGAGTCAAAATTGTAAGTATACCCCCAGCGCCCAGAGAGTGTGTCCTGTACCCTGTAGGTGTGAATTTACTCCTCCCCTCCCACCTGCTTGAATTCCATTGAGTTTCGCTTTCATATGTGCATGTGAGAGTTGACGGATAGTTCAAATTTAATAGTGAGTACATGAGTTATTTGTTTTTCCATTCTTGTGATACTTCACTTAGAAGAATGATCTCCAGTACCATCCAGGTTGTTACCCCCGTTTTTACGGAGGACAGCTGGGTCCCTGGCCTGGCAAACACTGAGTAGTACTCCATGGTGTACATTGACTACATTTTATTAATCCACTCATGTATCAACGGGCATTTGGGTTGATGCTCCATCTTTGTGACTGAATTATTCTGCAATAGCCAAGTGCAAGTGTCTTTTTGATAAAATGGCTTTTTTTCTTTGTGTAACTACCCAAAAGTGGAATTGCTGGAGCAAATGGTAGGTCTGCTTTTGGCTCTTTGAGGTATCTTTGTATGGCTTTCTGGAGAGGTAATAGCTTGTAGTCCTTCAGAGTTCCTTTCTCTCTGCATCCACACCAGCATCTGTTGTTTTAGGAGTTTTTGATAAGAGCCATTCTTACTGGAGTTAGGTGATCTCTCATTGTGCTTTGATTTACATTTTCATGATGAGTAGAAACATGAAGCATTTTTTCATGTTTATTGGCTATTAAGTCAGTCTTCTTTTGAAAAGCTGTTGTGTCTTTTGCTCTTTTTTGTAATGCGGTTGTTTGATTTTTTTTTCTTGCTGATTTGCTTGAGTTCTTATAGATTGTGTTTATCTGCTGTTTATCAAATGTAGAGCATACAAATATGTTCTCTCATTCTGTGGGTTGTCTGCTTGCTGTATTGATTGTTTCCTTGGTGGTGTAGAAGCTTTTTCATGTATCAAGTCCAATTTATTAATTTTTGTTATTGCTATGATTACCTTTGGAGTCTTCTTCATAAATTATTTGTCCTAGGCATGTTTTTTCTTTAGTTGGGGAGCTCTGACTTAACTGTCCTTTTTAACTCCAAGCAATTTTGTTTTGTCTAAGATGAGTACAGCATCAGAGGTTCTGTGTCTTGTGTGTACCTCTATTTCAGGCTGTGCCCAGCCCAGGGCTCTGGGCCCAGCCTCCACTGTTCTGTGAAGCTCTGTTCTCAATGCAGCCTCATTGCCCAGGAAGGTTGCTGGTGCACTGGACATTACATCTCCACTCCAGGCCAAAAGTGGGTCAGAGGGGTGATGTACAGTGATCCTAATGTGCTCATGATGAGGTTGCCCATCAGTTGTCCCTCTCTTTCCACCGGTTGTCTCCAACTGAAAAGAGAGCAGAAAGTGTAGTTTTCTGTCTGGGTGCATGACTACCCAGAAGAACAGTGAGGGAAAGGAGAGGGGAACTGGGTTTGGGGAGGGTACCCTGCCCTCTGGGCCATTTCACCCTGTGCAGCACCCCTGGAAACTCCAGCCTGTGTTGGCTGCTCACTGCATTCTCTCTCTCTCTCCTGGCTTCACTCCACTAGAAGTGGGGATCATGTGGGAAAGTGGGAACTTCTTCTTGAGAACACCAATCCTCAGAATGCTGGTATCTTAATTCCCCTTTTGCCATAGCAGGAAATAAGATGAACATGGAGTTGAATCTCCTTGGGCTGCTGGGCCACAATGGTGGGGCAGTGTGATCAGGTTAGTTTTTACTGCTGTGCCCAAAGTGAAACCCAGCTTAGTTGTTTTAGGAGCCCCAGCACCCCTGAAAGAAGGCAGTCTCCTGCCACCGCAATCAGAGGCCCGAGCAGCAGGACTGCAACCCTGTGGAAATTAGGAACCCAAGGAATCAGTGGCCCAGCGGGGCCTCGCCTCAGCTCATGTTTTATCTGTGCAACTCACTCGCTGGAACTCGCCTGTGCTCTTGGGGTGTGTAACAGTATCTGGAGAGCAGGAACTGCCCAGAGCTTGCTTGGCAATGGACACACCCAGGCTGGCGACTGGCCCTAGTGGGTGGCAATGCCGATTATAGAGGATTTCTCAATCTCTGCCAACTGCGGCAGCTCCCTTGGCCCTGGGAGGTTTTAGTTCTCAGGGAAATGGGCTGGGATCCAGGTGTGGCACTCAGGGCGGATGGGCTGAGGGCCTGGCACACGTGCAGGCGTGGCAGGTCCCTGGGGTGCAGGAGGTGTAGCATTCAGGTCTGGGCTGAGGCCTTGACAGATTCTCCATATTAGGGATGTAAGCTGAGCTCTGCTGTAGTGACTAAAGCAAGGAAGCGATTTTTGAAGCATTTTTTTAGACACTATCTCTGTTTTGTTTTGACAAATGGAACTTTTTTTAAAACAATGAATACAATACTTTTGTCCTTTATTAAGGCATGGTTGAGGTTTATATTTTGGGGTTCTCTCTTTTGAGCTTTGCTGCTTTCTTTGAGGACGGTATTGAAAGGAAAAGTCTTAAATAGCTTATTTGGATAGTAGTTAATGTCTGTGTGAGGGGAGGAACAGAAAGTTTTCACGTGTTTTGCCTAGAAGATTGCTATTTTTTTGGCAGACTAAGGCTTTATTTAAGGACGAGGCTTTTCCTGGAGTCTGTTTGAGGGTCTGGGCCTCTGAAAGCCTTGCCCTGGGGAGTTTCAATCCTCCAGTCTTTTGGAGTTGCTTGAATCCAGAAAATGAATATTGCAAGCTTCTTCCTGCTCTGTTTCCTTTGTTTCTTCTCTCCCTCTACATTTCAACAGCTGCTTCGTCCTCATGTTTTCTCTCATTGCCCACTATGTGGTCAGGGGAAGTGACAAGGCTGGAGACTACTGGCTTTTAAAAATGTGTGTACTTGTATGTGACTAAACATGAGGAGAAGTGGGACATTTTGGTTGGTTAATATACTTAAAATGCTTAGTGAGTACTATAATAATGGATGATAATTTTTAGATGTTATTATTACTGAATTCCATGTTAATTAAGGGTTAGACAAAAGACTCTTGATTTTGCACGTTACTCTCAAGTCCAGTGTTCTGCTTTCGTGCATCAATGCCAAGTGCTAGTAGCTGACTTAAGGCCAATTATTTGCAGTCATCACGTCAAGGAGTCACTGGGGGAGTGTGAACCAGGCAGCTGGGCAGTGCATTTATCTGCAGAAACGGGATTGTTACTTATTTGGCAACTGATCTGCCTGTGGGACACTGGCACCTTTCCTGAGCCTCTGCGAGGTCCTTATATTTGTGCTTAGACACCCACCCTTCAGAAGGGGAGGAAAAGTTATCTATAAAATACAGATAATCACAGCATTTGTTTCCAGATCACATTAGTATTAGAATGGACCGACATTGCTAACTGCAAAGAATGACGCTGGGGCCCTCCCCAACCCATGTTTAGTGACACTTTAAAACCTAGCAGCCTAGCCCTTAGGACACCAGAGATTGCCCAGGAAGCTTCTGTTTTCACATAAACCTCTCTTTTGAAAAGATGAGACATGGATTTTGTTAGTTTAGTTGGTGGCCACCACTGCCCCTTGGGCGTGCATGGAAAAGCGATGTGGCCCCTTCCTGCTGCTGAGCATTCTCTGATTCTTTAACTGATTAAGCCGACTAAACACAGTGAAGGTAGGATTGTCGCAGTCCTTTCACGGTTCATCCAGGATCAGAACAGTCTGATAATCAATTTCTCTGTGGTTTTTGTAAGATCCAAAGAGCACATTTGAACCTGCAGGTTGCTTTCCATGTTGTCCAAGCTTTTTAGTGCTGATCTCATTCTGCTGTGTATGAGAAGCTTGTTAATATGCATTTACTTCTGATAGACTCTCAATTACTGAGAGAAATACGTTTTTATGAATTCTTACTGATGTACACTAAAATGTACGTGCTGTATGTGCACACACTGGCCACCTGCTCTGTGTGCACCACGTGTTGTGGGGAGAAGAGCCCAGTATCAGTAGCAGCTATGGCTCCTCAAGGAGTTTGTAGTCCAGTAAGGAGGAGGAGACCTAATACTGGCCGGACGTGCTGGCTTATGCCTGTAGTCCCAGCTACTGATGAGGTTGTGGCGGGAGGATTGCTTGAGCCCAGAAGTTTGAGGCCAGCCTGGACAAGATAGCAAGATCCCATCTCTAAAAACAAAACAAAACAAAACCTGCTTCTAAGTTAAGTGTGGGAAATGAGCCCAGGGAGCTCAAGGAAGGCTGCCTCAAGAGAGAAGGGCTTTGAGAACACAATCTTGAAGGATTTAAGTTTATTTGGACAAGCTAGTCTCTTGTACATAGTATCAGTCAGGTGTCCAGTGAATGGTTAAGTTGAATTACTATGGACAGCATTTTATGAAGATCTGTAGATTAATTCATTTGGACTTTTTAAAAGCACCTTCTTTAAATCAGTATGGAGGCAGAGAATAAAAGAGGACTTGCATTGCTGATTTAGCAAGCTCCAATCCCACATATGCTTTGCTCTCTCCATGCCAGTCCCAGAGGGGTGCAGACTGTGACTTCTGTAGAGTCCAGTCATGTGCTTGCCTGGTTTCAGCTACAAAGCACAGGATGCTCCTGTGAAGGACTGAGTTCTTTTTGGAACTGAACTTTAGAAAGTTGGCAGCCCTTGGGTGCCTCCGTTCACCCTCCTGGATGATCTTTGGTTGCATTTTGGCTAATCTTAAAGGAATTTGCTTTTCCAGATACATTGGACATTCTGCCTTATTTGATTTCCCAAACTTTATAGTTCCAAACTCAACTTACACAGTGATTTTTTTTTTTCTCTGTTTGTTTTAAATCTGATGAATCCCCACACAAGGATGAGAATGTCCCTGGCAGGACAACCTGGGGGTACCCCACCCTCCTGACCCTATGTTGCTGGCAGCTCCACTAGTACAATCTGGGTTCTCTTCCTTGGGGAGACACAGGCCTCAGCGGTAAGGAGGGGGGTGTCTCCTCTCAGACCTTCAGGATTGTCATGAGGATAGGCATGCAGTGGGCTTTTCTCCCAGGCTAGAGTATAGAGCCACTCATGCCTGGCCCCTGGTGGAGCTCCACCTTGGATTTACGAGGATCTCTGGCAGTTCTGTAAACTTGCCTGAAAACAAAGGCCTCTGAAGGACAAGATTCTCTTGGGGAGTACCACTAACAATGCAGATCCCTGGAATCCACCCCATCTGGCTGAATCATAGTCCCCTGGGAGTCTCCTGGACTCTGTGGGTGATACTGTAGGAGCTACTGCAAATCCCCTACTGCTGGACTTGAACATGGTCATCTTCCAGAAGAGGCTTCTCCTGAGAAGCAGGGGATAACCATGAAGAGCCATGAACCCCTGGGTAACTTCCCTGTCCTCTGCTGCATCAGGGTACTCGGGACTGCTGACCTCCGGAAGGCCCACCTGGCAAGACATTGCACCTGTGCCCTGAGGAGGGCAGCCTGTCATGGCTGTGCTCAGCCACCTCTGTGGGCATCTGTCCTACCTCTGTGGGGTCTCTTGCCCTTCTCCCCACCCAGGATACTCCAGAAATAGAGGCCAAGGTGTCAGTTATAAAAAGAAACCCCATTGACTTTGGTCAGACCTTTTGCTTCAGTTTTAGCTGCATGTTAACCATTCAGCATAGAGGCTTAAGTGTAGGGTGACCAGGTTTTAACGTTGGTAAGGCGGGACAACATGGCCGCGGGGGCGGGGCAGGGGACGGGGCAGGGCAGGGCCTGACAACAATGCAAACTTTGATAAGCAGTTCTCGATAATCACTTCTCAGCAATTATTTGTTATTATTACAGTTTAACATTATAAAATTAACAAAAATAATATAAAACTCATAGTCTGGCGAAATAGCCACCTGGCAGCCGAAAACCGTATATTCCCTTCTTGTTCTCCCGCCCGTTAGTGCATTCTTTCCAAAAATCAGGACTTTTTTAAAACGCTGCGGGACTCGGGACAAATTGTTGAAAAGCAGGACTGTCCTGCCAAAAGCGGGACATCTGGTCACCCTACTTAAGTGTCTTGATGTCTTTTTTCTTTTTTCCAAATAGAATTAGTTTGTTTACCTGATTGTAAAAATGAGTGCATTCTCTTTATTTAAAAAAAACTAGGCCATAGGAAAACATAAAGAAAGTTAAGTCACTTATAAACAGGAGAACTAGTGCTGTATTTAATTTATACACCCCATGTACCTCTCCACATTGTTGTCACAAGGACTGAGGACCCAGAGCTGAGTGTGTTTGATAGATTCATCCAGAGCCACACATCCCCCCTCCTGTACCCTAGCTCACCCAGAGAGGTAGGCCCCAGAGAACAGGCAGGGCATTGATTTGAAAGGGAGAAAACCAGGGAGTGGTCAAGGTTGCAGCTTTGATTTATGGAGGAGAGATGAAGGCCCAGCAGAGGTGTGGTTGCAAACATTATTTCATCGCCTCAGTTTGGGGAGCCGGTAAGTGTGGCAGGCGCCTCGCACATTTGGCCACCTGATCGAGAACAACAGTTATTGCACCTTCCTAGAGCCTGGCTGCTTATTTCCCTTTTTGCCTTTTGTAGTTTGAGTTTGTATTGTATTTTCCAAAGCCACACTTTAGACATTCTGGCTGTGTTGGTTCATCTGTAATTTGCGTTCCTTCACTGTTCTGTGCTACTGAGCTTGCCAGTGAAACTGGAGTCTCTGCAGTAGAAAAGTACCCACAGCTGTAGATGCTTTTGTTCTTTTTAGTGGGTGTTCTAGCAAATTTATTAAGTTTTTAACAGAAGATATTTTAGGGTAGAAAAAATTCAAAATTGTCAGAATTCTGTGATTTGGGAATTGTATGTGTAAAAGTTTCTTTCAGTACCATTTCCTGAATAGTCTTATTTTTCTGTGGAGCTCTTACAAAACTCAGCACCACTGGCATTCCAATTTCAGCCCTTGTGTAACATGGCCTGCCCTAGGAAAGTCACCTGATTGCATGTGCAGCAAGCATGCTGGCAGGAGGATGAGGGGACCCCTGGGGCTATCCCTTGGGGATCCTGGAGGCCTTTCCACTTTTCCAGCTCTTGGGGTGTGGGGTAATCTGGGCCTTGAGGGACATTCTCCCTCCCCTCAGAGCAGAACCACCTAGCAGGCCAGGGCCAAGCTTCAAGCCAGTTGTCCCATGTAAAATGTGATAGTAACCTGTTATCTAGTTTATAACAGCTTTACCCCTACCCCATTCTCGAGTCTTTTCATTTCTTATAGGACATGGTGACAACATATTCAGAACATTCTGTACAAAGAGAGGTTTGCTGTAAGCCACCCTCACCCAGGGCTGTGTTCATTTTTCCTTCTAGTAATAACAAGGATGACTGAAACATGTTCAAAAGCCTTGTGCCAGGCATTATGGTCAGGGCTGGCGTTCACAGCAGCTCAACCTCTGGCCACACTGAGGCCACATCCGCCTGATGGGCATGGACCAAGTGACTTACTTGCTCCAGGTACTTCCAAAGTACTTAACACATTTTCCCACCAGGTTTGTCTGATTTCACATCCAAGCCTTTAGCCACCGACTGTTCTGCTTGGTCTTCTGCTATTTTCATTTATCGAGGTCTCATAAACACTGTCACACTCCTCCAGAGGCCAGGATCAGCATTTAGCGGTGTTACATGTTGTGTGTGCTTTCGCTTTCTTTGCTTGGACCCTTTAATACTCACAGAACGCTAAGAAATACCCACTCTAACTACCCAATTTTACTGAAGAGAGAACAAAACTGATGTATTAGATTTGCCCAGAGACCCACAGCACTGGAAGGTGTCCTTTAAATGGCCACAAAACATTTCTCCACCAAATTCATACCGTTGTTCCTTCAGCCATCCCCTCAGGGAGATCTGGAGTTTTAAGCAGATTTATAAAATAAGATGTGAAGGAAAATGTGCTTGGAAAATCCACCAACAGGGTAGGTCTCTGCTCAGAGCTGGGCCGGCTGCAGAGCCCTCAGTTGCTTGCTTATTCCCTGCCACTTGCCAGTGCTGTGCTGTGCTGTGCTGTGTCTCAGGTGGGGGTTATGAATTGGGGTATTGTTATTTTCACTTATTAAATTTTTTCACAAGAATACCACCCTTATTATGTTTCTTATATAATTTGAATTAACAGAATTTTGTGTTACATTAAATACTTTTAGCACCTGTTATTTCCAGACCAGCAGTCCCCAAATTAGACCCCAGCTTATGGGAATCCCAGGTGTTGTTGGGCACGCCATCTCCCAAGTCTCCTCCCTCCCAGCTGCTTGAGGCACCACCGAATTCCAGGCTTGTCATTTGCAGTGGCCAGGCCAGGCAGGTCAGCATTTACTTTGAACTCTTAGCAATTCATGTTCTCACAGAGGTCTTCATACAGTCCCCTGCTGTGTCTTTTGCAAGGCTTTTCGATTGGAGCCCTGCCCTGTTCCTCAGTCCTAGTGGTCCTGGCCTGGAAGGGCTGTGACCTTGGGCAGATCAGAGTCTCTAGTTCTCAACCTTCCTAATGCCGTGACCCTTTAATACAGTTCCTGTAGGTCGCAACCCACAGGTTGAGAACCACTGCTCTAGAAGGTCTTCTCTAGGCTGTGCTGTCCCAGCCCAGAGGCCCTGGGGCTCTGGGACAGTGGCATCTCATGAGTGTGCTGGGGCAGAGCTGCTGCTCTGGGGGCTGTACGTGAATCATCGTTTCTCTAGGAGTCTGGGTTCCTGAGAGGCAGAGACTGTCCTGTAGCAGACATGATATTACGCAGTGGCTAGAAGACAGCACAGTCTGTACCCTGGTGTAGCTCTGAGGGGGAGTGACCTTTGTGGAGTTACTCTGATTCAAATATCAATGCTCCAGGACAGAGCCTCTAAAATTTCCCTTTCTTTGTCTTTTCTGGAAGAGGTTTTTGAGTCTGTCATCCCAGGTTTTTTTTGAAGTTTTCTGTGTCACTTTTTAATTGTCCCAGATTTGTTTTTCCCCAGACATGCCTTCCTGCAGTCCTGTCCTTGGTCAGCAGACGTAGTGCCCTTTCTCTTCTTGGGAGATATAGGGGTCTGCGTCGTCTTTTGCTCCCAGTATCCTGTGCTCCTTACTGGACACGTTCCCCAAACATCTGTCCTGTTGGAGAGTGATGCACTCTGGCTACCTTGTGTGTGGCCATTTGGCCTAGGGAAGCAGGAGCAGGAGCCCCATGGTCCTGAGTCTGTGTCCTGCATGGAAGGTTATTCCCTGCTCTTCTTTGTGTCGGATGCCCTAGTCTAGGCCTTGAGGTTGAGCCTCTCCAGAAAGTAAACTGAAGAAGGAAGGGCCTTCTGTGGGGAAGAAGGAAGGGCCTGGGGAGAGGAGGAGTCTGCCACATTAACTTTAAAATATTCCTTGGAAGCTTGCACATGAACTTTCCTCTCTCTCTCTCTCTCTCATTATTTCTTTGCATGTAAAATGAAGTTAGCTGCCTTTTTATACCATCAGGAATTAAGTGGACAATTTTTATTTCTGTGACAACTTTCTGGCTAGTGGGGTAGGTGGTGGGATGCTTCTCCTCTAAGGGTGAGATCAAAATGAAGTTTGGTGACATGTGCTAGTACGGGTCCTGGGGGGGATCTCTGACCTGATACTGAATAAGGCAGCCTCATCTTAAACCAGGTCATCCTCAGTTTGGCCCAATTCCAGGAGTCTTCCATTTCCAGATGGATCTGGGGAATATCCAAGGTCAGAATAGGCTCTTGGTGTGGGAGCTTTAGGGCAAGAATGTTCAGATAAAATATACAACTAACCCATTTAAATAGTTCAATTCTGTGATTTTTAGTGTATTCGCAGAAGTTGTGCAACTGTCACCACAGTCAATTTCAGAACATTTTTATCACCTCCCCAAAGAAACCTGTTCCTTAGTAACCATTAGTCACTCTCCATCCCCCACCCCTCACCCCAGCATGTCCCTTCTTTCTCTGTAAATTGGCTAAGAGTCTTTTAGAGAGATTTCCTCCAAGCAGAGGCTCTGGCTCATTTGGGAACTGTTCTGAGTGGTGAACAGAAGTTCTGGCATGGGAACACCCTCGGCCTTAGTAGGTATTTCCAACAGGAAAAACAGGCAGTGTGTGTGGTCGGGTGTAAGATGGAATACACAGCTCCTTCAGGAAAATACGGTAATTGCAAGGCATACTCGTTAACTCTCCTGCTAGGAACCTTCCCCTGAATGGAAATATTACAGGGAGAGGTGTAATTGGCAAGTCGTGAGCACCCTGGGGAGACATTGATTAGAAATAAAGCAGCATCCTTCCTGGTGTTTTCTCCTCCTCCTCCTCTGAGTTAGCAGTTCCTGCTTCAGAACAATTTTTGGAAGTAAATCAGGTGATGCTTTTAAAATAGCTGTTACAGCAAATATAAAAATGTTTATTGTAACTGGACCACACCTTTCACCATTAACTAAGATAGACTCTCACTGGATTAAAGATTTAAACT
>NW_003852487.1:1528697-1545150 GCF_000181295.1 Otolemur garnettii | reverse complement strand
ATGAAAAAATGCTCATCATCCTTAATCATCAGAGAAATGCAAATCAAAACAACTTTGAAATATCATCTAACTCCAGTAAGATTAGCCCACATCACAAAATCCCAAACCAGAGATGTTGGCGTGGATGTGGAGAAAAGGGAACACTTCTACACTACTGGTGGGAATGCAAACTAATACATTCCTTTTGGAAAGATGTTTGGAGAACACTTAGGGATCGAAAAATAGACCTTCCATTCGATCCTACAATTCCTCTGCTAGGCATATATCCAGAAGACCAAAAATCACTTTATAATAAAGATGTTTGTAGCAGAAGGTTAATGTAGCCCAATTCATAATTGGAAGAAGCCCAAGTGCCCATTGACCCACGAATGGATCAATAAATTGTGGTATATGTACACTATGGAATATTATGCAGCCTTAAAGAAAGATGGAGACTTTACCTCTTTCATGTTTACATGGATGGAGCTGGAACATATTCTTCTGAGCAAAGTATCTCAAGAGTGGAAGAAAAAGTATCCAATGTACTCAGCCCTACTATGAAACCAATTTATAGCTTTCATATGAAAGCTATAACCCAATTATAGCCCAAGAATATGGGGAAAGGGGAGAGGGAGGTTGGGTGGAGGGAGGGTAATTGGTGGGACCACACCTATGGTGCATCTTACAAGGGTACATGTGAAATTTACTAAATGTAGAACATAAATGTCTTAACATAATAACTAAGAAAATGCCATGAAGGCTATGTTAACCAGTTTGATAAAAATATTCCAAATTGTATATAAAACCAGCGCATTGTACCCCATGATTGCATTAATGTACACAGCTATGATTTAATAAAAAAAAAAAGTTTATTGTTAAGCCTTAGTTACTAAACTACTATTACAGTAGGAAATTGTCCTACTGATATTATTTATAGATGGTATTTGGTTTTATCTGACATATCCAGATCCCTGCCTGTTCTGTAAAATGTTGTTTTGTTTTATTAAAACCTCAATCCAGGTGTCCTCAAACTACGGCCTGTGGGCCACATGCAGCCCCCTCTAGGACATTTATCCAGCCTGCCAAGTGTTTTTGCCATCACTGCCTGTCCTGCTTAGCAGCCAACTCATCCCAGGGCCCACAGTCTGGCCCTCCAACAGTCTGAGGGACAGTGAACTGGCCCCCTGTTTAAAAAGTTTGAGGACCCCTGCCTCAATCTATATGCACGTTATCTAGATTCTTAGTTTTTCTAACTGGAAAGCACCTTCAAGGTGATCTATGCTGTTTAGACCATTCCATTTGTTAGTGAAGAAAATGGAAGTGAGAAGAGATTGGGTCAGGTGGATCCAAGCTATTTTCTTTTCTGATGGTGTCACCTGTATGGTATGTCCCCTCACCTCCCATTCCTGCACTCAATGAGACTCAGGATCAAACCCAGGAGGTAGAGGGAGTGGTGGTCTGGAGAGGCCTTTCTGCCCTGGCTTCCAGATTCCTGGGCCCAAGGGGCCAAGGTGCCTCTTCTTTGCCTCACGTCTGAATCCTGTTCTCTGAAGTCCCCCATCTGTCATGGGGCAGAAGCCACATCTTCTTTCCAGTTGGCCTTGATGGTTCTCGTGTGATATGATCTGATATAAGCACAGGGGCTTTCACAGCACAGAAAGTCAAAAGTCTTTACTACATGCCCTTCTGGCAAATCGTCAGATATAGCTTATTTTGCTGGTATATAGCAATTGAGGAAATTGGGGAAAGAGAAAACGGGTGACAGGCTATAGAGACCATCTTTAAATACTGGTCATCATTCCGGCCTTCCTCTCCAGCATTGGTAGAATAGGGCATGTGTACCAGCACACGTGCGCACATGCACACACACACACACACACACACTCCCCATGCACACCACCAGTGTTCCTTTGGCTCTGTTGTTCATGAGTAGAACATACCTTAGCCCAGTGCAGCTCACCTGATGGGAACCCTCAGCCAGAGTCTGGCTCCAAGGTCCTCCCCTTACCTCTGTGGATCAGGGACATGCGGCCTTTCTTCAGATACCTGAGCCTAGACAGATGCTGGCTCTGTGATTTACAGAAGAGCCCAGGAGCCTCACAGAGTAGCTTAGAAAAGTAGGTGCTATGCCCTTCAAGCCAAAGTACTGGTGGAGGGAATTTCCATTGGGCTGTGGGAAACTGAAGAGAGTGGAAATGACATCAGACGTTCCTTTATACCTGACTTAAGAAGAGAAAATTGCAGAATATTTTAAAACAGCCTTGGGTTGCCCTTTAAGCAGAACCACAGGAGTGATACTGACTGCCCATTAGATACCACCACCCCCGTTCACCATATTTCAGCATCTGGGCAGTGCCTGCCATGAGGCCCCGTCCTACAAACAGGATCAAAGTCCCTCCATTCTCATATTGTGTTTAGAAATACAAACCTAGTACCTAGAGGTCAGATAGTAGCTTAGTGCTTAACGTGCCAGCGGCGGAGTGTGTCGTCATGGTGAGGCCTTGGGAAGACCCAACACTGGCCCAGTGGAGGCAGTTTCAGTTACTGATTTTTCTCTGTTGGGTGTGGGCAGTGTGGCTGTCAGAGGAGACGTGGGAAAGAGCACCACATGCTGTGCTGAGTCACTTCCTTTGAAGTGGGTCCCCAGGCAAAGACGCAAAAGGACCTTTCCTTTATTCCCTTTCAGGATTGTAGATCATATCTTAACCTTTTCTTAAATCCCACCTTTTAGAAACTGTTTTACTGAGAGCAAAGGGGTCTTAAAATAGAAGGGGCGTTTGCTCATGTCTGTGCAAGATTTGTGTTAGATTTACTATTTAAACATAACTACAGGATTAAACACAGGAGTAGACCAGCTGTCCAGAGGCTCTGTGCAGGTCACACTGCAGATCTTACCACTGGTTAAGTGTTGAATTCCCACATGAGCTGGACCCCTTCTGAGACTATTAAAAGGGCATACAGATAAGTGTTTACACACATTCTGTCCTTCCATCCATGCTTTACAGGGAGCCCTGCCTAAAAAATTGTACCACTGGCCAGTGTCACTTGTCTCTGGTGGGCATGCTGCACTAATTGGGTTTTGTTTTTGTTTTTTAACTGAGTCTTATAGTTAGCCACTCTTTGGTTGGTAACTTGTCAGTTTAGAAATTAGAAGGTATTTGGGGTAAATAAAGCCTAGATTTTTAATAGGTAGAAGTTTCTTAGAACCAGATGAATGTAGGATAGTCTTCACCTGCTCAGCCAAGCACATGGGTGTTTGCTGTGACACCTAAGCCTGGCAGTCCTCGGCTTGTTTACATATGGTCATCTTCAGCAGAAAACCCAGGGCTGGTGGTTTAAAGCCCTAGACTGAAGTTCAGGATCCCTACTCTCTGAGACTCCCTGTTTTTGTCATATCCTCTGGTTAGCATGACAGAACCTATCTGTAAAATCTCTATAAATGGCAACCATGTTATCTCAGTTTTCCAGTGTACATTCTTTGTGAGGGGGTGAATCCCACCTGGGTGTGACCACAGCTGCTGTCTCAGACAGGAAGTGTCTATCTGTCCGGAGCCTCTGTGGGAGGTGGCTATGGGCACCAGACTGAGAGGGTTTATATCTGTCTGTTCATATGCACTGTAGAAGGACAGCTGATGTTTAAAAGAGCCAAAATTCATGTTCATGGTGTCCTAACAAAAGCATAGAAAATAGTCTTTGGGGCACAGATTTGAGGGCTAAGTCACAGATACTTAGATGAAGGAGGACATACCTTGTCTGTGTTGGGGCTTCCCCTCTTCTGTGTCCTCCTGACCTAACACACTGCTGTCTCTCCCATTGCAGGTGTACTTTCCGATTCCCCAGCACAGCCATAAAGATCCAGTTCACATCACTATACCACAAAGAAGAGGCTCCGGCCTCCCCTCTCCGGCCACTCTACCCACAGATCTCACCTCTGAAGATCCACATCCCGGAGCCGGATCTCCGGAGCCTGGTCAGCCCCGTGCCCTCCCCAACCGGTACCATCAGGTAGGTGGCCCTCAGCCTATCTCTGCCCACTGGGAGAGAGGTTGGTGTCACCCTCTCCCCATGGGGAGAGGGGGTGGTCCTGTGCAGCACAGGAGTCCATGTCTTCTGGGAAATCATTTGTTCATGAAAGTTATAAAACTGTTTAGCTAATGGCTTACATAAAAATCACTGGTGAACTCTTATAAAGAGAAGTTTCATATATTAGGGTCTGTTAAAGCAAGCACAGGTATTTCTTTCTTTAAAGACATTGAAATGTTGGCAGGTGCAGTGGCTCATACCTATAATCCTAGCACTCTGGGAGGCCAAGATGGGTGGATTGCTTGAGCTCAGGAATTCGAGACCAGCCTGAGCAACAGTGAGACCACATCTCTACTACAAATAGAAAAACCATGGTGGCTGGTGCCTATAGTCCCAGCTACTCAGGAGGCTGAGGCAAGGGGATCGTTTGAGCCCAAGAGTTTGAGGTTGCTGTCAACTATGATGCTGTGGGACTCTACCCAGGACAACTGAGTGAGACTCTTTCTCAAAACAAAACAAAACAAACAAAAAGACGTTGAAAAAAAAATTTTCTTTTTGAGACAGTCTCATTATGTCACCCTCAGTAGAGTGCTGTGTCATCACAGCTCACAGCAACCTCAAACTCTTGGGCTTAAGCGATTCTCTTGCCTCAGCCTCCCAAGTAGCTGGGATTACAGGTTCCTGCCACAACGCCTGGCTATTTTTTTGTTATAGTTGTCATTGTTGTTTAGCAGGCCCAGGCTGGGTTCGAACCTACTAGCCCCCGTGTATGTGGCTGGTGTCCTAACCACTAAGCTACGGGTGCTGAGTCATGTTAAAATGTTTTAAAGTATATCTATCAGGATTTGGTGAACATTGTTTCTGTAAGCCTCATTTGTAGAAACTCTATAACATTTTAGAAGCTAATCTAGATTTCAGAGAAAGGAAAGTCCTTCAACTTTCTCTTGCTTGGCATTTTGTACAAAGATGAGCTCCTGGAGGAAGGTTTCAGGGAGAAAAGGGGCATAGTCATGCAGATCTCTAGGGACTGCCTGGTCCTGCCAGCTCCTCATCCCATCCACACAGGGTGGGAAAAGATATGTGCTCGAGGGTCAAGTCAGGAGCTAATAAACTTGAAGTTTTTATTGCTTCATCACAGACTTTTTTTTTTTTTTTTTTGTAGTTTTTGGCCGGGGCTGGGTTTGAACCCGCCACCTCCTCCGGCATATGGGGCTGGTGCCCTACTCCTTTGAGCCACAGGCACCCCCCATCACAGACATTTTTAAATGAAACTGGCTTTACCCTCTGGACTCCTGGTCCATGGCCCTGCAGGGGGGTGGCTTTGTGGTTTCTGCCACAGCACACAAAAGTTCCTCAGCCTGAAGAAAAGGCAGGCTGCATTTTAGGATTGTTGTGAAAATTGTGTCGACCTCACATACATTGTGAAAGGGTCTGGGGCCACCTTTGAAGTACAGCCTGACACTTCTGCTGATTTGGAGCTGCAGATTCGTCATCCCTGTGCCCTGCTGACCAGTGGGCTGACCACCTTTAAGGTTAGAGGTGTAAATTGGTTTCTCTTTGACCATAACCCTGGGTGGCTGGATTCCCCCAGTGCCACAGTCAATGTTTTACTTAAGCTTTTTGTTTTCCTGTCTTGAAGCTTCAATTACAAGTGGGGAACCATTTGCATTTGAGTTGCTTGGAGTTGGCTTCCTTTCTCCCCAGAGCCAGAGGTGGGTGGCCTCTCCCTGGTTGAGAGAAAAGTTCAGCAGCAGCATGTAAGGGGCAGAGCCCAGAGGTCAGGTCCGGAGTCTACGTTCTGACGTGTGAATGGCCAGGTGTGTAACTTGGCCAGTTAATTAAGCTTCACTGGGCCTTGTGGTCCCTGTCTATCAAGCCAGCACTGTGATTTCATAATTCTTTGTGATGGTGATGATAAATGATAATTTACTGGAAACCTAAGTTTTTGAATGTCTGGTCCTCTGCATAAACACATGGTGTTTTATTTACTCCTTGACAGCTTTATGAGAGAATGTTTTGGAATTAGTGATGATAGTTACACAACTTTGTAAATATTCAAAAAAACCACTGAGTCACATACTTTAAAAGGGTAAACTGTATGATGTGATGTGTGAATTGTGTCTCAATAAAGCTATTGAATGCCTTACATATACTTAAATCTTTCTCCAGTATCACCTTGAAGCAGGTGTTTGCAGCAGTTGTTGAGACAGGTTCACATCTTGCTAAGTGCTGATCTCTGCTGTCTCCAACATGGGTAGTGAAAGGCTTTCCATGTACACTGCAGTCCAAACTAGGCACTCCTTAAGGGGCTTGAGAGCTGCATGGGTTGTTAATATCAGGTTTTAATCCAGTCAAATAGAAGCTATTTAAGAAAGCAAAGTGTTTTGGTTTATACCTGGAGGACTTAATAAAATATTAACCAGTAATAATCCAAATAAAAGAGTAGACAGCTGGTAAAGTTATCCAATAAAAGGTTTGTATATAAAATAGCTTTTGTTTTAGAACAGAGGCCGTAGTTTGTAAAGGAGTTAGAAGATCTTTTTTACTAAGTGAGTAAAGCTCACGCTGGTTGGCTGTAGCTCTTCTGAGAAGTCAGTTAGACTGGTGGTAGGTGAGTGCGGGTTTGCGTTGGAGGCTGAAGCCACTCTGCTCCTGGTCTGTACATGACCTTCTTTCTTACTGCTGGGGTTGGGGGCTTAGGTGGCCTGGTTTTTACCCCTGCCACTCACTGGTCCTGTTCTTTAAAGTCTTCTATCGTGGGCAAGGACTGGATTCTAGCTAGGAGAATTATTTGCGGAAAAAGTAGTAACTCTGGGACTGGCTCTCTCACTTTGGAGCCTTCAATTGTTATAATAAAAGGATCTCTGTTTACATCCGTTTATCTTAGTGCTGTGGAATTCAATTGAGTATTTAGAAACCTCAGAGGCCCTTGAGGTTTTGCTTGCCAAGATCCTTTTCAGTTTGAGTTTCTGTCGTAGGGTG
Source organism: Otolemur garnettii (assembly GCF_000181295.1). Classification (NCBI taxonomy): domain Eukaryota; kingdom Metazoa; phylum Chordata; class Mammalia; order Primates; family Galagidae; genus Otolemur; species Otolemur garnettii. Next base: position 1,538,166 of record NW_003852487.1, on the reverse strand, counting down.
GAGCCGAGGTGTTTACAAACACTCTCCGCCTTCCCCGCCGCCCTCCCCGGAGATCAGGCCGTGAAAGGGCGGAGTCTGAGCTGTCCACTCCTGGCCCCACCCCTTTCCAGGGTCACTTTCCTAATTTGGGGTGCCTTCACCTGGGCGGCCTTGGTGGTGGAGATGTGGGCTTGGCTCCTGCCTGGACACCCGCTGAGCCCCTTCCGTGTGGGCGGCTGTTCCTGGGGGGGACCCCCACAGGGAGCCCTCCCATCGAACCCCGCCCTCCCATCGGACACCTCCTTCCCGTTTTGCTCTGAGCGCCTGTTTCCCGGAGTGGGTGGGGTGGGGTGGGGAGTATGCGGTTGGTTTTCTTTCTTTGTTTTTCTTTCTTTCTTTTTTTTTTTTTCAGTTTATTTTTTCTACGCCAAAGTACTCCACCCAGAAAATGAATGAACTCTCTTTGAAATGCATTCCGCTATCTTTAGCAGCATTTTGACCTTTTTCTTTTTTGCGAAGAAGACACATTTTTAGGAAAGAATGAATTGTTTAATCATTTTCTAGGTTTTACAAAAAACAGACATCAGTCTAAAAAATACTCCTCCCAAGACATTTTTTGAGAAAACTTCTGCAATTAATGAGAGAAAAGGCACAGCAAAAGTAACTCATTTTTGCTCAGAAGGGCAAGAGTTTAGAAGCTGAAGGGCCTTTCTTGATTTCTCCAATGTGGAGATCAAAAATGAAAGTAACTTGTAAAATTTGGCAAGAGTTAGCAGAGCATTATAGAAAACAAATTAAACAACTAACTTCAAACTCTAAACCCCTTTCAGTCATGGGGTTTAGAGGTTTAGATTAACCTCTTTCAGCATAATTCTGCTTTATTGCTGGATAAAATTTGACCCCAACTCAGTTTGTGTTGTTTTGTAATGTTAGAGATCTTTTGAGTTATTAGATCTGCATTAGAAATACTGTCTTTTTCTGACATACTTTGGGGCCTTCCCTCAGGGGAGTTTAAAGGTTACTGGCTGGGGCCTTCCTTATGTTTTCAGAAGGAGGCTGTTTGGATGTATAACTGTCTATCCCAGAGATCCTGACCTGGCCAGTCCCCTCCTACACCCACAGACCTTGCCAGCCTCCAGCCCTACTCCATACCTACCTTGTCCTTCCCATCTAAAAACATACAGAAAATAAAAATTTGTGTTCCTTCACTTTTCCGTTTTGCCTAAATCCGTTTGTGGGGGTATTTGGGGCTCTGAAACATCAAGAATATTAAGTGAAGCTTGGAACTTACTGAAGCTCTTGTCTTTATGTTAAGCCGTGGAAGTTTCTGGGTCTCCTGACAGGCACACAGATAGTGGTCACCTCTGTGTGGTCAGGTTATTCAGGGACAGCCCCCACAGGGGTGGGGGGCCTTCCTTGGCCTCAGCACCCACTGAGAGATGCTAACATGCAGGCCTACTTGCTGATTATTTTTCACTAAGACTAGTCAATTTTTAAAATAGCTTCCCAGGGTTTTTACAGTGTTGAATTTATCTTAAGGGATCACAAACATTCTTTAAGATAGTTATTAAAAAATTGCTCCAGAAGTTTTCTTTCCTTCTTCTTTTATTTCTTTTTCAGATTATAGAGATGAGTATATGTCATATAAAATTCAAACATTTCAGAAAATGAAAGTACCTTATTAGGACACTCCCCAGAGTTAATCCCCTCTCACTACCAACCCATCTGCCTCTGAGTTGTATACATACATGATTCTTCCCTAGTTTTTAGTTTTAGAAATTATGTTTGCACTTCCTATGTGGAAATTAAGGATTTAGTTCCCCCCCAATTAAATTGTATCATTTTTCGTTTAACTGATATTAGCATTTTCTTCATTTGAACCACTCAATAATTGTATAGCTTGCTATTTCCTTCCTCATACCTATGGCATGGAGCTAATGATGGCCTCTTTCCGTGTGTGGTCAGATATCTCTGCAGCGATTGCAGGCATATCCTGTGCGCTCTGCCGGTGGTGTTTACGACCATCAGTTTCACCTGCACTGTGACAGCCTTGCTCTGGAGCCCACTGCTTCTTCCAGCCAGAACCTGGGTCTGGGGCCCCTTTGACCACAGGATCATCTTTTCCATCTTCCGGGGAATTTCCTCTGGAGGTAGAGAGGAGAGAGGGTTCTTTTTTTGATTCCTCTTTTTCTTCTTTTCTGATTTGTTCCTTTGTTTTAAGAGAACACCTTCCAATTCGTTTCCTGGGAAAGGGTACAGGACATGTACATTTTACAAAAAAATTTTACATGCTTGGAAAGTATAGTTATTTTTCGTTCCTTCTAGATCAGTGTTTTTCAACCTTTTTTATTTCATAGCATACTTGAACCTATAGTTAAACTTCTGTGGCACATAATTTTTCATCAATTATGTTGATGAAAAACAGAAGTTAAAAAAAAAGAATATAGGCTCGATGCCTGTGGCTCAAGCAGCTAAGGTGCCAGCCACATACACTTGAACTGGCAGGTTTGAATCCAGCCCAGCTCACCGAACAACAATGACAGCTGCAGCCAAAAAAATTGCCGGGCATTGTGGCAGGCGCCTGTAGTCCCAGCTACTTGGGAGGCGGAGGCAGGAGAATCACTTGAGCCCAGGAGTTAGAGGTTGCTATGAGCTGTGATGCCACGGCACTCTACCCAGGGGGACAGTGTGAGGCTCTGTCTCCAAAAAAAAAAAAAAAAAAAAAAGATACTTATTGTGCTTTGAACTGAAAATAATTTAATGATTAAAAATTTTCGCAGCACACTGGTTGAAAATCAGTATTTTAGGTGGATGGTGTTAGTGGGTAGAAAGTTCTAGGATAGAAACGTTTTTCCCTCAGAATTTAAAATTGTTCTCTGGCTTGGAGTGTTGCCATTAAGGAGTTTGGTCCATTCCGATTGTGAGGCTCCTAGGCTTCTGGGTACCTGCACCTGGTAGCACCTTAGGTGACGTTGGGCAGTCTCTTGCCATCCTTTGGGCATATAATGGGAGCTTTTTGATCTGAAGACTTGTTTCCACAATTCTGGGAAATTATCATTGCTGCCCCCCATCCTTGTTCTCTCTGGGGACCAGTGTGTCAGATGGCCTCTTGTTCCTCTCTTGTCCTTTCCTCATGTTTGTCTCTCTACTTTCTGGGAGATTTTCTCCAGTCTTTTCCTTCTTCTTTCTTGGATTTCATTTCTTTTCTTCTTCTTTTAATTTTTAAGAGCATTTTCTTGCCCTCCCTAAGTACTTGCTGTAGTGTTCTTACTCTGTCATAGACATGGGGCCTCCTCGGGTGTATGAACCGTGCATGCTTGGTTTTGAGGTGTTTTTCTTCTCCTGGGCTTGTACTGGCTTCCTCTGGGTCTCCTTTCCGCTTATTCTGTTTTGCTCTATTTACCTGACTGGTAGAAGCTTTCCCCAAACAACAGGTGTGCCTCAGCCAGCTGCTCTCATTAAGAATGGGGTCCTAAAAGGCTGCCTAGGTCAGCAGGAGACGGGAGGTGATGGGATTGGGAGGGGGGCTCCTAGGCAGTGCTGGGGCAGGACCTTTTGCAGCGCTGTCAGTGAGTCTCCCCCAGGAGGCTCCAGGCAGTGCCTTGGGGACAGAGGATACTGCAGCCTCTGCAGCTTTCTCAGTCTCTGTGGTCCCTGCAGAGTCAGGTCTTAGCTAGGTCTCCTAGGGGTAGGGAAAGGACCTGACCACTTCTTATGGACTGGGACCCCTTGTGTTTCAGCAGCACTGCCCTTACCAGAGCTCGGGGGTGTCAGGGTGACCTGGAAGGAACACAGGTACTAAGGAGGAGGCTTGCCGCAGGCTCTGGTGGCTGCCTCCATTCGCCACTGCAGTGGTAGCTTTAGGTCTCTTGTCAGGTTTGTCTTCTCAGCTTGAATTTTTTATCACAGTGTGACTGAGCAACGCTCTGGCCCATTGTCCGAGTTGCATTGCCAGGTGTGTTGTGGATGGTGCTGGGGCACCTTCCAAACGTGGCTCCTTGGAAGGACTAGGGGGTTTCCCCAGTGGGAACAGGGAGCTCAGGATCCAGCAACTTTCTTGCCTGAAAGGGATATGTGACTTGGAACTGGTTTTTCCATAAAAAAAGAGGACAAATCAGTGACTATTGGTCTGAACCGCGTTTAGTCCTACCTCCAGGCTCAGGATGGGGACATTTGCTCTGTGTGCTGATTGTCCTCCTCCTGTGCCCATTCCTGAATCCTCACCTCTACACCCCTGGCAGCTGGGAGCTCGGGTTCTCAGCCCTGCCTCGGGACTTCCCCCCCCCACCACCACTGTCTTTTCTCTCCTGTCCCCTAAGAGATAACTTGGGTATTTATCCTGTCTTTTTAAAGAATTTTTCTTAAATTGCTAATGTCCAGGAGATTTTCAGTGGAGTAGGACAAAATTCTGAGCATGAGACATTGAATTTCTTGATCGGTTTTCCCTTATGGCCTCTGAGGACCCTCTGTGTAGTCCCCAGTGAGGGAGATTGCTTTGGAGCTCAGATGTCCCATCCCACCAAGGCCTGGGGCCCTTGGAACCATCCTCCATTCAAGTGCTTTATAGCCTGGAATGTTCCAGAGCTTATTCGTTGTCTTGCTTCCTGCTTCCCCCTCAGCTAGAGGTTTAACGTCAGAGTGGCCCAGTACCAGGCACAGCCCCGCAGCTAGGCCAGCAAGAGAGGACAGCTGAATGGGGGTTATTGAGAAACTAGCCACCGTGAAGGCCAGAAGAGCCGCGTGAGCAAATGCACGTTGTGCCTCAGCCAGGAGCCACTGGAGAGCCTCCCGGTGCTACGTCTCCCAGTAACTGCCACATGGTGCACTGTCCCGGCTGAGTCCACCCCAGTGAGGCGCTGTTGGCTCAAACCAGGTCTGGTATTCTAGAAAGTAGTTACTAGCTTCCCTGGCCTTTTGCCCTGCTCCTGAGCCAGCCTTTGCCAAGCCTTGTCTTTTATTTCCATTTGAAATCTTTGTCAGGAATGACAACCTTTTCTTTGGGTTTTGCCTCCTAAGGTTTAGACATAAATTTTCTACCATCTTTTATAAAATGACTGCTCAGAACAGGAGTGCAGTAGCCTGCCTGGGCTCAGAGTCACCATTTGCCATCAGAGCTGGTAGAGGAGTGCCCCTTGTCAGTCCCTGCATAGGACTGGAGGGTCTTCCTGTCACCCGGGAGATAGACCAAGCTAAACCAGCTGTCCTAGACCATGTCAAGGAGGTCAGGTGTGTTTCCAAGTAACAGCTCTGCTCAGTGGCCTGCAGCAAGGTGTCACCATCTTCAGGGCATTAGGTGTGCTTGGTCTGGACAGGGAATACCCCTGTGCATTACAGGGGCTGTATTGTCTGTAGACTCAGTGACAGGTCTGGCCCACCACAGCCACGCTCCTGTGGAACACAGCTTTGGACCGTGTATGCAAACAGATGCCTGTGAAAAACCTGATCTTTGAGTGTGTGGATCGTTACTTATAAAATCCTTTCTCTCTGTCTCCCTACCTTCCTTTATAAACTTGGGGTTTGTGTTTTGGGTTCAGAAATAAATTCAGAAAAATTTATGGCTATTAAGTTCCCTATACATAACAGGACTCGCCTGTCTCTACCACCCTCAGGGAAGCTAGTGAAAAAGAACATGAATTTTGAGTTTTTAAAATTCCCTCTGTCCAACATGGAGTCTTTACTGAAAAGGATAATGACCCACAGTTGAATTTACCACGAATATCAGTTGCCACAAGTTTCTCAACAGCTCTTTGCCTTTCCTATCCATCCCCAGCTCATCCAGCAGAGGAAAGTCAGGATTCGGGGCCACCACCTGGAGCTGAAGGGTGGCACCCACAGTGAGGTGCGGGAAGTGGGCATGTAGGCTTGCATGTGGAGGTTGGGAAAAGCCTTACTATTGGGACAGTTGGAGGGGGGTGGTTCCTGGCAGAGGAAATGGCACCAAGACTGAGAAGAAGCAGGAACACACATGCTTGGTTCTGAGCTGACTTTCTGGATGCTTCAGCCTGGGAGGCAGGGCACTGAGGAGCATCCCAAGGGCTGGGGCTCTCTGTGGGCGGACGGACACAGGCTTGCCACAGCCTCTCCCGGGACTGTGAGCAGGGGTGCCTACTGTGGCCGGATGACTGTTGGAGTGCCTTCTGTGGGGTGGGGTCAGGGGTTCCTGCATCTACTCTTGGTGTTCTCCTTGAAATTCTCTTTTTGGAATAGAAATCATTGTCAGAATCAAAATTCATATGGCGCTACAGCTGAAGCCTGCCTTAATTAGTTTGAGGAAACAGGCTCCAGCACATGGATCAGTTCAACACATGCAGATGCAGCCTGACATCACAGTTCCCATGGGGTTGGACGGGAGATGAGAATGGGCACCACCTGGGCCTAGCCAGCTCTCCCCACCTCAGCCCTTGTGCCACGGTCACTGCAGCCCATGAGAAAGGAGACACTGGACTGTGAAAAACACTAAAGTTGAGCTGGTGGTCATGGCTCTGGAAAAAGCCGTAGGTGCCCCTCCCTGTGTGGCAGCGTTTCCAGGAGACTCTTGTGGCGTCTGCTCCAACCGCCACCCCCTACTTGATGTATAGGTGGATGGCGCCCTCCGCGGGCACCTGTCATCTCTGCAGGAGTAACTGCACAGCCTCTGCAGGAGTAACTGTGCAGAGATGTCCATAGCCTTTGCTCATAGCGACATCTCGTGGACACCTCCGCACTAGCTGGCAGCCCCTGGTGACGATCCCGAGTCACATGATTTGTGGCTCACTGTCTTGTGGAAGTGTCTCTGGAGTTGAGATGCAGCCCAGCATGGTTGGGTCCTGTAGAGCTGCCCAGTTGGGCACTGCCTCAGGCCTGCACTGTGACAGGACGAGGGCCATGGCGTTCTCAGCCCCCAGACCAGAAGTTACCACTGAAATGAAACATATTTGCCATTTCCAGAGTCTTGTCTGTGACTCTCTATAACTTTTAAACTTTTGTCCTCTGCTTGCACTTTCTCTGTCCTTTCTAAGAGGCTCTGCGGTGTAATGAAACCTTCACCACTGGGAGGTGGAGTGAGTTTCTTCTCCCCCTGCCATCATCCAGGCAGGTAGGTCTTGAAATCCTGTGTCCTATGGAGCTCTCTTTTCAGGATCATGAACTCATGGTGTGTCCTTCTCTCCTCAGTGTCCCCAACTCCTGCCCAGCCAGTCCTCGTGGTGCTGGGTCCTCAGGTTACCGCTTCGTCCAGAACGTGACTTCAGACCTGCAGCTGGCAGCAGAGTTTGCAGCAAAGGCCGCCTCGGAGCAGCAGGCAGACACCTCAGGAGGGGACAGCCCCAAGGTCTGAGCCCTCCCCAGCTTCACTGACACATGTGGTGATCGAAAGCAACCATAGGGACCCAGTGCAGGTGGCACAGGTGTGCCCAGGGAACATGTCCACGCAGCAACGGGTCCTAATAGCCCACGAGAAATTTGCCTGCGGCTGGCAAGCAGAGCCATCGTCTTTTGCCCTTTCTGTGCCTGCATGAAGCCCATGGGCCATTTGCTGGTGATCTGTGTGTCGTTCGGCAGTGCGGTCTCACCACAGCGCTCCCCACCATCTTCCCTGTGTTCCATCTGTGGCAGACAGACAGCCTCAGAGCTTTAATTCCAGACTTTGAGAGGAATGACACTTTTTGCTAATAACTTGTGTCTTAGTTCTTTTACATCTGATAACTGTTTTAAAATCAATTTGTTGAGGTGAGAAATTTGAATTCCGGAACTAAAGTATAATGTAAACCCAATTTTTCCTTCCCATGAGGCAAAGGCGGCTATTCCTAGCTAAATGTAAGTACACTAATGAAATAGTTGGAGGTCACTGGGATAGATTTAATCTAGACACATGTGTTCTGGTTGGAAGGGTCCTCTCTATATAGCAGGTCGGACTGTGAACCATCCCTTGGTAAGCCCTGTGCTCTCGGTTGCCCCACAGGACGAATCGAAGCCACCGTACTCATACGCGCAGCTGATCGTGCAGGCCATCTCCTCAGCCCATGACCGGCAGCTGACACTAAGTGGCATCTATGCCCATATCACCAAACATTACCCCTACTACAGGACTGCCGACAAGGGCTGGCAGGTGAGGGCTTGAGGTCTAAAGCACTGACTGCAGTTGAACCCCCTGAGAACAAGACACTTCAGCAGGCGCACCACTTCATTTAAGGTGACCAGAGAAGAGCTGGGTGTATTTTCACAGATGGCACACAGTACATCCAAGGTGCCTTGGGACAGTGGTGCCATTGAGTCTACAATAGTATTTTTTATTCATTTCCCTCCTTCGTATGCCCAGAACTGTGAAGATTAGTAAATACTTTGTTCTGTGTCACACTTGCTGTGTCAGAACCCTGTCTAAGGTGTGCTTCACACAGCAGGAGAATACAGTAATCCGCAGACCGAGGCTGTGTGCATTTCATCTTTCTATGGGATCGTGAGGCCTTTCCTATACCAGCCATGATGGACGCGTGTCACACTTGCCTCCATTTCTCTAAAGTCCCTATTTCCTGTTTAGCTTGAGCTCTGAGCTCTGTAAGACCCAGTTTTTTCCTTGTCCTGGACATATCCCTAGACCATGGTTTGTCTTCCCGTTTCACTTTTCTGTGAAGAAGAGGAATGACAGTGTGCTTTGCGCTTTCCCAGGACAGCACAGTTAGTGCTGGTATAGGGGCCCTCTGCCGCCTGACGGCCTATCCCAGCCATGCTGGTCCTGCACCTGTTACATTCAGATTTGGGGTTGGGGGATCTGTTTTCTGATTTGCTGGTAATTGGTAACTGTCTCTGCTTCCCTGCAGAATTCTATCCGACACAACCTTTCTCTGAACCGTTACTTTATTAAAGTCCCACGTTCCCAGGAGGAGCCTGGGAAAGGGTCTTTTTGGCGAATAGACCCTGCCTCAGAAGCTAAACTTGTGGAACAGGCATTCCGGAAACGGAGGCAGAGAGGCGTTTCCTGCTTCCGCACTCCCTTTGGGCCTCTGTCCTCAAGGTAAACCTCTCTGTGCTGCTGTCCTCTAGCTGTTAGGGAAGTTCGTCTTCCCCAGCATGTAGAGGTTCACAGAATAGTCAGCCCTCTGCATCCTCAGATTCCATGTCCTCTGTTGCCGCCAGTCATGAATCAGAAATATTCAGGAAACAATAATTTTTAAAAATGCAGCAATAAAAAGTCATATAAGTAAAAACAGCTACCTACACAGCCTTTACATGGTATCAGGTATTCTTAGTAAAGCACAGATGATTTAAAGTATATTGGCAAATGTTTGTAGGTTATAGGCAAATACAACACCATTTTATATCAGGGACTTGAGAATCAGAAACTTGTGGAGTCCTAGAACCAGTTCCCCATTCTGGGAACAAATGGATTCTGAGAGACAAATGAATTATTTTTGGCATTTAAAAATTCACTTTTTTGGGTGGCGTCTGTGGCTCAAAGGAGTAAGGTGCCGGTCCCGTATACCAGAGGTGGTGGGTTCAAGCCTGGCCCCAGCCA
>NW_003852487.1:1514178-1528357 GCF_000181295.1 Otolemur garnettii | reverse complement strand
GAACCCGCCACCTTAGGTGTATGTGGCTGGTGCCTTAGCCATTTGAGCCACAGGTGCCAAGCCTTTTTTTTTTTTTGGAGAGAATCTTAGAGGACCAATGAACTTCTATAATAGTAGAGTTAATAAACCACAGGGTATTTCTTTAACATTTTGGTTCTTAGGAGCTTAAATGTATGTATTGAAGGGAAGGGTATCTGAAGGCCAGGAACAAATGGGTTATGGCTCACAGTGCTTTCTGTTGGAGTGTTTGATGCCCCAGCGAAGCCAGCTGCTTTCTTCCCTAAAGAGTGCCAGTTTTTGGAGGGGCAAAGAAGGAGATGGCTATTGGCTCCCAGCAGAGCTGATGCTGAGGAACTTGACTTCTGTCTATAGCAGGCATAGCTGAGCCCAGGCCTCTTCTGCCCAGCTCAGGCCTGGCCACACACAGTCTAGAAGAGCTGCTCAGAGACAGCATGGGTGGACCTTGCCCAGGTCACCCATCAGAGAAACCTGACCCAGGTGTAGGGGAGATCTCCAGAGAGGTCCTCTCAGAAATTCTTTGACACAGAAAAAAACGTTAGCAGCTAGTGCTCTCAATTTCAAAATTCTGTTTCAAATGTGATTCTGTGAAAGATTGCATACATGCATAAACATTCATTTCTGGTATTGGTTCTGCCATTGTGATTCTCAGGTAAACTGGTCCTGTTGGTATTGTAAGAATTTTTAAAAATGTTCATCATTTGGAAAGTTTCAGCTGAGCTAAGATTTTTTTCAAACACCACTTTGCCTAAATAGGAATGTGAACAGAAAGTTTACTGAACTATTAGTTTGCTCAGATGGTCGTAAAAAGTACCACAAACTATGAAGCTTACACAACAGGTAATTGCTGTCTCACGGTTCTGGAAGCTAGAAGTCTGAAGTCAGGGTGTTGGCAGAGTTGTTTCCCTCTAAGGTCTGTGGCAGAGAGTCTGGTCCATGCCTATCCCAGAGCTTCTCATGGTTGCTGACAATTTGTCAGGGTTCCTTGGCTTGGAGACGCATCACCCCAACCTCTGCCCTCACCTTCATGTTGCATTTCCCTGTACGTGTTTGTGTAAGTTCCCCTTTGTATAAGGACACCAGTTGTACTGGGCCAGGACCCACCCCCATGACCTCATTTTCATTCAATCACCCCTGTAAAGACCCTGTCTCCAAATAAGGTCACATTCTGAGGTCCTAGGGGTCAGGACTCCAACATATCTTCTTTGGGGGATACAGTTTGACCCATAACAACCAACATGATTTCTTACTATCAGTCAAGGGACAGTTCCAGGGGCTTTCTCTGTGTCCAGCACTGTCCTATAAACCATATATAAGGAGCCCCTGTAAGGAGTATGAGGTTCCATCTTCAGGAGGGTCATGAGATTGTACCAAGTAGAATTTTCAGGATGAAGGGAGATCTTTCAGGCCTGGAGGGTAGTGTGGAAAGAGCTTTAGTGTAGATGAGGAGAGGCTGCCTGACTTCCAGGACTGGATGTGTGTGTTGGGGTATGAAGGAGGTCGTAGGAATGGGGAACTGGGATGAGTAACGCCAGATTAGAGAGGACCTTGAAAGGAGTGTGAACTTTTTGATAAGAACTAGGACCATGACAGACTCAAGACTGTGGAGTGGCCTGGTCACTGCTGATTTGAGAATGAGTTGTGTGAGTGTTGAAATATGCAGACAAGAGCTGAGAGGTCTTGTCAGATTGAGGACAACAAGATAGGAGGGGGAAGCCAGGGGAGACCCAGCAAGCCACACACAGTGGACACAGCACATTTGGAGTGGCCGAGGATATTTGCAACATGGATTGGGAATGTAACATTAAGACTGGTTTCTTCCCCAGACCATACCTGGTCAGTCCCAGCTTCCAGGGTCTGTGCTGAATGAACAGATGTGTTGTGTTCAGTGGTATGGGTGGACCTGCCTTTGGTTCCCAAAGAAGAAAGCTGATTCTGCATCCAGGGCTGAGTCTCAGCTCTGGCACAGCCATTGTTGGGAATACTTCATTTTAGAACCCAGGGTGATGGTGACAGGGCTGCAGGATAAACAGTGGTGCTCTCAGAACTTGTGTGCCTCTCAATTGTCGTTCTCCTGGTGGGAAGCTGTGCCCAGCGCATGGAAGCTCATGTTTTTTGACACAGAAGGCCAAGCCACTTTCATGGAAGACTGGCTAGCACCCTTTAGGAAATGAACCTGCAGAATGTGGCATTTGTTGGGGGCCCCAGCAAGGCTGACCCCACCTACTTGGTGGAGTCTCCCACACCCAGCTTCCCTTGAATGGAGTTTTTTTAACCACTGGCTTCATGTCATCAGAGCACATTGGCACTGCCCAGGCATCACTGTTGGAAACGCATCAAGAGGGTGAAGCCCAGCACCAGGGCATGTAGCAGAAGGGATTTGGGGGTGACATTGGGACACATGATGCCTATTAAGTGTCCTTTCATCCCTTGCCTACTGACTGACAACCGTGCTCCTTTCTGTATCTTTTGTTCACTTTTCAGGAGTGCCCCAGCCTCACCCACGCACCCTGGGCTGATGTCCCCTCGTTCGAGTGGCCTGCAGACTCCAGAGTGTGTGTCCCGAGAGGGCTCACCCATCCCACATGACCCCGACTTTGGGTCAAAGTTAGCTGCTGTTCCAGAATATCGGTATTCCCAAAGCGCACCCGGTAAAGAGTGGTTTTATCCTTTTACTGAATGTGGCAGAACTTGAGACAGCAGGGGATGGGACTGGGTGGGCATGAGGAGTCAACTACCCTCTCTCTCTGTCCCTCATCCAGGTTCACCTGTTAGTGCCCAGCCAGTGATCATGGCTATGCCTCCCCGACCGTCCAGTTTGGTAGCCAAGCCTGTGGCCTACATGCCAGCCTCCATAGTGACTTCACAGCAGCCTGCAGGCCACGCGATCCACGTCGTGCAGCAGGCCCCCACGGTCACCATGGTTAGGGTGGTCACCACCTCTGCCAGCTCTGCCAATGGGTACATCCTGGCCAGCCAGGGCTCAGCAGGAGGCTCCCAGGACACTGCGGGCACAGCTGTGCTGGACCTGGGCAGTGAGGCCAGAGGTAATGTGTCTGTGGCCAGTGGCCAGTGGCCTTTGCAGAAATTCAGGGGCTGTCCTGTCCTCTGAGAGGTAGCACCTTCAGCCTAGAAGTGGGGGCTCAAGGAGGATGGTTCTCAGGCATCTGTCCACTCTGCCTATCTTTGTAAATCAGCCTTAATTGTCTTAAAAAGCTTTTTCATTTGTTGAATGGTGCCTTCAAATGCATATAGCTGTTTCCTTGAAATATTTTTTTCCCTTAAGGTAACATTGAATTAAATTGTGAGATTCTGCATAAAATTAGAATTTAACATTTTCTACAGGAGAAAGAATAAGCCTGGCAGGGTAATTCCTTAGAGCAGGAGTCTTTAGAAGAGTCATTTAGAGCAAAGAGCAGCTGTGGATTTCTTCCTAGGAACTCAATGGGGTAGATGTTGAAAATGCAGCTAATACTGTGGAAGATCCTATCAGGAACTCTTTTACATTAAGCAGCATTTCCTACTTGTTGTTACCACTGTTGACTTAATCTCAGCAGTAATTTTTATTTGTCATAATGAAAACACCATTTTGGTAGGGTGGCATCTGTGGCTCAGGTGGGTAGGATGCCAGCCCCATATGCCAAGGGTGGCAGGTTCAAATCCGGCCCCGGCCAAACTGCAACAAAAAAATAGCCGGGCATTGTGGCAGACACCTGTAGTCTCAGCTACTCGGGAGGCTGAGACAAGAGAATTGCCTAAGCCCAGGAGTTGGAGGTTGCTATGAGCTGTGACACCGCTGGACTCTACTGAGGACGATAAAGTGAGAGTTTGTCTCTATAAAAAAATAAAAGAAAATGAAAATACCATTTTGGTGAAGGAAGACTAAAGCAGATCATTTCACTCCAAATAATACATTCTCTTTTTCAGATTAAATTTTGGTTAGTTCAAGTTAAGGTACTTAAAATATTCTTCTAAAATCCTGCTAATTGTCTTATTTGAAAATACGTGTGTATTTCATTGGTGGGACTTTTCTTTTGAAAACCAAAGTTTTCCCTAGTGCTACTACCTTCATCCCCTAATTGGCAGGCTCACTGCCATTGATGCATATCCATCATGGTCAAGGAACCGACTCATTGGTCAAGTGTGGTTGTGACATGGTTCCTGTCCTGCAGGCTTGGAAGAGAAACCCACCATCGCATTTGCCACAATCCCCACGGCCAGCGGAGTGATCCAGACAGTGTCCAGCCAGGTGGCCCCCGGAGTTCCCGGACACACAGTCGCCATTCTGCAGCCAGCCACACCAGTGGCCATTGGGCAGCACCACCTTCCTGTCCGGGCCGTCACACAGAACGGAAAGCATGCTGTGCCTACGAACAGTCTAGCCGGCAGCGCCTACGGTGAGGCCCTGTTCAGGCTCCAAGCTGTGTCCTGAGCTCTGTGGCTCTGCCACAAGTCAGTGCCTCAAATGTTTTTCCACATCACTCAGTCATCCTGTCAGCTCAGTCAATTTACTGAGCGGTTACTGAGCGGCTGCTACACGCCGGGTACTGTGAAGGCTAAGAAAAGAGGGAGGAAGGAAAAATTCAGATCTCTACCCTGTGTGGAGCTTGCACTCCACTGGGGTGAGGCAAGAGGGCTGGCGAGCCCCAGAGGGTGGGCTGAGCCTCCAGGGCAGGTCACCTGCATCACAGAGATGAGGGGTAGGCTGTCAGGTGTCCAGTGGGATCCAGAGAAACACAATAGCATGCGGTGGGTGAGGGGCAGGGGCACTAGGCAGGGCAGAACTTGCCAGGGACTGAGTTCCCTCAGCAGGGCAGAGAGGCTCGGCCACACAGAGCAGGGCACTGGGCTGGTGGGTGTGGGCCTGTCTCAGATTCCCCAAGTAAACCTCGGTAAACTTCTTCTCCCCATCAGCCCTTACCAGCCCCCTGCAGCTCCTGGCAGCCCAGGCGAGTTCGTCCACACCAGTGGTGGTCACCCGGGTGTGTGAGGTGGGGCCCGAGGAGTCAGCAGCAGCTGGCGCAGCAGTGGCCACTGCCACACCAGCCACCACCACCGGCACCACTGTCACCTCAGCCTCTTCCACTGGCGAGCCCGAGGTCAAGAGGTCCCGGGTAGAAGAGCCCAGTGGGACTGGAACTACACAGGCCGGGGTCATCACAGCCACTGGCCCCCAGGGGCCAAGCCCCGGGGAGTGACATCACCTGCACCGGGTAGAGTGGGACTCACCCAGCAGTGCCCAGAGCTGGGCCTGGCAGTGCCAGTGGCCGCGCCCACAGACACAGGAGCTAACAGCGGCCTGCAGTGCCCAGTGAGCAGGTGGCTCAGCAGCAGCCCCTGGACAAACCTAGCCCTTTCCATTTTATCTCCTGTCCTCTCATGGTTCAAAACAAAAACACATAAACAAGTTCAGACAACTGATTGTATGATTCTGGGAATTCTTTGTTTTTTCTCCTCTTCCCTCAGCACCATATCCTCTCCCCAGGCCTCTGTCAGGGGTATGGGGAGAAGGTTGTAGCTCAGCATGTCCAAGAATGTGTCAGATGCCTCCCATGAGTAGAATAAGGCTCCGTGGCTTCTGTGTCTGGTTGAAGGAACAGCCTCATCCCAGGAGACTGGACAGAAGTGGGCAGTACACACCAAGGTCCCCACAGGAAGGACACCAGAGGGACGCATGCCTGTCCGGAGCAGCCTGGGAACGAGCAGAGGAAGGCAGGAGCCAGCTGACTGCACGCTGTTCTGTGGTGTCTTTTCCCCAATGGTGACGTAGAAAGTATCAGCATTAATTTGGAGGGGCCCAGGTTTGGCTTTGGACCCCCAACTATTTCTTATTTTATGTAAACATGGAATTCAAGCTGAGTCGTAAATCTAAGACAAACAAAAAAGATAATTATTTTTGACATGTTATTTTGTTTTCATCTTCAGACAGTTTAACAACTATAGGTGTGGGGTTCTTACTGGCATTAGGCCCCTCGAAGAGTAAACCTGCCACTCTGTCTGCTAACTTCAAGTAAGATGGACGGCGTCCTGCCTGGTGTCTGCGAGTGAAAGTCATTAGGATGAGAGATCAGACTTGAGCCAGCCCTCCTGCCCCTGGCACTGGAGGCGAGAGGAGGCTGCCTACTCTGCGTGGAGGACCTGCCATGTTCACCAGTGGCTTTGTCATCCTGAGGTTGATGGATACAGTGGGACCTACCAGTGTCAAGCGCAGTCTGCCCATGCTGCTTGTCCCCAGATGACAGCTTCCTGACCACCCAGTTCTAATCTTCTGTTGTAAATTTGAATGCTTTTTTCTCCCTGACCTGAATGAAGCACTAGGGCCCTGGTCAGCCAGCAGAAAGGAGACCTCCATGCAGCAGTCGGTGAGCAGGCTGTGCCCACCACGTTCCACTCCCACTAACTGACTTGGCTTTGTAGCCAGCACAGTGAGAACCAAAGGACAGGCTGCTCTGAATGATCCTGTGGCTCCCAGGCCCCCTCAGGATGTCCCTGTACCAGAGCCAGGGCTGGCTGGTGTTTGGCTCGATTTGGGGATGAGATTGGAGTCCTTCAGCTTCTCACATTTTCAGGAAATGCTACATCCATCTACATAAAGATTGACTTTAAGTTTTATCAGTCAGTCTGATACTGGTTTTCCTAGGAGCAGACTACAACTAGAAAGGACAAGTTTGAGAGGTCGAGAAGTCTCAGATGAATGGCTGTTGTTAGAAGTAGCCTGTCCTCAGCATCCCAGCCTTAGCCATGGCCCTGGTGGAGAAGCTGCAGAGAGATCCAGTTTCCTGGAGAGTGTCTGAGGGAACAGCAGATGGTCCCACAAGAACCAGGTCCTAGGTGGGCATGGGCTGCCTTAAAGGGACACACCCTTCAAAATGATTCTGAGGTGGTACAGAAGACTGGCAGCCACTGTGACCAGGCCACAGCCACACCAGGGCCACTGCCCCCCAGGACAAGTGTAGAATGTCCGCCAGCTTCCTCTTTTCTGTCTGGGAGGGAAAATCCCCATTCTGTTGTTTTTTTAAGCCCCTCTAACCAGTTGTTTCTATGGCACTAAACTCTAAGTGGGAAATAAGCTCTTTTTTGCAGTCCATACCTGTTGCCTCCGGATGGGAGGAAAACAGCTGGGGGTGCATCCTCAGGTGTCATTCCTGCTACCCACAATGCTCTCTTTTCCATACTCATAGTTTCTGGTATTTGTGTGAACTTTTTCCTTCCAGTGTGCCTGGTGCGTGCATAGGTGGGAATGAGCAGGTGGGGCAGTGAGGTTGGCCGCGCAGGAGCTCTCTAGGGTCTGTCACAGGGGCTTCAGGGCCGCCTGCTGCTACTTCCTGTCCTACTGACTGTTTCTTCCCAGAGGTGCATGTGGTCACCCTCAGAGGAGAGCTTTGTTTGTTTTTGGATTGTCCCATCTGCCCTAGGTTTATCTCCTTATGAAAGCTGATGTCATCTGCAGAGAGCACCCAGTGCCAGCCAGAAAAGAATGCTGTTTACAAAGTGTTTGCTTGCATCTTTGCCTGGTCTGATCAGTCTGCATCCAGCCCATTTGCTTCCTGGCTTTGAGATGTTTTGGTTTCTGTCCTTTTTCACTCTCATATTTATGCCAGTTCCAGGCAAAGGAAAAGAACGGGAGGGGATGGATGACCAGGAAACGGAGAGGACAGAAATTGGGGGTGACATCCTGCCACACAGAGTCAGCACCTTTTAGCTTCTGCTGGGACTGAGAAGAGAAGTGGCCCTAGAGGTCAGCTCAGACCCCAAATGGGGCAGCAGAGGAGGGTTGGGCTGAGGAACTGCCACTCAGGACTTGTAAACAATGAGGTTTTTAAGAGTTTTAGCCATCTGACCAGGTAGCATGCCTAGCTCGTGCCAGAACTAATCCTGGAACTGGTAACTGGAGGCCCAGGAATGGCTGGTGACTAGAGGAGCTGCACATCCTGCCCAGAGCTCTCTCTTGTCTATGAGCCAACCAAGTGAGAGTCTCTTTGCTGAACTCACCCACAGAAGCAAGAGCACAGGCCAGGGAGACCAAGAGAGCCACAGCCTGTGGTCTGGGTGGCCTATTACCCCCTATGGTTTAGAATGAGGGCCCAGGTGACTTTCTCTGGGTTGTTAAGGGTGAACTGACCCTAGCAGTGTCAAGTGGGGGAATGAAAAAATTTGATTCCAGTATGATACCAGAGGCTTTTGTTCACCCTAGGGCTCAAATCTCTGGCATGACTTGCGGGAGATCAGCCAGGTTGAGGTGATTATTCTGGGAAGAGCTCCCTCCTGCTTTGGGCCCTCTCATGGGTGCTCCCTCTTAGGCCCTGAAGCCTGGTAACCCTCTTCTTTCTTCTGCTTCTTGGTTGACAAATTACCAGGTTTACCAAATGTAGGAAAACATATTCTTTGAATAAGAATTAGGTCACAAAACTTGTTAGATAGTTGAGCATGTGCCCATCAAGACAGTCGAATATGCTATGGGAAGTGAAGAGAATTGTACCTTTCCACCTGCTGCCAGAACCATGCTTGGCCCAGGGCACTTTCTTTCATGCTGGCTCCTGCCATCAGCCCAGGGTCCATGGTGCAGCAGAGCCATGGGTCACAGAGAGACCCAGGTCATCCCAGGTGGATGGTGCACATCCATCCTTAGCTGTTTGCATCTGTCTTTCCATTCTGAGGTTTCCCTGGTAACATCTAGCCTCTGTTGAGTGTGGAGAGTCTGTCATTCAAAGCCTTTGAGGCATTAAAGTAGAACATTGCTTTTCTAAATCCTTAAAAACGATACACCTAGAACCTAGAACCCTTTGTCCCAACTTGAATCCCCTCTTGGAGTTAAGGCTGTGCATGGCCAGACAGACCTGCAGTGCCCCAGTTCTCTCCCTGATTTCACCTTAGAGGTTGCTGTGTGCTCAGGGAAGACAGAACCATGTGGTCTGGTCCCCTTTGCACAGTCCTTCGAGACCGGTGCTGAAAAGACCCAAGGAGTGTACTGAGACCAGGGAGGCAGAGACCCACGAACACCACACCAACAGCCCCCTTCAGGTCTGCTTTGTTCCTATTGGGGTTTGCTATTGATTTGTATTTTCTTTATCTCTTATCTAAGAACTAAGCCAATGAAAATGATAGAAATGAATTTCTGAGTTGCTGAGTATTGTGTGATGCGAGGGACCATTCTTTGTGTTTCTCAAGCCAGGAATGGGTCTGGTGGTGCTTTGCTAACACCTCCCTTCCCTGTGCCACAGATGCTCCCAGCCCCCGAAGTTCTCTGCTGAGGCTGATCTTGGCCTCCTAGCTTCTAGATCTCTTTTGTGTACCTGCTAGTCCTGATGAAAGATTGGTCTGGGGTCACAGGCATCACTCATTTCCTCTAAATAAGGAGTGATCTCCACAGACTCTTTAAAGTGAGTACCAGTGTCCAGAGACCCGTGTCCAGGGCCACCTCTCTCTGTAGAGAAAAATCCCTCCGTTATGCAATCCAGAGTTCAGAAGGAGGAGAAAGATTTTCCTTGGCTTTGAAATCATTGTCTTATTTTATAGAGACAAAGAATACACCCCATTGGAAACAATGAAAACCGTTGAATGTGAAAATGTTTGAGAAGAAAGGCTTTTTCTCAGAGCTTTAGAGTTAGTGGGAGAAGTTGTCTGTTTCTCTTCAGAAGCCTCAAATTCTGCTTGGCACTTCAGTTACTTCATCTGGTGTGAGGGATCGTTGCTGTCTCTGGAGAGGATGCCTGAGTCTGTCCTCTGCACCAACTCACTCCTCTGAGAGCAGAGCCCCCTGACAGGACAGCAGAATAATGGGTGACCTGCCTCTGCCCCCTGCACTGAGTAGACACAGCTTGCTCTGGAGTGACAAGAAATGATTGTGAGCCTCTCTGTGAGTCAGAAGAGCTCCCAGGATGCTGAGCTGAAGCCTTGTCCATGCCGTGAGCCACTCAACTGCAGAGGTCAGCAGGGGCAGCCCTGGCCACCTCGCCACACTCCTGTCGGGGCTCATGTGAAAGTGTGTTTGCCACTGCCTAGTCTCACCTCCTTCATGATACCTCTGCCTAGAAGCAATATTATTTAATAAGAATAATTTAAATTGTTCAATTGTGCTGCTATGAAGATAGGATTAATCTTTAGATGGGACTTATTATTGGAGGTTCCCTGATACATATTTTGGCTTTTTGAAGTTAGGGCAGAATAGAGAATGTAACACATGGTCTCTTGCTCAGTTTCTCTCTGTTATTTTTAAATTGTTTCCCTGCATCTTACAAGTTCCTTGGCATTTTATAAGTTCCCTCCTGCAGGCCTTGTTTTAAACATTATGTTTTTTTAAATGCTCAGGACACAGTTTTTATCATCTGCATACCTGTCTTTGCTATGGTTTGGTGCAAGACATCTGCTACTTCTGTTTTCTTTTAGTACCACAAGCTGCTACATTTGATGACCAGTGGGAGGGTTTGGAATCACTGCCTTGTGGGGTGTCTTGGGTAGCACTGCAGCCCCCTGCAGGGCAGTGAGCTGGACCATGTGCCTCATGACGGGACCCTTCCCAGGTGGCTTGAATTTGTGGAAGGATCATCCATGGGAGCTGCTGCTTTATTATCTGTCCTCCGTTACCCAGCCCTATAGCTTCCAAGTGACAGCTGCTTAGAAGACTGGGATTTTGTGACACACAACCATGAGTGTTTCCTCTGAACTGAAATTATAAATAGGCCCATTTCACTGACTTTGTTTATGAAAAGTAGTTATACTCTTACTTTAAAAAAAAGTCACTTGTGAGTTGTCTCTGTAGCCTACAGACACTGAAGCTGTCTCTGCTGTCCTGCTTTCCAGCCTGGCTTGTCCCCCTCCTGCCAGTGCAGCTCTGCTCCTCAGTGCTGCCATACAAGGGAACACACCAGAATGCATCCTGGCAGCTGGGCACCCAAACAGAGTTGCTGCCTTGGTGTGAGGCTGGCCTGACTAACCCTGACGGGGAGAAAGTTCTTGGGGGCCAAAACAAGTTTTGGGGGGCCACCTAGCAAGAGGTGAGAAGTGGGGAGTCACTGATGGACCTCTCTGAGGCTGTCACATAAAGTCTGTTGCAGCTTCTTGGAGACCAGGACCCTGCCCTGAGGAACAGCCTTGTCCTCAGAGTGAGAAGCCTGTAGGTCAGCAAGTAGAGGCCTCCTCAGACTAGGAGTGTGACACACAAGCTCTGCCTGCCACCAAAATGGGCATTTTTACAATATTTCAGGACACGACTGAATTAGCCTTAGGGTTTAGTTTCTGTGACTGGTTCTGGCTTTCTCAGTGTTTGAGAAAGTAGTTGAGGGAGCAGTCACTGCCATTATGCATCTTCCTTCCTCTCCTGGGAAGCCCTCCAAGGATTTCATGTGTTTCTTTGCTTTGGCTGAGCAGCAGGACATGGCCTAATGAGCTCAATGCATCTCAAGGTCCATTCTTCAGGTTCAGCCAGACTGCCAACTGTGACTGCTAGGTTTCTGGGTCACTCTCATCTTTTTGCTCCTTACCTAGTTATCCTACGAGAGTTAGAATAGAATTAGAAGAATCCTACTTTATTATTCTTTCTTTTCTGCCTGAATAGGATTTAAAAATTTTTTTTTATTATTATTGAGGTAAAATAGACTATCTCTCTAGTTGTTCTTTATCTGGGACTCTCTTTTCTGGAACAGTTGCTTATTTGATTCACCCAGATATTCACTGGTGGCTTCCTCTGTGTCAGACACAGTGAGGATAGAGCAGGGGGCTGGGCCCAACGGGGGTTGGCTGGGCACCCCTCGCTCTGCCAGGGTTTTGTTCTCTGTGAGCTGGGAGTCATTCTTCCAGAGCTTTTGTCCAGAGTCACAAGCAGTGGCTAGAACTGTCCCCTGGATTTCTGAATGTGTTGGCTGAGCTGAACCAAGACGTGTGACTCTGAATGAATTTGTTTTTCCTGTATGATGTTAAACTGCTCTGGTGTGTGCTGGTCACCCCTGGAACTTGAGGATGCAGGAGCTGTGACCCCAACACTGCACTCTAGCCTGGGTAACAGAGCCAGACCCCGTCTCAGAATAAATAAATAAATACATAAACCATGCCTGTGGCCTCTAAATTCTGGATTTACTGGTCCAGCTTTTTTTTTTTTTAATTTTCCTTTTTTTTAATCAGTAAAAATTGGGACTTTAAAATCAAGGCCTTGCTCCCTTCCTTTGTAGAAAGGCTTCTTGGGTACCTCACATGCCTGCTTCTATATACCTGGTTTCTGTTTTGGGGAGAGGAGAGACAGAGCCGTGCTCTGGGTTGTCCTGAGAGGTGGCTGCGTCCAGATCCTCAAGCTCTAACATCCTGCAGTGTAGGCCGTCAGCTGTGGCACACTCAAGGGAGGGGTTAAAGCCAATACTGAGATTTTGTTTTTATCTGAATAATAATTCTCCTGTAAAAATAATTTGGGAGGGGCGGGTGTTTGGGGTGTGTGTGTGTATATGTGTGTATGTATTTTTTTTTTTTACAGTGGCTGTCTAAAGTATTTTTCACAATATGTTTAATAATCAATGCTTTAAAAAGCAGTGGTATCCTATAAAGTAGAAATTTGGGTTCTGGAGTGTTGGGTATGAGGGTGGGACACGTCAGGGGGCTGTGCCTCACCCCAAGGAGGGAACAGCAGCACTGGGAGGCTCAAGTGCCACTGCCAGGGGGCAGACAGCCCTATGTCCACAGCGGGCAGCCTTGTATGTTCATTTCAAATGGGATACAGTATTTTTTTAATATGGAGCCATACTTTTTTTTTTTAAAGTTTGAGATCTGAATGTGATTTCTAATTGTATCAGACGTTAATGTTTTAAAGCTATAACAAAGTTTAAAATTTCTACTTTTTGTTTTTCATTTATTTTAACTGTTCTTTTATCTATTAAATTGTTGTATGTGGATGGGGAAGTTTTGTTTCTCCTCTTAGCATTTGTTTCTATAACCAGAAATAAAATTATATATTAAAGAGATGACACTGAGGCTCTGTGTGGTGCAATTGAATGGGCTGTGCTGAGGGATGGTGTGTGGACAGATGCTTAGTCTGGATATACAGCCAGCCTCTGTGCCCTGAAGTGTGAGCCCTGGAGCCCCAAGATGCTCAGGAGGCTGCAGGGGGCTGGGAGCTGTGTTGAGGGTGTCCCATTCCTGGGAAGAGGCTGCTGAATGTATAGGTGCCTGTGACCATGGCCTAGGCGATCCCCTGGGGAATCTCGGAATGTGATGACAACTTGGGCCTGCCCCTCAGACAAGGCAAGGGAGGAGCCAGCAAGCCCCCCTCCAAGAACCAGCCCACAGCTTGGATTGCCTGGGCAGGAAGTGTGGAGGGAGGTGTGCCTGCAAGTGCCCACAGCTGGGTGCTTCCTGCTGGCACTGAGCTAGATGAGGATTTCTACCTATTTCATGTCTGTTTTCTCTGAGGCCTTTCCTCTTCCAGGTGTAGGGGGTGAGGGTGGGAGTCAGGTGAGCATGCCACTGACCTCAGAGCCTGACAGACCTAGGGTCAGGGTCCAGCTGCAGTTTAGCTTGCAGTACACGGAATTTCTTCACATGCAGATCCACAGCTCTGCTTCAAAGAGTTTTGTGTGGATTGAATGAGGTGGCACCCAGACCCAGGCTGGCAGAGCACTCTGTTCACGTCAGCTGAGTGGAGGTGCCCCCCTCTTCTCTCAGGGCCCCCAGATTTAAAAGAAGACACTTGAGTGTTTCTGCTGCAAACTACCACTGGCTGGAGATTTTATAAGAATGTGTTTCTCACAGGTATGTTTGCACGTGTGACACATTCAGCTAAATAGACAACTTGCATTTTTCAGATTTTGCATTTGTCCACAGTTACAGCTGAGGTTTGAACATTTCTCTGCTTTCCTCTGGTTACTCTATTGTCATTGTAAGATTCTAGCTACAGGTATTAACACACACTTAACAGATCTAATACACAGAGTTGCCATAAAGCTCATGTACAATTTTAAACTGCACTTTATGGATACCCTGTATTCAGGATTTCAGCCAAATACCCAACCATGAGTAAGAATAATTAAATTTCCTCCAGGGTGTTGCACTGGCTAATTTGTATCTCCTTTTAAGTTTTAGTCTTTTTAAATTCTGTTTTTGATTAGGACAACCATTTCACTAGTGAGACCTTAAAATAACATTTTACACAAATATAAGTTTTCTGTATTTTTTTTTTTTT
>NW_003852487.1:1456935-1514068 GCF_000181295.1 Otolemur garnettii | reverse complement strand
CTGGCATCACAGCTCACAGCAACCTCAAACTCCAGGGCTTAAGCGATTTCTCTTGCCTCAGCCTCCCAAGTAGCTGGGATTACAGGCGCCTGCCACAATGCCTGGCTATTTTTTGGTTGTACTTGTCATTGTTGTTTGGTGGGCCCCAGCTGGATTCAAACCTGCCACCTCCAGTGTATGTGGCTGGCGCCCTAGCTGCTAAGCTACAGGCACCAAGCCAACCTCAAACTCTTGGGCTTAAGCAATTCTCTTGCCCCAGCCTCCCAAGTAGCTGGGATTATAGGTGCTCGCCACAACACTTGGCTTTTTTTTTTTTTTTTTTTTTTGGTTGTTGTTGTTATTGTTGTATAGCAGGCCTGGACTGGTATCGAACTTACCAGCCCTGGTGCATGTGGCCAGTGCCCTAACCATTTAGCTATAGGGGCCAAGCCCACAAATGTAAATTTCCTAAGAAACAAGTCAAATAATAAATATCCTTGATTAAATTGCTTGGAGTGTCTCAGGGAACAGACTGAGATTGATTTAATTTCTGGCACATAGTTTAAGGTCTCAGTAAAAGTTAGCTACCCTTCAAACCTGGGTATATATCAAAGAGGGAAGTGAGTGCATATCCCCCACCCAAAGACCTAAGATTGTGCACTGCACAATAATTCATTATTGCCAAAATCTGGAAGCAAACAAAATATCCATGGAAGAACAAAAAAATGGTAAAGCACGCGGTTCAATTTGCATGAAGTATAAAAAGAGGATGGAAATGAGGTTACCCCTGGGAAGGGGCACCAAGGAGCTGGGAATAGTTTGCATCTTGAAACCAGCCATGGCAGGAATATTTACACCACAGAAATTATCAAACACAAATCACGCCCCCCCAACCTGAGCCTAAATAGAGCTAAGACATTTGCTAATTTACCACTGAGAAGTAAAATATCAAGTTCTTTTAAGATCTGTGCACTTTACTGTGTATATGTTTTACATTAAACATTAGCAAGCACTAGGCTTTCCCCAGGCTACTTACAGCCAGTAGTCTTTGCCAGTTCTCTCCCTATCCAAACTGCAGCTCCTCAGGCTTCTCTGGGCACCCACTGCAGTCCATGAACTCCCTAAAGGTAGCATCCTAGCATCTTTGCTCACCATTCATAGGCTCCTGTTCCTCCTCAGCACCAAGTAGCCATCAACCATCTACAGGGCTCTAGACTTAAAACTGTGTCCATATTCCTGCAGGTAATTGCCTGGTCTTCCTCACATTTCCTCTTTTCCTCCACATAGTGTCAGTGCTTATCCCTGTAAAGCCCTATCCAAAGAACACTCATTCCCCTTCACTAGTTTCTTCCCCTGAACCTAAAACAGTGCCTGGTGCTGGCAGGGCCCAATCACTGCTTGTTCACTGAGTCAATGATTCTTTTTTTTTTTTTTTTTTGAGACAGAGTCTCAAGCTGTCGCTCTGGGTAGAGTGCCATGGTGTCACAGCTCACAGCAACCTCCAACTTTTGGGCTTAAGCGATTCTCTTGCCTCAGCCTCCAAAGTAGCTAGGACTATGGGCGCCTGCCACAACGCCAGGCTGTTTTTTGGTTGTAGTTGTCATTGTTGTTTGGAAGTGCCGGGCTGGATTCGAACCCTCTACCTCCAGTGTCTGCAGCTGGCACCCTGGCTGCTGAGCTACAGGCGCTGAGCCTAAATGATTCTTTCGCCTTTTTCTGCCTCAGTACCACGGGATGACAACGCCCAGTGCTCAAAGCAGAAACATGCTCTTATTCTTGAGTTTTCCTTGATTATCTCCTGACCCCAAATGTGTTAATCACAGGTCCTGCAAATTCTACTCCTGAATTAACGGTTACTGGGTCTGTTATTTCCCAGGCCATCTCCCCCTCCTGGGCCACAGCTGCAGCGCCTTTTCTCTCCCTCCCTTTCTTCCTAAGCCACTCTACCCTGAGGCCAGAGGGCAGGTTGCCCCTCAAGGGCACACTTAAGCCACAGGCCGCAGGTCGCGAGCTGCCTTCCTTGCCCTCCGCTAAGCCTATCCCTGGGTCTGGACATCCTCTTGGTTCATTATAGGCTGCAGTTTCTCAGGAAACCCTCCTCCTGTGAGATCCCCGCCCCGTTCAGGCTGTAACAGCGTTTCTCACGCTGGATGGTGACTGCGAGGTGTTGTCCTATGTCTCCACGCGACTTGCTGGATAGAAATACTTGTCGCCAAGCACATCCTGGTACCCAGGACGTCTTTTACAATTTATAGAAACTGGCCTCCCCCCACGCCGGCAAAACCGAGATAGCGACATCCAGTCGCTACAGTGAGGACTACAGAGAGGAATGAATTAAATTTTTTAAAGCAGTACGGACAGAGCCGGGTGGTGCTAAGTAAACAGGACCTTAAAAAACAACCGCTAAGAAACGCAGCTGTTCTTCGCAAACTGCCGGGCGCCACTGGACTCGCTCACAAGTCCCGGAATTTGTGTAACATCTTCAGGTAGACCTCAGCCTCGGGGCTCGCACAGGACCAAGCTGCTGTTACGAAGCAGAAACTAGAATCCGGGCAGGGGCAGAAGCGCCCTCTAAAGCTCTGGGTTCCCAGTTTCCATCAGGAGCTGTTCCAGGTCAAGGGACTCCGGGGTGCCAAAGTTAGGGGCCTCTAGGTTCCGGGGTCCTGAAGTAACAGAGTACCAAGGTTCCGGGGTCCCGAGGTTCCGGGATCCGCCACCCGCGAACAGCGCCAAAAGCTGCCCCTGGCCCGGACCCGCGGACCCGCCCCAAGACGCTTCACGCCAAAGCCCATTGGCCAAAGGCCTGCCCGCCCTGCCCACGTGGACGCGGCACGTGACGCGTCCCGGAAGTCACCCGGCAGCTGGGCCCAGGCACCCAAGGTTCGTCTGTGCTAGTGTCGGGTGACGGCGGTAGCAGCGAGATGTTCACGGCAGGAGCAGAGAGTCTGCTCCGGCAGGCCAGGTGCGGAGAAGCTGTGGCTCGGCACGCCCCCCCATCCCCGTATCTCTCCATAGGGGCGTTGGGTCTATGTCCGGGAGCCCGGCTGGACCCGCTCCTAAGATTCGGGGAACCAGGAAGGTGGCACGCCAGCCAGGCACGGGGTGCGGCGGTCAGGGGAGTGCCCAGCTGGGTCCCCAGAGGCGTTATGCCTGAGCAGAGTTGGGGAGGATGAGTAGAAGGAAGTCGGGGGGCGGGACCAGGTGATAGTGAGAACCTCATGTCTGGCGGGAAATGTAGCCAGCAGCTGATAGTTGCTTCGGACTCCAGAGCACACTTGTTTGCGGCTAAGTTGTGTACCACGCTACGGAGCTAGATACCACGCTGTGGGGCGTTGGGGAGTCCTGGGCGGATTTCTTGATTTAGAAAGCTCCCTCTCGCGTATATGTATTGGCTAAATTGAGAAATGACCCACTATTTTCTCTTGCCAGGCTGTTCCTGTATTCCCAGTAACTTAATGGGTAGCCCCCTCCTCACTAATCAGTCAGGGGAGAAAGCAGGGTGTAAGTCAGGACTAAAAAAGCCCCACAGCCAACCAGACAGTCAAGACTTGATACTTGTTTTAAAAAAGGAAAATGCACCAAAACCATAAGCTCTTGGTAAACATAAAATTAAATCAACCAGTCTGGATTCAGAGCTGGACCAACTGGTGGGAAAGACTAGGATGGTTGAAGTTTCTGTAATTATAGTGAGCAAAGTCATGAAAGTAGATAAAGTTCTAAAATCTGTGGACAGGACAGCAATGTCTTGTCAAAATAACGCTCGAGGCTGGGGGCAGTGGCTCTTGTCTGTACTCTCAGCACTTTGGGAGGCTGAGTCCAGAAGATTGCTTGAGCCCAGGAGTTGAGTACCACTTTAGCCAAGATCGGAAGCCCCAGTTTAAGAAAAAAACACTCTTGAAAATCTCTTAGGAAAGTACTTAGTAAGTGTGCAGTACCATTCTTCCAATAAGCCCCACACTCTACTTTCCATTCAATAATGGACAGATGTGTGGTTTATTTAAATTCAGGGACTGAATTAAATGAAAAATACTGGCATGTCCACATGTAGCATGTTCACCCCAAAGAACTGACTAGGAGACAAGTAAACGAACCCACTGAAACTTCATTCCCCAGTTATATTCTACTCAAGTCATAAACTTGGGGAATGAAAGGCAAAAGGAATTAGCCCTCACTAGTTAAATTTCTGTTTTCGTGTCAGTCTTGGGTGGGCATGTTGAAGATCGAGTATGTTTGACTTGCTGTAACTAAAATATAGGTCTTCTCTGTTCAGTTTTCTAGAAAGTTAATAACCTATCAGTTGGAGATTACTAGTTTTCACAATATACTTTATTTCTGGTGGCATTTTGAAATAAACAGCTCTGGCAGCAGTTCTCAACCTGTGGGTAGCAACCCACAGGAACTGTATTAAAGGGTCACTGCATTAGGAAGGTTGAGAACCACTGAGCTATGGGATAGACACAGTGGCTCATGCTTATAATTTCAATACTTTGAGAGGCTGAGGCAGAAGGATCACTTGAGGCCAGGAGTTTGAGATCAGCCTAGGAAACATATTTTCTTACAAAAAATAAAAAATTAACTGGACTTGTTGGCACATACCTATAGTCCCAGCTACTGCAGAGCCTGAGGCTGGAGGATCACTTAATGAGACCGGGAGTGATCATACCACTGCACTCCACCCAGGCAACAGAGGGAGACCCTGTTTCTAGTAAACAGCTACAGTTTGAGAGTCAGGATGTAGAATGAACTTCAGTTTCTCTAAATACATCAAAGGTATGGAAAGTGAGGGTGGAAAACGTTATCAAAAACATCTCTGTAAGCTGAAAGATAGAAGGCAAAAGTGTGATACAGATACTGGCCTGGAGCTATGGAGGGAGTGCATAGCAAGGTGGGGAGGTATCTAGGAGGAAGAGTGGCGTCTGTTTTAGGTAGGATCTAAGCAAAGGAGCAGAAGTCAGAGAAACAGGACTTGATGGTTGGAGAAGGAAGAAAGGGCCAGGGCCACATAAGCAACATTAGGGTTCATAGGAGTTTGGATTTGAAATCAGTGGGGAGCTATTGAAGGCTTGGGATTTTTAGAAAGAAGCCTTACATTGAGAGGATTGCAAGACAAATCTGGGCGCTTCCTCCTCAGTCTTGTTTAGTGTTTGTGGTTTAAACATTAGTTAAACGCAAACCTAGACTAGTTTTCTGTCTTCCTCTTCCTTTTCCTCAGACAGTGTGTATCTGTTCTTTTCTTTTTAGGTGACTGGAAATGATTCTGTTCAGCTTAAGTTAAAAATAGAAAATGAGGGTTGAAGGGTGGTGAGCAATTTATTGGTATTTATCTTACAACCCTCAAGGAAAGGCAGAAAACAGGTGAGGTGGGGCACTTAGGACCTCAACCCTACATGTTCATTAAACCTTCTCAGCCCCAGATGCTGGGACTCCCTGTTTCGGGCCCCCATTCTAGGCTCCCAGTTCCCAGCTCAGGCAGCAGTTCCCAAATGAATTTAGTATGCAAACTGGAGGCCAGAGTAGGGGTGGCAGCCATACAGGGGGGCCTTCTCAGTCCCCAGAGGTACCCAGTGCAGTAGCTCCTTCACATGTTACCTTTTCTTACCTTTTAAATTGAAAAGAAAACTAAAAACAAGTTTCCATTTTGAGCCTTTGTTCAGTATATTGTGGCCAGTGCTCAATAGAGAGATTTTAAATTAAGCCAATTGAGTATTAGAGTAAGAAATTATCATAGGCTTATCTTACAATATGTTGGAATATTTACTCTTTAATATATAAGGTTTAACTGTTCCCATAAGTGAAAGGGTCTCTGAAGACATCTTTTAAAAAGCAACTTTAGACTAAATTTCCTCCTTTTGAATGAGGCTCCTAAAAACGGTTTTCGTTCTTTTGCTCCTGGAATAGCTAAATCTGAATGCATAGCATCTCCATTACTGAGGTTTGTCAGAGTATATCATGGCAGTGATAGATCCCCAGATCCTAGCAGAGAGGTTTGGGTCATCAGCGAGTTTATCTCAAGAGGCATTGTAAGTGGTGGGACCACAGTTTGCCCCCAAACTCAGCTTTCTCTGCTAAAGTGGTTTTTCACCCAGCCAAAGGGTCATTCTGGTGGTTCAGAGCAGCACCCAGGTCCTGATACCCTCTTTATTTAGGGAGGTCCAGGATGAGGAACTGAGGAAGTTCTGTTCCCGGATCAGTGCACTGCTGCAAGAGGAAGATTTGGGGCCTGACGCTCTTGACTCTCTGCGGAGGCTCTTCCTCATTGTCTCAGCCACCAAGTACAACCGGAGGTAAGTATGGTCCCTGCTTGGGCCAGATTCCCTAACGTGGTGTCATTAAGATGACCTTGTCTGTGCCCAACAGTTGGTGCAAATGCACCACCCTGGTCTTGAGTCCTATATGTGCTTAAACTGTTGAAGGTCTTCATGTATAAAACACTCTGTCTGGGCCAAAGGGAGCCAGGCCAGCTTTTCTGGGCTGCTGGGTGCTGTTGCTGGGGGCATGACATGTCACCACTACTGGAGTCTTACCTTACAGGCTGGAGAAGACATGTGTGGACCTGCTGCAGTCCACCCTCTGCCTGCCTGTGTGCTCCGAGCCGCTCCAGGTTCTCTGTGCTGCCATCCTGAGAGAGATGTCACCCTCCGACAGCCTGAGCATGTCCTGTGACTGCACCCAGAACACCTGGCAGCTGAGCCTGGTGGCCTCCGTGCTCTTGGCCCAGGTAACGTGATCATCCGCGCTGCAGTAGGCCATCCTGCCCTGCAGGTCCTGGACTAGGAGCACCCAGGCCGGCCTGCATCCTCTCATATGCCCTAACACATTTCATGGCCTGCTTGGCTTGGGTTCCCATTCCATTAGGCAGTTTTGTCACTATCTCAGGTGTGCTGAACACTGGCACTTGGAATTATAAAACAAGCAGACACATGCCTACTTCTGTACCCCTCCTTCCTGTCTTCCCATGGTCCTTGGGAAGTGGCCATCCCAGGACTCTGGTGAAGATCAAGTCAGGCCACAGGTCAGGAACACGTAGGGGTGGCATCAGTTAGGCTAATAGAGCAGCAGCATTTAGAATTTCACAGTTCCTGTTCTAGATGTCCACAGACATGTCACTATGAGAGAAGCTCAGCAGAGGAGATGGGTTTTAGTTTATAAGAGACAGCCTAGGATGCATGAGCCCAAGAGGAAAGCATGTCTCCAGCACACCACACCTGTCCCACTCGCAGGTACTTCCTGGAAGGGCATGGGCAGCCTTGGCATCTGGTAACCAAGGTGCTGAGCCACACATGATGGGCAGCTGTTTGGGCTGTCATGGTGCTGGCCTTTAGCTCTATGTCCTAGCTATGACCATCTGCAAAATTGCAGAGTAGAAGGAACGGCACGATGGAGCCCAGGCCTCTGTCCCTATACCCTCTCATTATTTGAGAACAAATCCCAGACATGATATTTCCATACTTTGCTGCATTTCTCTTCAAGATAAGCCCTTGCTGTTCCTTCCCTGGCAGTGTGTTTGTGCAGGATACGGGTCAGGTTTCTGTGGTCCCCTAGCCTGGAAAGCTGACTGCACAAGGCAGGATCCCTGACCCTCCACCTCTGAGGTTTCTGCCCCTGCCTCACTGGAGGGGCTTGGGCAGATCCAGGCTCAGAGTCTCTGCCAAGTTGGCTACCAGGTAGCCATGGAGGCTGCTGCACATTCCCTAAATGTGGGAAAGAGCTAATCTTGTGGGGCACTGGGGCAGGTCAGCACTTGGCATCTGGCCTGTGTTTAATCTGCAGGGCAACAGGAGAGACGAGGTCAGAACCGTGGCCCAGCACATCCTGAGAGCCCTGGAGAGCCGGCAGCCTGAGGGGCCCAGCCTCAGGCACCTTCTCCCCATCGTGTCAAAGGTTGTGGGCCTCAGCCCTGGCATCCTCCAGGAGGGTATGTTGGCCCTTTCCAAGAGGGTGTGGGCCAGGTGGGTGGCCAGAAGGCTGAGGCCATGGGGCTTGTGGGAGCAGCTGCCAGTTTTCTGAGAAAGCTCTACCAGCATCACATAGCACAGCATATCCACAGATTTAACCATTTCCCTCCATGTGAACCACTCCCTTTGCAGACCATACCACCCTGCTCAGCAAGAGACTCATTGATTGGCTTCGATACGCCAGCATCCAGCAAGGGCTCCCACACTCTAGTGGCTTCTTCTCTGCATCCAGGGCCCGGCAGGTGAGGCTGGAGCTGCTCTCAGACCTCAGGGGACTCAGGACTCCAAAACCAACCTCCCTTAGGCAGGCCTGTGCCCACCACAGCCAGCCCTGCTGGGCATTGGCCCTTAATTCCTGCCTCCATTTGGAGGCTTAGGTCAGGCAGGTCACAGCCCCCAGCTCATGGTTGACACTGGGGGCCTGTGGAGGAGGATGTGGCATCCCAAAAAGAGTGGCTGCTGCCCAAGGCTGCAGGAGGGCATCAGGGTAGGGCAGGGCCACACAGATCTTGGGTCTCATGTCCCTGGGCCATGCTTGAACTCATGTTCTCGAGAAGTTTCTCCTCTGCCCTCCTGAGTGGCATGAGAGCTTTCTCTCAGCTTTGGTCCCTTCTGTATGCCCCCGTTGAGGGAGCCCTACAGCCCTGCCCATCTTTCCCCTGCAGCCAGGCCCCATCACTGAGGTGGATGGGGCAGTGGCCACAGACTTCTTCACGGTGCTGTCCATGGGCCACCACTTCACGGAGGACCAGTGGCTGAATATGCAGGCTTTCTCAATGCTACGGGCCTGGCTACTGCATGGAAGCCCTGAGGGCCTGGGTGCCCCAGACACAGGTGTGCCAAGGGCAGGAGGGAGCTCCACTGGGGGCTGGGGCAGGTGTGCTATGGGTTGGACAATGGTAGGTAGGATGGCAGGAGGCCAGCAGCAAAGGTTTGCAGACTCAGCTGAGCCAAGCACCCTGCCCAGGGTCATTGGCATCCTCGGCCACCACCAGGGGGCCTCCTCAGACAATGGTGACCATCACAATGTGCATGGAAAAGCCAGAGCAGTAAGATAGTTGGTACTAGGACAACTTCGCTGAACTGCTACCAATGTGTGAGGGAAGAAACCTCAACTACGCTGAAGGACATCCAGTGACAGGGAAAGCTGGAGGCAGCCCCGGCACCTGGAAATGCTGACCGTCTCTCCATGCCCCTGGGAGGCCAGGCAGAGCACATCCTCCTGCATTTCCACAGAGGAGCAGCAAGTGTATCCCTGCTTGAGGAGCCACACACTGTCCCGCTGAGAGTCTTCTCCTTATGCAGATGACAAGTCGGAGCTAGAGGGCTCTACCCTATCAGTGATTTCTGCCACTTCTGCCACCAGCCGCCTGCTGCCCCCCCGGGAGCGGCTGAGGGAGGTGGCCTTCGAGTACTGCCAGCGCCTCATTGAGCAGAGCACCCGACGTAAGTCCCTGGCAATTCTGACCCTGCCTGGGGGGCTGTCCTCCCCAAGGTGTAGTCAGGGGCATCAGTTCTCCACCAGCTGCCCCTGGGGCACTGGGGCACCCTGATCTCGAGCTTGGAGCTGGAGACTGCTGCCTTGTTTGCAGGCTTAGCCTGAGGACCTTCAGGCTATGCCCTAGACCCTACCTCGAGACTCCCCATGTCCCCCACAGCCTGCCCAACTCTGCCCTCCTCTCCTAGTCCTCACCTAGATCTTCTAGGACACTGTTCCATGGCTGAGGCAGAGCCAAGCTATCTTTCCTCCATCCTACAGGAGCCCTGAGGAAGGGGGACTCAGAACTGCAGAAGGCCGTAAGTGGACGCAGGGGTGCAGGGATGGCAGCTCTAGACCCGTCCTACATCGCCGTGTGTCCCCACAGTGCCTGGTGGAGGCCGTGCTGGTCCTGGATGTGCTGTGTCGGCAGGACCCCTCCTTCCTATACCGTACCATTTCCTGCCTGAAGGCCCTACACGGACGGCTGAGTGGGGACCCGGCCTCCGTGCGGGTGCTGCTGCCACTGGCCCACTTTTTCCTGACACATGGTGAGCACACCTGGTGGGGCGGTTGTGTCATTGGAGGGTGGCTCCTTCCCCCAGGGTTTTCATTTTGGAGTGTTGTTTCTTTCATGGACTACTGGCACTAGGTGGTGGCAATTTTTGAATTTTTAACGGCAAAATATAACATTGTCAACTTTATGTCAGTCTCAAAACACTGCCATGATACTGGCCTGTGAAACCCAGATAGTGAGGAGCTAGCACCTTCCAAAGGTTGTTCCATAGTTTGTATTACTCAGAGGCGCTGCCTGTGGCTTCTGGGAAATGAAGACAGTGTGTGTCTTAACCAGTGTCCTTGAGTAGGATATCTCGAAACCTTTTTTGTCCTAGAGACTTGGCCTGAGACTCTTAGGGGCCAGAGAGAAGCATTTCAGGACAAGTTCAAGGTGCTGATGTGGGTTGGGGCAGTGCATGCTGATGGCTTCTGATTTCTCACAGGAGAGGCAGCTGCAGTGGACTCAGAAGCCATCTACCAGCACCTGTTCACCAGGGTCCCGGCCGAGCTCTTCCACAGCCCCTTGCTGGCCTTCGAGTTCATCCAGTTCTGCAGGGACAACCTGCACCTGTTTGGCGGGAACCTCAGCATCCTCAAACTGACTTTCCCTAACCTCTTTAAGGCACATTGGGCATCCTTGGGTGCAGGGGGGCAGGTGCCCATATCTTCTCCCTCTTGGTGGTGCCTACAGAAGAGTCTGACTGTGGGTATAGAGCCCAGTGGGTCCCAGGTCTGGAATGTGGGGTGCAGGGTAAGATGAGGGGCCCAGAGTGTCTGCACAATCACTTGTAAACAGTGTCACCGTCAGAGAAAATTGTAAGCAGGTCCTTTGGGAAGGGTAGTTACATGGGCCTTGGTGAGTTCTCATAGAAACCCACATAGGCTTATGGTGCTGGTGGCCTTTTGGTGCCATTGGGTTTTGATGTATCTTTTGCAGCCAGCACTTCACTATGTAGCTTTTTAAACCCAGTTAGAGACTGAATCTTTTTTCTAGAGAAAAGCGACGGTGGGTGTGAAGTGATTGATTTGTTTATGCAAGAAGGTGGTAGAGGGGCAGAGCCAGGGCCCCTGTGGCGATGGTGGACTGACAGCAGCAGCGGGATCCTGGCTGCCTCCCCCCTGCAGCCCCTGGTGCTGGCCCCATCTGAGCCTTGATGTTTGCCATGCAGTTCCTGGCCTGGAACAGCCCACCCCTCACCTCAGAGTTTGTGGAGCTTCTGCCAGCTCTGGTCGACTCTGGCACGGCTCTGGAGATGCTACACTCGCTGCTGGACCTGCCCTGCCTGACAGCAGCCCTGGACCTACAGCTCAGGTAGGTCCCCACTTGTCCCCTCTGCCAGCCCCCCTTGTGCCTGTCAACCAGCTGTTCACCCTGCACAGCCCCTCAAAGGCAGGGCGCATCTTTGACGCCCTCCTCCACCCGCTTGGGGCAGCCCCTAAACCCTGCAGCTCCTCAGCCATCTCTATAATCAGTGGCCAAGCTGCCTGTGGGCTCTTGCCCCTTGCCCCTCCCTATCACCCCAGGGCATGGCTGGATCAGGGTGCTATGTGTCATAGTGACACCAGCTCACCTCTCCCTGACAAATAGATGCCCTTAAAGGCAGGGCCCAAATCAGACCCTGGGTGGCCTGCACCAGAAGCTCATGTCCCACCTGGCCTCTGACATCTGCACTCACAGGTTGTGGCCAGCTGCATCTGAGAGGCCACTCTGGGATACGTCTCTCAGGATCCCCAGCTGCCTGGAAGCCTTCCGGGACCCACAGTTCCAGGGGCTTTTCCAGCACCTGCTGCGCCCTAAAGCCAGCGGCACCATAGAGAGGTAGGGGCCTTGGATAGGGGAACTGCCAACAGCTCTGTGCGTCCCAGCTGTGCCACTGTCCTGGGTACACTGGTGTATTGGGGTCTCCCTGAGCCCCACGGGAGCAAGTGGTCCCGAAGAACACAGAGCAGTGAGTTGCAGGCTCAAAGACAGTGACCAGGAAGGCCACCTGACAATTCCTGTTGTCTGTCCTCTCCTCCTCTTGCAGGCATCAGCCTATGAGGTCACATGGGTTCCTGTGTTCAGAGTGTATCTGTGACCATTAGGTCAAGGGAGTGGGTGGGTACTCAGTGGGCCATGCCTCATGTCCCCAGGTTGGCGCCACTTTACCAGTTGCTGCAGCCCATGGCCAGCTGTGCCCGGGTGGCCCAGTGCGCTGAGGCTGTGCCCACCCTGCTTCATATGTTCTTTTCAGCAGTGACCCAGGTGAGCCTATTGCCTGGGACCCTATTCCCATGGCCTCAGACAACTGGGGACCAAGCGGGGGACCAAGGGGAGGCCCAGAGCAGGGACCATGGTGTCACCCTTCTTAACCTCTGCAAAAGTTAACCTGCCATACGACCTGTCTGTGACCACTCTGAGGGTCAGGCAGCACAGGGAAAGGACCAGGTCCTGTCTCCTGTCCTCAGGATGGACCAGTGGTATAGCTATAGCCAGAGCAGTCTGTCCTTGGTACCCTTGCAACCTCTAAGGTCTGCAGGCGTCTGCCTCCAGGGCCAAAATAAAGGTTACCACAGGCCAGTGGGTCCCACCTGGGGAGCTCTACAAACCTGTCTGGCCAGCAGGGAATAGGAATGGGGCCAGGCCATTTGGGGCCCTGTGGGGCAGGACATAGCAGGGGAGCATTGGCTGGCCCCAGGTGCTTCCTTTCCCTCTCACTCACCTACCCCCAGGCCCAGTGTGGCTTAGGAGGGCAGAGGACAAGGAGTTTCTGCCCCCTCCATTGGCCTCCAAGGGTAGTAAATGGTCTGCGGTGGGTGTGGGACTGAGCAGTGCTTTCTTGATCTCCAGGTCACTAGTGGGTCCCTGACCAACCAGCTGGCACTCCTACTCCTAGAGAGAAGCGACTCACTTTACCAAGTCCCGCAGTACGAAGCCTGCGTGCACAGGTGGGCACTGGTGCAGCCCCCATATCCCTTGAGCAGGTGCTGCTACCCCTTATTTTAGCATGCCACATCTTGGATTTTTAACTTCCCCTTTGGTGACTATAGCTCCACTCTTCAGGCTGGCCCTCAACAGCCTCAGGTCCTGCCATCCTCCCCATAACTATGTAGCCCCTGCCATTTCCTCCCCAAAGCCCACAGTCTCTGTGTGCCGGCTTGGGCTCCTCTTGCAGTCCCTCTATCCCTAGGGATGGTTCTCTCCAAAGGCCTGATGCTGTAGGCTTGGCATCCTCCACTCAAGCCCACTCTCAGGACAATGCTGATCTCAGCCTTCTTCCCTGGGGATGGGGGTGATGAGGGTAGAGCCTTCACTTGGCTGCTCAGATGCTTCCCTTTTCACTTCTGGGTTCTTGCCACCCATGGGGTGGCCAGGAGGCTCAGGTCTACACAAAACATACAGATAGCCCTCAGCAGCCTGGTGCTCTGGGCAGGGTACTGAGCTCCCAGTTCCTAGTCCTGTGCAAGCTGAGGCCCTCCCTGGTGGTGGAGCTAGCCAGAGACCTCCTGGAGTTCCTGGGCAGTGTGAGCAGCATCCATAGCAGAGCAAGCATGGTCACCAGCGTGGTAAGGCCAGGTACTAGCTTCTCACAGACTCCCTGATGGAGGTCTGGATGGAGACTGAGCCTCTGTCCCTGGACCTAGGTGTGGGCTGTTGGTGAGTACCTATCAGTGACCTGTGACCGGAGGTGCACTGTGGAGCAGATCAACAAGTTCTTCGAAGCCCTGGAGGCCCTGCTGTTTGAGGTCACCCAGTCCCGTCCTACCACCCTGCCCAGATGTCCACCACAGGTTGTCACCGTGCTTATGACCACACTTACTAAACTGGCCTCCCGGAGCCAAGACCTAATTCCCAGGTGCCTGGTCAGGGAGTGGGGAGAGAAAAACCTGCCAGCCTTGTATAGGGAAAGAGGTGGCTTCTGAGGTTCTAGTCTCCAGAAATAGCCTCATCTGTGCAGGGTCTGGGGTGTACACAGGCAGCTGTGCCATGCCAGCTGGGCTGACCAGGGTGGTGACACTGCCAAGAGGGCTAACCCTCTATGCAGACCCCTTTGTGCTGAGAGGAATGTCTGCAGCTAACTGGGGCCCTCTCATCCCCAGGGTCTCTCTGTTGCTGTCAAAGATGAGGACCCTGGCCCAGAGCCCAGCTTCCAGCTGCTCACAAGATGAAGAGGGAGCAGAAGCCATCCGTACCCGGGCCACGGAGCTGCTGAACCTGCTAAAGATGCCCAGCGTGGCCCAGTTTGTGTTCACACCAAGCATGGAGGTGTGTAGTCCCCGTTACCACCGTGATGTCAACACAGCCCTGCCCCTGGCCCTACGCATGGTCACTCGGCTGATGGAGAAGGAGGCTGGCCTCCTGCCAGGGTGAAGGGACAGTGACCAGGTAGACGCTGACTGTACATTAAGAGCCTGGGGCACCAGCAAGGTATTGGGGACAAGCTGCTGGCTTCAGTGTTGAGAGGAATTCAGCAAGTCCTGGGCAAGG
The DNA here is from genome assembly GCF_000181295.1 of Otolemur garnettii. Lineage (NCBI taxonomy): Eukaryota > Metazoa > Chordata > Mammalia > Primates > Galagidae > Otolemur > Otolemur garnettii. The sequence continues at coordinate 1,499,631 of NW_003852487.1, read as the reverse complement.
TGGGCTTAGTGCCCTCAGATTTGTGGCAGACTCATCCCTTTCTCAGCTCCTGGAGCTGGTCCCTAAGCCCTGGGCTCTGGTGGCCAAGTTGGGCTATAGCTCTTCCTTAGCTGGATGGAGCTGGTTTGTCCTGTTGTCCTTGTTTCTGGACAGTATTTTTACACAATAAAAATAAATCTCTCTTAGACAGTGTCTGTGTGAGCAGTGCAGTCTGTTACCTCTCCCTCCCTGCACCCAGGCAGAGGCCGACACCCTGAGCTGTTCTTCTAGCTCAGGCCTTGCATATAAGGGCATGTCCCTGCCTCAGCACCAACATCCCTGATATGGCAGAAAAGACATCACTCGTATGATCAGTGAGGCAGGGAGGTATGACTCTACCAACAGGGTAGCTCCCGTGGGACGTTGTGTTTGGTCAGGTTCCCTTTTGATGGTCCTGAACAGCATGAAGATGCAGGAACACCCCAGTGGGCCCTATCCTGGGGAGGAAAGCCAGGGCCCAGCAAGTGGGATGCGATAGCCGCAGGCACCTGCACCACCCAAGCCAGGAACACATGCTGGGTGTGGAAGGCCAAGGCAGCAGCACCCTGCCCTTTCTGAGATCTTCTGCCAACTGTACCCTCAGGTCACCACACTGCCTTGGGGTCTTCAGCCCCAAGCCCCTGCACATCAAAACACCCCAACTCTACTGGGATGGGGGAGGGCTCAGTCACAGAATGGACTCACCACTCTGCCACGGATGCTTTGGGAAACCAAATAGTGGGCACTGCCTGGAGACAGCAGTAGGTGTCTGAGTGGGCCTGTCTCCCCCTCACCCCCATCCCCTTTCCTCCAGCTCACCCCTTGCACACTCTTCAAGTCTAGGTTCTAGCCCCAGCAAGCACTATTGCATCCACACAGCCAACCTGCACCCCAGGAAAGAAAGTATACCTGGGGACTTCACCCATGAGACCTAGGCACGGTTGGCCCTTGCAGGCTTTTATGGGCTGTAAAGGGCATGTCACTGTGGCATGCATGACATGATTTACAAATACAGATGCATCCATGCATATACCTATGCATGCACCCATGAGTACACAGGCTACCACCCACACATGCACACACATGCATACACCTGCACACATGTGCACATAACAGCAGACTCAGGAGAGTTTCCTGGTGGCTGCACAGCTCCGCTAGGACAGATGCAGCTGTCCTGGGATGGATACCTCAGTGAACCCTCAGTCCCAGGCTCCTGCCCCTGAAGTGGGGACTTAACCTGACTTGAAAGTGGCAGGGGTAACCCTATCCCCTATCTCTTAGGCACAGGGCCCCTAAGCACTCACTTGTGGGGCCCAAGGCTGAGGCCACTGTTGCAGTTGTGCCAGACTCTGGTGGGAAGGTAGCTGCAGGGCTGCCCAGCTCATCTGGGTGACAAGGCCTCCAGGTGCCCACAATGGCCCCTTGACACATCCCTGCTACCAGGGAGGGTCTGCTTCCATGGTGTGCTGAGGGCAGCCAGGACAGGAGCAAGGCTTACTAGCTCTTGGTTTTTTAAATAAACTTTTCAATTTTAGAACAGTTTCAGATTTACAGAAAAGTTGATGAACCTTAGAAACATTTTGCTAAGTGAAAGAATCCAGACACAAAAAGTCATATATGACATATACACAAGAGGTGCGTCCACACAGACAGAATGTTGTAGTAGTTGATGGGCCTGGAGCAGGAGGGGATAGGGACTAACTCCCTAAAGGGCACGGTTTCTCCACTGGGGATGATGGCAATGTTTAGAATTAGATAGTGGTGATATTGTGAATGTACTAAAAGCTATTGAATTATACGCTTTGATTTTATATGAATTTCACATTGGTAAGTGATTTAATCACATTTAAGTGATTAAATTACCAAGTGTAATTTATCTATCAATAGTAAATACCAATGTCAATTTTTAGGCTAAAGTGGAGGCAGCTGATGTCAAACTAGGCTAAAGTGGAGGCAGCTGATGAAGGGTACACAGGACTACTATTTTTGTAACTTCCTACGGATCTATAATTATTTCATAATAAAATGCTTTTACGAAAACAAAACCAAAGCCCATAATGAAGTGTGATTTTTCACAATTTTGTAGATGGGGTGGGGCTTGACTGAGATATTCTGTTGCACATGGGACCCCTGGAGGCACTCTTGGGACTATAATCACCTGGAAGCTCAGCAAGGGCCAGAATGTCCCCAGGGCTGCCCTCACCAGTCCTGCACATCAGCTGGGGTGTCTCAGGCATCCAGGGGCTAGGCATTCCTCCCTCCCTCCTGAAGCAACTCCTTTTCACAAGGCTAGATCCTTAAGAGCAGGAAAGCAGAAGCCAAAGTCCCTTAAGCCTGCCTTGAAGTCCCAGGGTATCACTTTTGCTGCATCTTATTGGTCAGAACAAGCCACAAGATCAGTGTTAATTCTAGGAAGAAACTTTTCCACTTTGCCAGAGGAACTGCTGGTAGCCAACTTTGGAAATCAATTACCACAGTCTTTGTTCTGGCCACTACAGTCCATGTCCCTTTTCCCTGAAAAATACAATCATAAGCCTTTCCCTAAAGACTTCCCCCTTAAGGCAGTGGGTGAAGTCCAGGATTTTGCCATGTGTACTAGTCCAGGCATCAGACCTGTGAGACATTCTTCTCACTCTTTCACCAGGCTGGAGTGCAGTGGTACAATCATACCTGCAACCTCAAACTCCTGTGTTCAAGTGACCCTCCTGCCTCAGCCTCCCAAATGGCTTGGATTATAGGAATGAGCCTATAATTTTTTATTATTTTTTGCCTAATTTTTATTATTTTTTGTAGAGGCAGTCTTGCTATGTTGCCCAGGCTGATCTCAAACTCCTAGCTTCAAGCTATCCACCCACCTAGGTCCCTCAAAATGCTAAGTGCCGGAATTACAGGTGTGAGCTGTTGTGCCTACCAAGTGAGACATTCTTAACAATGCTATGACATGCATGTCACTAAGATTCTAGGGGATAAAAGAGAATACACAGAAGAAATATCTGATGATAAAATGGCCAAGAATTTTCCAACAAGCAACTAAGTTGTAAACTGGCTGGTCATTGATCACATATAGATCCAGTCAGCAACTAGAAACCACCACACACAAATCTAGTTAGGAAAAGGTGGAAAACATATTGGTTCAAGTCAGTTAAGGAAATCTCTCACTACTCATTAGATGACCACTAATTTGACTGAGTAGATACTATAATGGATGGATACTGGAGAGGATACAGACTTTATGGGATTAATCTAGGAAAGTGATGAATAACAATGACATGGCAAAAGCAACAAACTCAGGGAAGAATCTGATTTTCAGAGTTACCACATAATATCACAAATTTCCTGTTTAAAAAAAAAAAAAACAGAAGGTAAGCCTGCTATTATAAATATGTTCAAAGTAGGTGTTGGCAACAAGATGGCAGCTGATTAACAGCTTCTATGCAACGAGGCACAGTGAAAATGGGGAAAGAAGACTCCAGGCATCTCTGGCCAGTGGATTCTGCCCACAAATTTCCCTTTGGTGACACAGGAAGTCAGTGAGAGACTTCTGGACAACACAAGGAGGACAAAAGCAGTGGAAAACTGGCAAGTGGTAGGTGTGTTTGTTTGGTCAGAGGCTGCTCGCAGCTGTAACCATAGCAACAGTGAGACTGCAAGCAGGAAAAGCCTTACCTGTAGGCTGTCTTGGTTTTTTTGGACTTGGGCACTCGATTGAACTGCTTTGGGAGATCTTGGGCAGTTGTGTGGACAACTATGGGTGTTGTCTGGGGACCCAGACTGAGCCGCTGAGCTGGAAAGGAGCTAGTATCATTCAGCTGGGGCTGCCTGCACAGCTACTGTCGGGGAGCTGCCCCTGCATGTTGCAGCATGAAGATTGGCTGGGAGACCTTGGGTGACTAATCTAGTAACTGAGCTGCCCAAAGATGGGGACTGAGATGCTGGGGAAGAGCAGAGATCTAAGTGTTTGGCAGTTTAACAGCCTTGGCCTTCAGGGGCATAGAGTGAGACCAGTTTTGGTGCACTGGATAAGTGGGCAGCCATGGCAAGAGAGATCCCACTGATAAGTGCTTTCCTTGGAAAGCTTTTGCTTAGCCAAGGTTCATAGTTTGGAGTGTCTTTTAAGCGGGCTGAGGAGACATTCGGGTTCCCAACCCTGCAGGGTGTGAGAAATCATCAGAGGCCTCCAGTGGCCTTCTGGTACAGCTGTATCAACATTGTGATTAACATCTCATACCTCAGATCACCTGTTGCCCGGACAATATTCAGCAAGATACATATACTGTTTAGTTTTTTGGTTTTGTTTTGTTTCTTAATTTCAACATTTCTCCTTGACATTTTTCTTTTTTTTTCTTTTTGTTCTTTTTTTCTCTTATTTATTTATTTTTTTTCTTTTTTTCTCTTTTTCACTATCTTCCATTTCTGCCTTCTTTAATAATTAGAATTTCATTTTTGCCAGTGTTTCTGCCCTTAGTATTTGTTTTTTCCCCCAATTTTATCCCATAAGGGTTTTTGCTTGTTTGTTTTGGTTTGATTTATGGTATTTTTGTCTTTTCTCTCTACCTGGTGGAAGTGGGGTACTGTGTCTGATAAGGCTGATAAGGCTGGCAAAGAGCTGTTGACCTCCAGGAACCACCCAACCCAGCACCCCCAGAGGTTGAGGGTTTTCAGATTGGGTCATAGTACCCTATTATATGCCTATATTACTCCTGTCTCCTCCTTTAGGTGCCTTTCTTCTTTTTGTCAATATTTCCTTTTACTCACCCCCTCTTCTTTCTCTTTTTTCTTTCTTTTTAAAATCTTTTTTCTCTTCTTGCTCTTCAATGTTCTCATTGTTCTGCTCCCATATGAAAAGGACTCATTAAAACTTTAGGTTAGAGGCACAGTAACTTAAAGAGCAAGGAGAAGTGAAAGAAAAATTAGGCTAAGGAAACAGATACAAAAAAGCACTCATGAAGAAGAATCAGCAGAAAAATCCTGGCAACATGAAATACCAGTCCAGAGCAACCCCTTCAAGAGACTGTGAGGTAGCTACAGCAGAGGATTCCACTTATAAAGAAATGTTAGAAATGACAGAAGGGGAATTTAAAATACAGATGATAAAAAAAAAATAAAGGAAACTTCTGAGAAAGTGGAAAATAACCAAAAGGAAATACAAAAACAGAATCAAATAAGAGATGAATGACATGAAGAATATAGAAAGGATATAGCAGAGCCGAAGGAACTGAAGCAGTCAATTAGGGAACTTAAGGATGCAACAGAAAATATCAACAACAGATTAGACCATGCAGAAGAAAGAATCTCAGAGGTAGAAGATAAAGCTCTTGAGATAACACAGATAGTTAAAAAGGCAGAAAAGAAGAGAGAGAAAGCAGAAGGTTCACTGACAGAATTAAGGAACCCTATGAGGCATTCAAATATTTGAGTTATAGGTATCCTAGAAGAGGAAGAACGATGCCCCAGAGGAATGGAAGCCATTCTAGAGAATATTATAAATGAAAATCTCCCAAATATCACCAAAGATTTTGACATACTCCTTTCAGAGGGATATCGGTCCCCTGGTTGCCTCAACTCAAATAGAGCTTCTCCAAGACACATTGTGATGAATCTATCTAAAGTCAAGACAAAAGAAAAGATTTTGCCGCCAACCCATATGCCGGAGGTGGCAGGTTCATACCCAGCCCCGGCCAAAAAAAAAAAGATTTTGCAAGCTGCCAGGAGTAAGCACCAACTGACCTACAGGGGCAAATCTATCTGCAGACTTCTCTAATGAAAATTTTCAAGCCAGAAGACAATGGTCATCTATCTTTAATCTACTTAAACAGAACAATTTCCAGCCCAGAATTCTATATCCTGCTAAGCTAAGATTTAGAATTGATGGAGAAATCAAATCTTTTATTGATATGCAAACATTGAGGACATTTGCCACAACAAGAACAGCTTTACAAGAACTATTTCAACCTGTTCTAAACACTGACCATCACAATGGACCTTCAGCAAAGTAAACACCCAGAAATTAAAGGACAGAACCTAGTTTCCACAATGATGCAAAAGACAAACCTAAGCAATGGACTTTCACAAAATAAGATGAATAGAATGCTACCACACTTATCAGTTATCTCAATAAATGTCAATGGCTTGAATTCCCCACTGAAGAGGCATAGATTGGCTGATTGGATTAAAAAACACAAACCATCTATTTGTTGTCTGCAGGAAACACACCTCATGTCAAAAGAAAAATTAAAACTCAGAGTTAAGGGTTGGCAGTCAATTTTTCAGGCAAAGGGAATTCAGGAAAAAAGCGGGGTTGCAATCTCATTTTTAAATACATGTGGATTTAAAGCAACTAAAGTAAAAAACAGACAATGATGGTCACTTCATATTGGTCAAGGGAAAAATACAACAAGAAGACATTTCGATTCTAAATATTTATGCATCCAATTTAAATGCTCCCAGATTCTTGAAACAGACCTTGCTTAGTCTGAGCAATATGATATCCTATAACACCGTAATAGGGACTTTAACACCCCTCTCTCAGAGCTGGACAGATGCTCTAAACAGAAATTAAACAAAGATATTAGAGATTTAAATGAGACCCTAGAACAACTGTGCTTGATAGACGTACATAGAACACTCCATACCAAAAACAAAGAATATATATTCTTCTCATCGTCCCATGGAACATTCTCCAAAACTGATCATATCCTAGGACACAAAACAAACCTCAATGGAATCAAAAGAATTGAAATTTTACCTTGCATCTTCTCAGACCACAAGGCATTGAAAGTGAAACTCAACTCCAACAAAAACCTCATACAAAGGCATGGAAGTCAAACAACCTTATGCTGAATGACAGCTGAGTGCAGAAAGAAATAAAAAAGGAAATCATTAACTTCCTTGAGTATAACAACAATGAAGACACAAGCTACCAAAACCTATGGGATATAGCAAAAGTAGTCCTGAGAGGAAAATTTATCACTTTAGAAGCCTACATTTGAAAAACAGAAAAAGAGTGCATTAACAAACTCACAAGCTATCTGATGGAATTGGAAAAAGAAGAACAATCTAAGTCTAAACCCAGCAGAAGAAAAGAAATATCCAAAATGAAATCAGAGATTGATGAAATTGAAGACAAAAGAATTATTCAGAAAATTAATGAAACAAGGTGTTGGTTTTTTGAAAAAATAAATAAAATAGATAAAACGTTGACCAGACTAGCTAGAAATAGAAAAGTAAAATCTCTAGTAACCTCAACCAGAAATGATAAAGTGGAAATAACAACTGATGCCACAGAGATACAAGAGATTATCTCTGAATACTACCAGAAACTTTATGCCTAGAATTTTGACAATGTGAAGGAAATGGATCAATATTTGGAATCACATCCTCTTCCTAGACTTAGCCCAGATAAAGTAGATCTCCCGAACAGACCAATTTCAAGCACTGAGATCAAAGAAACAATAAAGAAAATCTCCCAACAACAAAAAAAATGCCCTGTTCAAATGGCTTCACACCAGAATCTATCAAACCTTCAAAGAAGAGCTTATTCCTATACTGCAGAAATTATTCCAAAAAATTGAGAAGGAAGGAATATTTCCCAACACATTCTATGAAGCAAATAGCAGCCTGATACCAAAACCAGGAAAAGATCCAACTAAAAAGGAGAATTTCAGCCAATTTCACCAATGAATATAGATGCAAAAATTCTCAACAAAATCCTAGCCAATAGATTACAACTTATCATCAAAAAGTCATACATCATGATCAATTAGCTTTCATACTAGGGATGCAAGGTTGGTTTAACATATATAAGTCCATAAACATTATTCACTGTATCAACAGAAGCAAAACCAAAGACTATATGATCCTCTCAATAGATGCAGAAAAAGCATTTGATAAAATCCAGCATCCTTTTCTAATAAGAACACTGAAGAGTATAGGCATAGGTGGCACATTTCTTAAACTGATTGAAGCTATCTATGACAAAACCACAACTAATATTTTACTGAATGAAGTAAAACTCAAAGCTTTTCCTCTTAGAACTGGAACCAGACAAGGTTGTTCTCTGTCTCCATTACTATTCAACATAGAGCAGGATGTTCTAGCCAATACAATTAGACAAGACAAGAAAATAAAGGGCATCCAAATGGGAGAAGAGGCGGTCAAACTCTCCCTCTTTGCTGATGATACAATGTTATACTTAGAGAACCCTAAAGACCCAACCACAAGACTCTTGGAAGTCATCAAAAAATATAGTAATGTCTCAGGATATAAAATTAATGTCCACAAGTCAGTTGCCTTTTATATACCAACAACAGCCAAGATAAGAGGTTAATTAAGGACACAACTCCCTTCACCATAGCCCCAAAGAAAATGAAATACTTAGGAATATACCTAACAAAAGAGGTGAAGGACCTCGATAAAGAAAATTATGGATGCCAGAGGCAAGATGGCCAACTGGAGCCAGCTTTCCACAGAGGCTCCCATCCAGAAGGAGAGTTAAAGGACAGAAGTTTAGCAAGTAAGCTGATGGTTTGGAGCTGAGCCAAAAGAGAAGGTTGAACAACGCACATCAATCCTGCTGAGGTGAGCCATGGCCCCAAGGATACAAACAATAGGTACAAAATCCATTGCCAAGTGGATGGGAGTCCCCTCCCCCATGAGAATGGCTCGCAGTATACTTTCTACAAACAAGAGAGTAGAGTGCAAACATCCTCCCATTTTATCCCACGGGAGAGACCCTCTAAAAACCAGACCTCCTTCCCCTACTAGGGTGCCATGGCACTCTCCTGCCAGACATAAAACTGTATATATTCTCTACCTGCAATTCTGAACTCCAAGCACTCCCCTCCACTCTCACCCTGAGGTCTGGAAGCCTATCCCCCATGGAGTCCAGATTCTTGGGAATTTTCTCGAGAGGTCTGGACAGGGTGTGAGCTATTCCAGGTCTGTGCTGATTCTGTAGCACAGGGGTAAGGAGAAGACAGTGGACTGAAGGAACCATACGAGAAAGGGAGAGGCGGTGCCCCGTAGGCACAGAGCAACAGCAGCAGCCATGGGAACAATAGGGCTCACACCCCTGGGGATATTTTGGAAGGACATTCCCTGTCTCTCTGGGCAACCAGAGAAAGCCAGGCATCTTCTACAATGGCAGACACTGGTGGAATAGATCTGGGATGGTAATGCAGGCCCCGTGAGCAAAGGGTATGCCTGAGGCAGTACCGGCCTGGGTGAAGCAAGGTGGGAACAGAGAATAGAAGATGCATGTGCAGAGACAGGATACTCCCAGGGCAGGGCCGAGCCAGGACTGCTTTAGTGAGCCTAAAAAACACCTGGCCCTCAGGGGATCATAGCTGAGACAAAGGCAGGTGGGCCAAGGCTGCAACTCCAAGCTGAGAGTGAGTTCTAAGTGCACTCGCCCCAACACAGATTGGGGAGACAGAAACACCAGCTCCAGGCAGTGGCACAGACAGGGGCTGAGTTGCAGTTTCTGTGAACTCAAATAGTGCCTGGGCTGTGGGAGAATATAGCTGGGAAAGAATCACAAATTCTGCACAAATATAAGTGTCAGCAACATCAATCAGTGGTGGGGCTGGAACTGAGTGAACCACTCCAGCTTCCATTAACCATCCGAGATTGTCAGGCCTCAGCTTCCCCTGCTGGATGGTGGCAGAGTATGGAGGCCTGGTTGAGGAGACATAAGATCTCTCTGTGACTCAGGCAGGCTCAAACCCCTGGAGCATCTGCTCATTGGAGGGAACTGGGTCATAGTCCTGTGTGGTTACTAGTGACTGGGTGTGACAGAGATGCAAGGTGGGGAAGGAGGCATCAACCTTCCCAGACTAATTCATTTGCTGGGGGGTCCTTCTGACTCCATGGAGCACCAGAACGAGTCATACTTGAGACCAGCAGACCCCTGGCTATCTAGTTGCCAGAGACCTTTTGAACTCCCTCACTTGAGACTGGGTGCTGACTGGGACAATTGATTTGTATCTCTTGGACTGGACCAATCACCCAAGGACTATCCAAAGTGGTACCCTGGGTGTGTGGTTGTGGGAAGGTTTGATTTTCCTTTTCCAGTTTTTGCCTGTGGGGGGCGGGGTGACTTAATTGCTGGTATTTCTCCACAGCTGAGACTTCAACTCAGAGTAACTGCTTCCAACCCTACTTCACTGGGGTAAGACAGAGATCAGCTGAAAACCACACAGAGCCACTTAGCCCCACCACACCAAGTAAGTCCTCAGTGTTTCAGGCTGTAGCACTGTATGGGTCCTTTGCAAAGCTCTATAGGGGAAAAGGTACAGACACCAGTCACAGCTCTTGGGCAAAGGGCTGGTTAATCACTACTCCAGGATCCCCCAAACCCAACTCACCTTATCTGCTCATCTAGCCAAATAGTATAAAATAATCATGGGGTGGAATCAGCAGAAAAACTCTGATAATGTGAATAACCAGAGTAGATCAATTCCCCTAAGGAATGATACGGTGGACACAACTGAAGATCCCATTCATAGACAAACATCTGAGATGTAAGAAAATTATGAAAACCTAAGAAAGGAAATAGCAGAGGATTTTAACAAATATAAGAACATACCATGCTCATGGCTGGGAGAAATCAACATTGTTAAAATGTCTATACTTCCCAGAGCAATCTACCGATTCAATGCCATACCTATTAAAATACCAACATCCTATTTTCAAGACTTGGAAACAATGATTCTGGGTTCTGTATGGAACCAGAAAAAAGCCCGTATGGCTAAGGCAGTTCTTAGTAATAAAAACAAAGCCTGGGGTATCACCATACTAGATTTTAGACTGTCCTACAAGGCCATAGTGGTCAAGACAGCATGGTACTGGCACAAAAATAGAGACATAGACATTTGGAATGGAATAGAAAACCAGGAAATGAAACCAACAACTTACAACCACCTAATCTTCAATAAACCAAACAAGAACATCCACTGGGGGAAAGACACCCTATTCAATAAGTGGTGCTGGGAGAATTGGATATCCATGTGTAAACTGAAACTGGACCCACACCTTTCTCCACTCACAAAAATTGATTCAAGATGGATAAAGGACTTAAATTTAAGGCATGAAACAATAAAAATCCTCAAAGAAAGAATAGGAAAAACACTGGAAGATATTGGCCTGGGGAAAGACTTTATGAAGAAGACTGCCATGGCAATAGCAACAACACCAACAATAAACAAATGGGATTTAATTAAACTGAAAAGCTTCTGTACAGCCAAGGAGACAACAACCAAAGCAAATAGACAACCTACCCAATCAGAAAGGATATTTGCATATTTTGAATCAGACAAAAACTTAATAACTAGGATCATACAGAACTTAATCCACAGAAAAAAACAACAATCCCATACACCAATGGGGAAGAAAGATGAACAGAACTTTCTCTAAAGAAGACAGACAAATGGCTAGCAAACACACGAAAAAATGCTCATCATCCCTAATTACTAGATAAATGCAAATTAAAACCACCCTGGGATATCATCTAACCCCAGCGAGAATGGCCCATATCACAAAATCTCAAAACTGCAGATGCTGGCGCAGATGTGGAGAGAAAGGAACACTTTTACCCTGCTGGTGGGACTGCAAACTAATACAACCTTTTTGGAAAGAAGTATGGAGAACCCTCAAAGAACTCAACCAAGACCTCTCGTTTGATCCTGTAATCCCATTACTGGGCATCTATCAGAAGGAAAAAAAACACAAAACCTTTTATTATAAAGACACTTATACTAGATTGTTTATCACAGCTGAATTTACAATTGCTAAAATGTGGAAACAGCCTAAATGTCCTTCACCCCAGGAATGGATTGGCAAGCTGTGGTATATGTATACCATGGAATACCATTCAGTCATTTAAAAAATGGAGATTTTGCAGCATTTGTATTAACCTGGATGGAGGTGGAACACATTATTCTTAGTGATGCATCACAGGAAAGGAGAAGCATGAATCCTATGTATTCAACTTTGATATGAGGACAATTAATGACATGGTGGAGCATGGGTGAGGGGGAGAGCAGACAGAGAAGGAGGGAGGGGGTGAGGGAAAGGAAAAGAAAAAAAAAGAAAAGAAAATAGTGACTAATTCTCACATAAATTGGATTTAATTTTCACCAAAGTACATTATTTAAACATTAGTTTTTAATTCAACCATATTCAAACCAATATGTTGTTTAGGATATTGCATCCTCACTTATAAGTGAAATATGTTTGTAATTTTCCTTTATAATAATATATATTTTTTCCAATTTTAATATCAGGTGTATCCAGATGAAGTAGAATGATTTTGAAGTATTTCTTCTTTTTCTATTGTCTATAAGATTTGGCATGGTATGTTTTTTGAAATTATCTTTTATTTTTATTTATAAATATTAGTTGTCTATTTTTTGAGACTTGGGAAAAAAAATAAGAAGTTAACTGATGACTCCATACTGAACCTGAGAGTCAAAGCATTCTATGATAGACATACTCTTATTTGACAATGTGCATGTTACTTTTTTGTACTATTATTATTGCTCAATATTTCATTGCAGCAATTGTCTGATTTCTTTTCTGAATGTATTTACTTTTGTTCGTTCTTTACAAGGTTTTTGTTTCTAGTCCTTATCTTAAACATCGTTATTGTTATTAAATTTTAATCCTTTTTAATTTTGTGAAGGCAAAAGTGGAAACAAAATAAACACATGTATATGTATAGAGAAAGTTAAAAAATTTAAAAAATTTTTAAAAAGAAATAAATATGTTCAAAGAAATAAAGGATTGTCCATGCAAAGTTGGAGGCAAAAGGAAAAAAACAAACTAAAGGAAACCATGGCTGGAGCAGTAAAGGATAAAGTATGACAATGATATCTTACTAAATAAAAAATATCAAAAAAGAAATAGAAATTATTTTTTAAAATAAACCAAATAAAAATTCTGGAGTTCAAAAGCCCAATAACTGAAATGAAAAACTGAGTAGAGTGTCTCAATAGCAGACCTGAGCTGTTAGAAGCAAGAATTAACAACCTTAGAGATAATTCATTTGAGTTTGGTGAAGAGAAATAAAAAAGATTGAGGAAAAATTAACAGTTTCAGAGACCTAAGGACACCATCAAGCATATCAATATACATAAATGAGAATTTCAGAAGAAGAAGACTGATTAAGTGGGGGAGAAAAGAGCATTTGAAGAAATAATATCTGGCCACTTCCTTAATATGATGAAAAATATTAATGTACATTATCTAAGAAGGTCAAGGAACTTCAGATATGATAAAGTCAAAGTGACCACACCTGAACACATCATAGTCATACTGTCCAAAAGACAAAGAGAGAACCCTGAAAGCAGAAAGAAAAAAAAAATTACTCGTCACATTAAAGGGATCTTCAGTAAGATTAACAGGTGATTTCTCATCAGAAGCCAAGAAGCAGAAGGCAATACAGGATGACATATTTTAAAGTGCCACAAGAAAAAGGCTGTCAACCAAAAATTCTATAACCAGCAAAACCATCCTTCAAAAATGAATGGAAATTAAGATATTTCCAGTAAACAAAAGCTGAAGGGATTTGTCAATAGCAGACTTGCTCTATGATACTAAAGGGATTTCTTTAGACTTAAAGGACTCTGAAAAGCAATTCAAATCCATATGAAGAAATAAAGAATACCAGTTATATATTTACATAGGCAAATATAAAATAGAATATAAATGTACTTCTTCCAATTCTTTTATTCTCCTAATTTAAAAGATAACTAAATAAATAATTATAAAATTGTGTTTGTGGGCTAATTAATGCTGAAAGATATAGTTTACATAACAATAATAGCACAAAGTATTGGGGAGGGAGCTGACCCATATTGGAAAAATGTTTCTGCATTTATTGAAAGTAATTTAGTATTCACCCAAATGAGATTATTTTAAATTAAGATGTTCATTGTAGTTCTTAGTTGCAACCAAAAAAATAACTCAAAAGATATTGCAAAGGGAACAAAAAGGGAGTTAAAGTAGAAAATAACATAAAAGTAATGAAGGAATAGAGCAACAAAGACTCAAGACACTCAAGAGAATAAGTTGTAAAAAGGCAGACATAAACCCTACCTTATTAATTAAATGTAAATGGATACTTGCATTACAACAAAGATATTTGTATCAGAATGTTTACTGCAGCCCAATTCATAATTGCCAGGTCATGGAAGAAGCCCAAGTGCCCATCGATCCATGAATGGATCAACAAACTGTGGTATATGTACACCATGGAATACTATGCAGCCATAAAGAAAGATGGAGACTTTACATCCTTCATGTTTACATGGATGGAACTAGAAAATGTTCTTCTTAGCAAAGTATCACAAGAATGGAAGAAAAAGTATCCAGTGTACACACCCCTATTATGAAATTAATTTATACTTTTTATATGAAAGCTATAACCTAATAACAGCCTAAGAATACGCGGAGGGGGAAGGGAAAGGGGAGGAGGGAATGGGTGGAGGGAGGGGGATTGGAGGGATCACTTCTGTGGTTTATCTTACAAGGGTACAAGTGAATCTTTCTAAGAGTAGAATATGAACGTTTTTACACAATAACTAAGAAAATGACATGAAGGCTATGTTAACCAGTTTGATGGAAGTGATTCGGATTGTGTGTGAAAACACCACACTGTACCCTAGAAGTGCATTAATGTACATAGTTACCATTCAATAAAAATAAATAAATAAATAAAATGTAAATGGATTAAACATCATTAAATGAAACATCATTAAATGTAAATGAGTTAAATACCTAAATTAAAAAGGAGAGATTAGAAGTATGTATTTTTTAAAGTATGAGCTAAGTATGTGCTACCTATAAGAAACACACTTTAGAGTCAAAGCCATAGGAATTTAAAAAATGGAAAAATATGTACTATGCAAACAGTAACCAAAAGAGAGCAGTACTGGCTATAAAAATATCAAACAAGATAAACTTTAAGGCAAAATTATTGCTGGAGACAAGAGGAACATTTTGTAATTTTAAATAATCAATCCATTAAGATATAACTATTAGAAGTATATATGTTCCTGACAACAGAGAGGCATGAAACAAAAACCGACATGATTGAAGGGGGGAAAAGGCAATTCAACAATAATAGTTGGAGACATCAATACCCCACTTTCAATAATGTTGGACATCTAGGCAGTAAATGAGCAAGTATATGTAGAAGACCTGAATACCACTATAAACCAATTAGACCTACCAGACAGCTACAGAACACATCACCCAACAATAGATAAATAACACATTCAACTCACATGTGCATGGGATATCCTCTAGGATACAAAATACATGCTCAGACTACATGGAAGAAAATTAAAAATAACAAATAAAAAAACAAATAAATTTGGGAAATTCATAAAGATGTGGAAATTAACACTTTTTTTTTTGAGACAGAGCCTCAAGCTGTGGCCCTGGGTAGAGTGCTGTGGCCAGGCACCCGCCACAATGCCTGGCTGTTTGGGGGTTGCAGCTGTCATTGTTGTTTGGCGGGCCTGGGCTGGATTTGAACCCACCACCTTAGGTGTATGTGGCTGGTGCCTTAGCCACTTGAGCCACAGGTGCCGAGCTGAAATTAACACTCTTAACCATCAGCCAAATAAGAAGTCACAGGGAGGAGAGAAATTACTTTGAGATGACTAAAATGAAAATGTAACATTTCGCCAATTTTTTTTTCCAAAAAGCCACTGAAACATCAGATAGGATAAGTCACCACATTATACTACTGTAGAAGCACACACAACAGCAAAGGGTATAATAAAACCTTATAGAGCTGATATCGCTGAATGACTTCCAGATAAAAAGTCAGTAAAAGAAATCACAGAAATGCACCTAACAATAGAGTAACGTGTCAAAATAAAAATTTAGCTCCAGACATAATGACTGAATTAATATCTCATCTGCATAACTGCATTTTGCCTTACAAATGAATGAATCTACAGATTTGCCTTGCTGCTTTGCTTGTATCCACTTGTTTTTAGCACCAATGTCGTAGATGCTCTTTTATGTGAAAGCATAACAACACACACAAACAGGGCAGAATTATTCTAAATATTTAATTACTTTTTTTGACTTGATGGCATATGCTAGAACAACTAAGTTGATTATTTGCACTGTTGCTCAAAAAGCAAGCTCTCTGGTCTTTAAAAAGATTTTAAAAAGCCTGCAACTTGAACTTTACCTTAGAAATGTAAACAAGGTAACCTCACATTAATTTGAAATTAAAAAAAAAAAGAAAAAAAAGCAATGGTGGGTTGCACCAACTGTACTAATAGCCATTGTATTCTTTCCCCACACACACTCACAGGTTTTTTAAAAATATAATTTCATATAAGAATGTCCTTGATGAAGCAGTAACAAAGACAAATTTTTTAAAAATCTGTACTCTTGAGTACTAGTCCTTTTAATATCTTATATGACTGAATGGAACATAATCATATGCACTTCTGCACACCAAAAAGTGTAGTGACTGCCTTAGAGGAAAAGCACTTATGTGATGATAGTTTGAGTTGTAAGCCGAACCAGTCAATTTTTTCTAGCAATCACTCTTACTTGAAAGAATGGCAAGCTATGGTTATTCAGAGTTAGGTATTTGGCATACATTTTCTAGGAAGTGAATAAAGTGACTGTTACTTTAAGGAAACAACTGAGAGTATTTATTGCCAATGATAAAATATGATCTTTCAAATGAAAGAGTTTGGGAGGTGTGTATCTTGAGCTGTTAAACTTCCCAGTAGCCAAAGGTGAGACTGATGGTGATATTACTGAATGCTGTATGAAATGTTTGACCTTTCATCCTCTAATTTCTCCATCTTTTTATTCTTCTATGCCAGTGATTCTCAACCTTCCTAATGCCGTGGCCCTTTAATACAGTTCCTGTGGGTTGCGACCCATAGGTTGAGAACCACTACTCTATGGTTAATTCTGGGTAAATTATTCAGAACTTTTTTCTAGTTCTTTAATCCTTTCCTTTCTGCTTAATCTCTTCTTTAATACTTCACTGATTTTTAAAATTTCAATTTAAATCTAGTCTTTAAAATTTCTCTTTTTTTGAGACAGAGCCTCAAGCTGTGGCCCTGGGTAGAGTACTGTGGCGTCACAGCTCACAGCAACTTCCAACTCCTGGGCTCAAGCTAGTCTCCTGCCTCCGCCTCCCAAGTAGCTGGGACTACAGGCACCCGCCACAATGCCCAGCTATTTTTTGGTTGCAGCCATCATTGTTGTTTGGTGGGCGCAGGCTGGATTCGAACCTGCCAGTTCAGGTGTATGTGGCTGGCGTCTTAGCCGCTTGAGCCACAGGCACCAAGCCTAGTCTTTAAAATTTCAATGACTAGATTGCAGTGATGGTTGCATAATATATCCTAAAACCACTGAACAGTACATCAGTTGGTGTATTGTATGGTATGTGAATTACGCCCTGATAAAGCCGTTATAAGTTTTCAATAACTCTAGTTTTCACTTCTAGAAGTTCATCTGCTCTTGCTGTTGTCCTCACGTGTACAGACCCAAAATTATCACAATCGTTGATTCCCGGCATGCTCTTATTTTTGGTCTATGCATAGCCCTCTTCTGTTTTTATTAATCACCAGATAATATAATGAATACAAATGAACCCACCACCCACCAACTGAACGGAAACACTAGAAACATCCTGTATCTATCTACATGTTCCTACCCTCTCCACTCTCCTACACATCCATCTGACTCCTGGACCAGTATCCTGAATGGCTTTCTAAAATATAGGAGTTTTCCCCCACACATACATAGGAATTTCTCAAAATATATTGCTCCCTTTTATTTACTTTTAGCTTTATAAAGCAATTTCATACGGCAATACACCTTTTTAGAGTTATTTTTTGTTCAGTGTTACGTTGGTAAACTTTGTCCCTATCATTCCATGTAGCTAAAATTCGTTCCACAAATTAGAGTTACTAACACCCTGCTCCAATCTACCAACACCTCATCCTGGATTGAGGTAAGGACCTCCCATCTGACTTTCCTGCTCTGTCCTGCCACTCTTCAGGGCATTCTCAATACAACAGCCTGAGTAATTCTATTAACAGTTCAGTCAGACTATGTATCTTGTAACTTCTTTGCTCAAAGTCCTCTAATATTAGATTCCTTTCTTAGCCAGACTAGAATCCATAATCCCTATAACGATCTATGAGGCTCTTCTTGGTTTGGGCCCTATACACTGTCTGATCAGACACCCGGGACTGTCCCTGATGTAACCAGCTTCAGCCACACTAGCCTTCCCTTCTTGTTCCTAGGCCACTAATGCTCCCAACCTCAGGCCCTTGAACTCACTGCTCCTTCTACTGGGAATGCTCCTTAAGCAATCCTCCTGCCTTAGCCTCCCAAAGTGCTGGAATTACAACATTAGCCATCACACACACAGCCTACTTGTCCATTTATTTTTTTCTGTCATTGAGTTTTTGTTTTCTTTACTCTATGTTTATCCTCTACTGGTTTGAAATTTCAACACATATTCTGAACAATGTCTAAGGTTAATCAGTAGCATTAGTATCCTCTAAATTAAACAATGCAAGGACCTTAGAACATTATATCTCCTAACACCACCTCCTTCTGGCTTAAACGCAATTAGTGTCCTGAGCTTTCCCACTACCTTTTTATTTAAACACCTCCCAAGCTAGACATTACTATTGTTGTTTTATATAGCATCTTTACGTTTCTCTACATTTGTAAATGTATTTGTTTGCCATACTTACATCCAAACCTTCCATCAGAGTAGTGATTTTCCTACTTCTTGAAGTACAATTTTCACAAGTTTCTGAGTGTCCAACAGTATTGTAAATTCCCTTACCTTTGTCTGAAAGTGTCTAAAATTTGTCTTTATCCTTCAAAGACATGTTGGATGGGTTTAGAATTCTAGATTGACAGTTTATCTTGATCCTTTGCAGAAGTTATTCTGTTGGCTGGTCTCCATTGTTGTTTTGGGGGAGGCTAGCATCTAGCTGAAATGTCTTCTGGAACTCTGCACTACTCTCTGGCAGCTTTTATGATCACTTGTTTGCCTCTGGGATCCTGTAATTTCATATTAATATACTTACGTGTAGATTTCCTTTGATTTATTCTCCTGGGATTCATTAATCAGCCTGTAACAATTTGTGTCTTTCATCAATTCTGGAAAATGCTCAGCTATTATCTCTTTAAATATTGCTTCCCAATTTTTTCTACGTCTGAACTCCAGGTGACTTAAGTTGCACCTTCTTATCCTATTCTCTGTGTCTCTCAACCTTTCTTTTCATATTTCCTATCTTGCTCTTCTCATTGCATTATGAGGAATTTCTTCAACTCTTTTTTCCAGCTCATTATATTTTCATCAGTTAAATCTGCTTATTTAAATCTGCTCTTTTCTCTGAGTTTTTAGTATCTATTTTTCATTTCTAGGAGATGTATTTACTTCAATTCAAATCTTCCTGGCCAGTTGAAATATCTTATTCCTTAAATCACGTTTCTAACTCCTGATGTCATTTCTGTAAGTATATTCCACTTGTTTTATGTTCTGTAAATATTTCCAATAGCTGAAGTCTTTGCAGGTCCCATTCAGCAACTTTTATTGTTTCTGCTAATCTTATCATGGTGCTTGTTATTTCCATTTTGTGATTTTTTGATAAAGAACTCACTCATTACAATGTTATCTGCTGGAGTCCTAGGAAGCCTGAAGTCTAGAAACCTGGGTTGAGGATGTGTTCAGGTAGAGGAAATTATCTATTGCTTTTGCCAGATGCCTGGGAACACTATTTTTAACCAAATGCTTGGCTTGTGTGTACTCACATCATCCAGACATTGTAAGTTGATCCCAAACCTGTATAAGAACTCATATAAATACAAATTTTTTAAAAAATAATTTTTTATTTTAATTATTTATTTTTATTTTTTTAGAGACAGAGTCCCACTCTGTCGCCCTTGGTACAGTACCATGGCGTCACAGATCACAGCAACCTCTAGCTCTTGGGCTTAGGTGATTCTCTTGCCTCAGCCTCCCGAGTAGCTGGGACTACAGGTACCTGCCATAACACCTGGCTATTTTTTGTTGCAGTTTGGCCAGGGCCAGGTTTGAACCCACTGCCCTCAGTATGTGGGGCCAGTGCCCTACTCACTGAGCCACAGGCACTGCCCATGAATACAGATTTTGACAGGATACTTTTTCCTGCTCCACACAGAGCCAAACCCACCCAGAAATATTCCCTTACCATTTCTTTTAAGCGTAGACTTCTGTGGTGGCTCAGAGTCTGGAGTCAAAGTGCCAAAGTTCAAATCTGGCTTTGTCTCCCAGTGGCTGATAGAATGAGTGATCGCAATTCTGCTTTCCTCTGGAGGAGTATTACATATGTACATCCTTGGTACAGCCTCACAGTTGGGGTCATGTCTTCACCCACACCTGAATTCAGTGCTTGGCCAAAAGACTTGCTTTGACCAACAGGATTTCAGCAGAGGTGACAGAAGCCTGAAATGTACTTGTCAGACCTGTCCTCTTGCATTTCCGCCATTGCCACACTTCATGCCCGGGGAGGTCTGTGGGGCTGAGAAGGGTGGGAAACACCTGGAGCAGAGCTGGCCTCAGTGTAGAGCTCAGTACTAACTCCTGCAGGGCCACACTGGCATTTGGCAACTTTTAGCAGAGCTAAGCAAGGATAAATAATCTTTGTCTTAAGATGCTGAATTTTGTGATTTTTTTTCTTTCAGAATTATTATGGCAATGGCTTACTGATGTAGAAAATCATAATCTCTTCATGCTTCAGTTTCTTCATCTGAAAAATGAGGATAATAACAGTACCTACTGCAAAGAATTTGGGGGAGAATTAAATGCGTTAATGCCAGTAAAGGGCTAGATGTGCTCAGTGCATAAGTGTATCTATGTGAGGGTATCTGCCGTGGTTAGTTGTCTTTTCCCCAGGGGCTTAGCCCTTCAGGAACTCTGGAGTAAAGTGGAGCCCCCCCGCAGTGGTAATCAAGGCTTTGCCTCTCCCCCATCCAGGCCATAGCATTTGTTATAACCAAGCAGAGGAATGGAGAACTGAGACCAATAACTTGGCACCCTAGGCCAGCTGCAGCCACTCTGAACTTGTACTCTCATTTCGCTTTTGGGCTCTAAGGATTTCTTTTCTTCTAAATCGAACCATGCATTTAAATGAAAGCTTGCATCTGTAATCCTGCACACTAGGAGGCCAAGGTGGGTGGATTTCTTGAGCTCAGGAGTTCTAGACCAGCCTGAGCAAGAGCCAAGACCCCATTTCTACTAAAAATAAAAAAACTGAAACAAGAGGATTGTTTGAGCCCAAGAGTTTGAGATTGCTGTGAGCTGTAATGACGCCACGGCACTCTACCTAGGGCAACAGAGTGAGACTCTGTCTTAAAAATAAAAATAACTTTTTAAAAATATATTTTGTCTGAGAAGCACCTGTGGCTCAGTGGGTGAGGTGCCGGCCCCATATACCAAGGGCAGTGGGTTCAAACCCAGCCCCGGCCAAATTGCAACAAAAAAATAGCCAGGTGTTGTGGTGGGCGCCTGTAGTCCCAGCTACTTGGGAGGATGAGGCAAGAGAACCGCCTCAGCCCAGGAGTTGGAGGTTGCTGTGAGCTGTGACGTCACAGCACTCTACTTAGGGCTATTCGTGAGGCTTTGTCCCTACCAAAATATATATATATATATGTGTGTGTGTGTGTGAGATGTATATTTATTTATTTATTTATTTATTTTTTATTTTGTCCAGTATTTAGGAACTTAAGAGTGGGCAGCCTTTCTAAGCTAGGCAGGACCAGATATTCACACTGCCTGGAAGCAGCAAAGGGCCTCAGGCAGATATGCTGCACTGACTATGGCACTCACCAGGGGGCAGCATGGAGCTGATGAGGCCCAGCATTTGGGATTGATCTGGAAGAGAGCTTCAGGAGCTGGCCCTCTCCATGCAGCTGACTGGACCTACCCCCTCATCCTCAGAGTCTCTCTATTGCTGTCAAAGATGAGGACCCTGTCCCAGAGCCCAGTTCCTAGCTTCCGTCACAGCAAGGAAGGCAGGGAAGCCATCTATACATGGGCCACAGAGTTGCTGACCCTGCTGAAGATGCATAGGATGGCCTAGTTTGTGCTCACACCAAGTGTGGAGGTGTGCAGCCCCCCCCCACCACCACCACCACATCAACATGGCCCTGCACACGGTCAGCCAGCTGGTGGAGAAGGTGGCTAGCCTCCTGCCAGAGTGAAGGGACAGTGACCAGGTGGACGCCAGCTGTAGATTAAGAGTCTGGGGTGCCAGCCTGGCATTAGGGCCTGGCATTTGAGGCTGGTATCGAAGGGCCCCAGGTATTAGTGACAAGAAAGAATTCAGGGAGGAGCTTGAGTCCTGTTGGATGGGGAGGCCCCAGGGTGGAGCCCTGGCAGGGCTCAGTGTCCTCAGAGATTGGGCAAATTGGTCCCTTTCTTACCTTCTGGAGGTTTCTAGGTCCTTTCTTTTGGGATTGTGCTGAGCAATGTGATTAAAAGATCAAATTGCACTCTGGTTTGCAGCTCTGGTCTTTCTAGCTGGAAGGGAGCTTGGGATGTTTCCTAGGGCTCATTTCTGGGCAGGGTAGGGGAGGAAGAATAATAGCTAAAAGACTTCCAACCATGATAATTCTCTTGTGTCCACCCAGGACGCCCCCTGCCGTTGGACTGGAGTTAGCAGAGAGCCACCACTGTCCCTCAGCTGCCCACACCCACCAGGCCCAGGCCACTGTCTCTGGCACTGTACTCTGTGAGAACATGAAAGATAGTTTATTGAATCTAAACTTCTCCATTAAAGTCTTTAAACATAAAAGCTCTGTAACAAACATAACAACTTAGTGTTACCTGTCATATAAATAAAATATACACTAAGATGTACATTGTCTGCACCATTTGGGCAGAATGGGAACCCAACTCAGCCAATTAAAAAATACAGACAAATGGCTTGATGACAATTGGTGTCACCTGGCAGAACCAGCATCAGGTATGTAGGGCATCCTGCCAGCCCCTCTCTAGGGCAGGGGTGTGCGGAAGTGGATCTTCTTGGCTGTTTCCACATCAGACTTGGCAACCAGGAACCGCATCTTCTTCCCCCCATGTCGGATCAGATCCACAGCTCTGAAAGGCAGGAGGGAGGTGAGGTTGGTATCAAAGAACCCCAGGCAGGGGCTGCGGCAGGGCATCCAAGCACCAGCCTCTCCTGCAAACCTGAACCCTCCCCAGCCGACGCCTGTGTGTGGGACTCAGCAGGCTAGTGAATGCCTGGTGCAGGAGCCTGGCCCTTTCTTCCCCTCCGTGGGCTATCTGGGAGTTGGGCTAGGGGTATGGGAGTGGAGGTACCTCAGGTAGCTGACCCCTGCCAGGTGGCTGCCGTTGACCTCCAGGATGCGGTCTCCCAGCGACAGCCGCCCATCAGACGCGGCAGGGCTGCCCGGAAGCAGGGTCTGGATGTAGAGCCCTGGGGTGCCCAGGGGCGTGTGCTGGGGAGAAGCAGAAGCCTCAGGGCTCCACAACCCAGTAACACACAGCAATCCCCTGCAAGAACCTTTGTAGCCCCCATGCCTGGAGTGAAGCCATGACATCACCACTGTTCCCTAAGGTCCAAGACAGACCCGGCCTGAGGATGGAGACCAGGGACCGCAGTAGCTGTTGGACAGGTTGTTCCTGCAGTCCCAGCTGTAGTGGGCCACCCCCTTTCCTGCCATAAAACCACACAAGCCGTGGCAGTCTTTCTGTGAACAGGAGGAACCAAGGCAGCCTGCAGGGGTCCCTGGCCACTCACCATCCCGTCGATCAGGCCCATCCCCAGCCCTGAGGGGCCTCGCTCCAGCTCCACCTCGAAGATGTAGCAGAAGTCCTCTGTGCTGGAGCTGTGGCTGGAGGGGGCCACGGGGTCTCCTGGGAGGGCAGGGAAAGGTGGGCAGGGATGAAGGCATGGGGCTGGGGCTGGAGCTGTCACCTGACAGGATGTCCACCTCAGTTGCCTCAGGGGAGGGCCGGAAGTGCTCCTGTAGCTCAGGAAGGCACCATTTGGGCAGAACATGGACAGCAAGCCTGGCAATTGGGTCAGGATCTGCCTGTGGGCTACAACCCACATGCCTGGAAGGGATACCTTGGTCCCTGCCCCATGGCTGCCTGGGAGGGACACTGGCCCCACTGGTCAGGGGCTTCCTGACTCCAGGCTTGTATGGTTCTAGTGTAGCCTCCTGAGTGGTCTCTGCTGCCTTCCTTCCCCTGCTCCCTCCATACCCCAGATGGTGACCCATGTCCATCTCTCCTAAAGCCTCTACTGCTAACCAGGCCCTCACCCAGAGCCCAGCCAGCCCAACCTGAGTGGCTCGCTGGGGCCATGAGCCTATGCCTTCTCTCTCCTAGGCCATGCTTGTGCCCACGGGCACCTGGGTTGGGCTCTCGGCAGCACTGGGGTCAGGTCCGGAGCTATATCCCACACACTCAAGTAGGCAGCCACCTCAGGTCCAGCTCTGCCCAGCAAACCCAACCTTCAGGCATGCTCCAAATTCTACAGGAGCACCAAGGAGTCCTCATCCCTATAGGACATGCCACTGGGCCAGCATTGGCAGGGGCTGCTTTTCCCTCAGGCCCTCCTAGCCTGGCCCAGTTGACTACTCACTGAGCACACAGGCCTCCACGTGCCCTGCCCCAGAGAGCTCCATCCCACCTCCTCCCAGAAGGCCTTCCTGGCTGCTTTTGGCACATCTTCTCTTGAGCACTGAACCACACCAGCATAATCAGTCTTGCAAAATGACCCCTTTCCTAAGTTATTTTTTGTTCCCTCTGACTTTACCAGTGAAGTCTAACCACCAGACTTAACTAGCTTCTCCACAGCACTTATCATCCATTACCAGCAGTTGACTCTTGAATCAGACACCCCCCCCAGAAGACCCCATGACTTCAAGTCCCACACAATCTGACCCATAGCCCCCTGTGAAAGCCCTTCTCTAGATTGATTTGGGTTTGAGTATTTCTCCCAACAGATGTCTTCTGCATTAAGATTTCTTTCTTCCTTGACAATCTCCATTTTTTCAATAATTGGATCTTTGTGTGGCGAGTGACAGAACCTAGTCTGGACCCTTTTGTGGGCTCAGTAACACCATCCCAGCATCCCGCCCTCCACCTATGCAGGAGTGATTCTCAGTGGCTTTCTAGACTTAGTCCCAGGTCATAGTGACTATTTGAGATGTCAGCCCTAGATGACCAAGCTGTGGCATGGCCCCAATGTGGGGCCTTCCAAGGGGCTGAGCTGCTTTCACCTCTTCCCATCTGGCCAGGGCAAGGGAAGAACCCAGCAGTTACAGGCCTGAGCTTGAGAGTCCTCACCATCTGGAGCTACGCCCCAGGGGCTGCTTGGCCCGTTCCTCTGCCCTTCCGGGAGTGCCTTTCCACAGGTGCTGCTGGGATCTGGGCAGCCAGGGTCCCCAGGTTCAAGGCCAATGGGGGTGCTGGGAGGCGTGAGCAGGCATGACGAGTCAGTGTGCAGGGGCCCAGCCTGGGAGCCCCCTCGGCCCCCACGGCTGGGCTGCCTTCTAGGGAGTTCTGGTACCCAGGGAGCCCCCGCCAAAGGAAGAGAACATGATGGGACAGCTTCTCGGGCTGCCTTGCCTGGGTCCCTAGAAGCCTCCGGGCTGGTGTGGTCTGCACCCTGGGGGAAGGAAAGAAAGAGCTCAGACCCAGGAGGGCAGCTGGTGGGACGGTGCCTGCAGGTGAGGGAGGGCTGCCTTGTCTGAGGTCGTCCCAGGGCCACCAGGCTGCCTGGAGCATGAGGTCAAAGAAGGACTCCTGCAGCCTATGCCATCTGAAGAACCCTAAGAACAAGGGGTCTCCCCCACCATTGGCACATCAAGGGGGCCAGGCCTCCAGGGATCCCAGAGCTCAGATTGTGCCTCCAACCCTGTTTCTGGGCTGAGCTGTGCCTACCCCCACTTTGGCTATCATGTGGGGGCTGCTGCAAGCTCTCTACAAAGCAGCTCTGGAGCCTGGCCCAGGGCCCTCCCATTCCAGGTACCTCAGGGCCCTCTGGCTGGGCAGGCCCGCTGCTAGGGCTGGCCTTGCTTCGCAGGCTCCATAGGAAGTGGCGGATGTAGAGCAGGTGCTGATAGATGCTATCATCCAGGCAGTCGGCTTCTAAGTCCACCTGGAAGCCCTCACTCGGCAGAACGATGGGTGGGGGGTTTTCATAGGACTCCAGGACATCCTCTGCAGGGGGTGGTGTCGGCCATGACTGGCTGAAGGAGAAGCTGCCCTCCCATTGCCTGGTTTGCCAGGTCCCCTGATCCAAGTACACAGGAGGGTGGGATCCTGGCCAAGGTGATTGCCTCCAACCTGGCTCTCATCCCTTTGGAATGGCCACATGTCTCAGGACTAAGAATCAGGCCCTTGCAGTCTGGACTCTCAAGTGGCACTGCCCAACTCTCAGTCTCCCTGAGCCACTCTACACCAGGCCTATCCCTGTCACACTTGGCTCTGAGGGCATCCCTGGTAACAATCTCTGCTGAGTTGGGCCTCAGCTCCTCCCCCAGGCTCCCAAGGTCTGTGCTGACTCTATCCCTGCACACGTCACCCAGGATGCTAAAGGCCTAGTGGGCAGGCTGGTCTCTGTCCACTAGAACAGGAAGCTCATGACCACTGCAGCCTTAGCTCCCAGCACAGAGCATGGAAAATGAATCAGTAAAGGGGGAGGTGACATACAAAAGGTAAAACCAGAGTCCTGTTCAGAGATAGTCTCTAGTCCAGGCCCAGCTGCCAGGTGGGTAGGTGGCAAGATGGCATCTGAGCCCTAGTTATCCGTGTCTCCCACAATCCTCTACTTTCTGGCTTTCTTTATGTGTTATAATATACGTGATACTAATGAAGCAAGAAGTGTAATTTATAACTACAAACGCACACCTTATTTATGTATTACACACCCACATACATACACAGACATACACAGGCCCTGTGTACGAATGTGTGCAGGCACGTGCACACACATGGCACATGTACACAGGCGTGTTTCTCCACAGGTTGCGAGGAGATGCTGTCCTATCCTGGTTGGCTGCAGCTTGAGGGAGGCCTGAGGCTCCCTGAGGGGAGGGGGACTTTTGACCTTAGCCTGAAGTTTGGAACTTGGGAATGGAATCCCCTCCTTGATCCCAGCCATGGAGGGCCATAGGTAGGGGACAGATGGGCAGAAGGAGGCCACCTGAGGATGGATACACCAATGCACCCTCAGTCTCAGGCTCCTGCCCCTCACCAGGGACTTACCTGACTTGAAGGCAGCAGGGCTTTCCCGGGCCCCTGGCTCCCAGGCACTCATGGGGCCCATGGCCGAGGCCAGCTGGTACTGAGTCAGCAGCCGGTGCAGCTGTGCTGGGCTCAGGGCAGGGAAGGCAGCCCGCAGAGCTGCCCAACTCATCTACGTGACAAAGAGAAGCTTATGGTCAAAAACCTCCAGGCACCCATATAGCCTCTTGGCATAGCCCCACTCCCAGGGAGGGTTTGTCCCACAGTGCACTGAGGACAGTCAGCCAGGGCAAGGATCCAGGCCCAGGATGCCTGGCATCCATCTCCTCCCAGGGGGCAGTGGGCACACCAAGGACCAGTGCAGCCAGCTCAGTTAGGAGTACAGTATCACGGCAGGTCACCCTAGGTGTCTCGGGGGCAGCCACTCCTGGCACATGCTGAATCCCTGCCCAGTGAACACAGTCTCCTTCCACAAGGGCCAGCTTACACAGCCCTGCAGCAAACTGGGGAGGAGTCACATTGGATTCCCACCTTGAATGGTACAAAAGAAATCAAGTAGGTTAAAGTCATGGCTGAAAAGCAGAAACTTTAATCAGTCAGGGGACAGGGACTTAAAAAAAGGATGAATTTGTCCAATGAAATTAAAACATCTAGGGCCAGGCATAGAGGGTCATGCCTGTAATCTGGCACTCTGGGAGGCCAAGGTGGGTGGATTGCCTGAGTTTATAGATTCGAGACCAGCCTGAGCCAGAATGAGGAAAAAAAAAAAATCTCTAAAAAAGAAAAAAGAAAAATAGCCAGGCACTGTGGCAGGCGCCTATAGTCCCAGCTACTTGGGAGGCTGAGGCAAGAGAATCACTTGAGCCCAAGAGTTCGAGGTTGCTATGAGCTATGATGCTACAGCACTCTACTGAGAGTGACAAAGTGAGACTATCTCCCCCCTCAAAAAAAAATAATAATAAAAAAATTAAAACATCTGCACCAGGACCTCCATCACCATTCCTTTGGGATCCTCTCCATCTCCTGGAACTCATTTCTTCTGGTCTTGGGTTTATTCCCTCATTTCTGTGGCAGATCCTCTAGTAACTTCCCGAAAAAGGTGTATTGCAGGGAAACTGCTGCCCTATGGGGTGAACAATGTCTTCATTCCACTTTCACACTCACTGGCAGCCTGGCTGACAGAGAATTCCAGACTAGAGGTGGTTACAGAATTTTGGTAGCAGCTCCTCTGTCTCCTGACCCCGCCTGCTGCTCTGGAGAAGTGTGCATGGTTCTGTTGGCTGCTCTGCTGGAGGCCTCCTATATTTGCTCCCCTCCAGAACCCTGCAGGTGCCCTGTGCCACACTGCTCTGAAACTCAGGGATGTGAGTCCTGATATGGGTGCTCTCTCTTCAACAGGGCACCAGTGCTCAGGTCTGGGAAGCTGCCTGGAGCTGGCTGTCTTCCTTCCTGGTCACCATCTCCTGTCTGCTCTTCCTGGACTCCTACTGTCCAGATGCTGGTCCTTCAATCTTCCTGCCTTTGGTTCCTCTTTCTGTTTCTCCAGCCTCACTGCTGTAGCTCCTTCTAACACACTCGCTCAGTCTTGCTGCTCTGGAGTGTTTCACTGTGATGAAGGACCCACCCCCTCTTTTCTTATTATGCTCTGTTTCTCCATTACACTGTTGATGAATATGTGCTGTTCTAGTTTGGGGAAACTGTGAAAGATGCAACTGTAAACACCCAGATAGGCTGCCGTAAGATAGGAAGTGAAGCGTTTGATAGACAGAACCGCTACATCAGAGCAGGTACACACAGTCAGCTTCCATAGATCCTGCCAGATAGCTTTCCCAAAGGGTGACACTCATTTATAATGCCCCCTGTGATGCATGTTACTATTTGAATTGCTATACCTATTCACCAATGCTTGTATGGGCTTTTTTTTTTTTTTTTCATTTTAAACATTCTGATATTTTGAGGCTTAAAACACTTAGATTTTGAATTTCAATTCTTTGATGATTAAGTTGATCTTCAAGTGTAGTTTTCCTTTCTTATAATCTCTTTTCAGGCTTTGGTATCAAGGTTGGATTGATGTTTAAAAGTGAGACAGTATTTCTTCTTTTTCTAGTTTCGAAAAGAAGCTAGGTAATAATGGTATTATTTCTTCTATAATGTTTAAAATAATTAACCAATGAAACCAACCAGGTCTTGAATCTCCTTTCAAGGTTTTAAAATAACAGATTTAATTTCTTTAATGCATAAAGGATTATTCAGATTTTTTATTTCCTCTTGTATCAGTTTTAATGTGTTCTTTTTCTAATTCGTCCATTTCGTCTAAAATGTCAGATTTATCAGTATAAAGTTGGTGATATCTTCTTACTACTAATTCTTAATATAGAATCTAAATGATGTCCTCTTTTTTATTTTTGATAACAATAATCTGTGTTTTTTCACTTTTTTTAATTAAACTTTTTAGGCTGGGCACAGT
Source organism: Otolemur garnettii (assembly GCF_000181295.1). NCBI lineage: Eukaryota > Metazoa > Chordata > Mammalia > Primates > Galagidae > Otolemur > Otolemur garnettii. The sequence continues at coordinate 1,469,872 of NW_003852487.1, read as the reverse complement.
GGCTCATGCCTGTAATCCTAGGACTCTAGGAGGCCAAAGCAGGTAGATCACTTGAGCTCATGAGTTTGAGACTAGCCTGAACAAGAGCAATACCCCATCCCTAAAAATAGCCAAGCATTGTGGTGGGTACGTGTAGTCCCAGCTACTTGGGAGGCTGAGGCAAGAGGATCACCTGAGCCCAAGAGTTTGAGGTTGCTGTGAGCAATAATGCCACAGCACTCTACCCAGGGCAATTGAGTCAGACTCTGTCTCAAAAAAATAAAATTGAATAAATAAATAAACTTTTCAAAGAACCCAATTTTGGTTCTATTGCTTTTATCTGCTATATATGTTTACTATTTCACTAATTTTTGCTTTTATCTATCGCATCCTCTACATTCTTGGATTTGTTGTTCTTTTTCTCACTTCATGATGATTCATTCTCAGCATTATTTTCTAATATATACATTTATGGCTATAACTTTTCCTCTTAGAACTGCTTTAACTGCAGCCCACAAGTTTAATACTTTGTAGTTCATTGTTGCTGATGAACTTAATGCAGCCAGGGTAAGCTGCACAGGGGCTAGGCAAGGTTTTGGTGAGGCTTGGGCGGCTTCTGCTTGATCCTTATCTCAGAGTTTCAACTTCCTGAGTTGAGAGCCTGGTGTTTACTACTTAAAGGGTCCTAAATTCTCATCTTTGTCTCCTCAGCATTATGAAACTACCACAAATTCCACTCTGCTTTTCAAAGCTTTTTGTTTAGTTTTGAAGCCCTACAGGTTCAGATTTTTGGCAAATGGCTTAAGGGAAAGGTTTGCCATGCATTTTAGGCCCCTAAAGTCTCTGAGTTTGTCTCTCTGGCCTGTGAAATAACCAGTGCTATTTGGGTTTCTCTTTCCCCAGCAGTGGCCTCCTGCTGGGACAAAGCTTGAACTCTCAGCCTCACACAGAACCTGCTTCCAGAACAGCAAATGCCCCCAGGGAGAAGGCAGCAGGTGAATATCAGTTCAGCTCTTTGTGGTTCTCCCTCTGCAGATCTGTACTTCTAATCCTTCAGCAGCTCTCAGACGCCTTTAAACAAATGACTTTTGTATTTTTTCTGGCTGTGCAAGTTGTCCTCACTAGAGCTACACATCCCTAGCCAGTCCAGGCAAGCATCAGTACTGTTCAAAATGCCCATCAAGCTGTTCTTCTCTTTAGCCCCCATTTTTTTTAAACAATTTCCAGGGGTTATCTGCTAAAAATTCCTGAGCCTTTTGGCGGTTTGCTGAAAATTGGGTTGCTTCTCCCAAGTCAGCTTTCTCAGATCAGCTAAAGTAGCTACTATTCACCTTTCTGCTTTCTAGCTTCCAAAATAGTATTTTGTCCTATAGATTAATGTCATTAAAACGCATTGCTTTAATTTTGTTTAGTGATACCATGGGAGAATAAAATTCAATTCATGTAGCTCTGCCATACATAGCCAGACATTCTCATTTTTGAAATTTTCTATAGTAAGTGCTTCACTTTTATAATGAAAAAAGTAAACAACTTAAAAAAAAAACACTTCAGTAAAATATATAGTTCCTAACATATAATAGCTTTTCAATATTTGCTGAATGAATAAAGGACACATGCTCTGTGACCTCTGCTTCGGGATGTGTAGAACAGGGACAGTACTCTGTCCACTTCACAGGGCTGCTGTGGGGATTAAATGAGGCAGTACAGGCAGAGCCGGTAACACTTTGCAGTAGCTATTGTCATTACTCATAATGATACTGACAGGACTTGCAAGTGAGCGTTTGTATGCTTTGATGCTTGAGTAGTGGACTGCTTTGTTTTTGATACCAAACTGAAAGGGCCATTCTGCCCTATGACTTTTGGGTTAAGCTGGCTACTCTGGAATCAGCTCTGGGGTTTGCTTGGAAATAAGCAAAGTATCCACATTATGCTTTAAGTTCAAACACACCTTCCCGGACAGCACAGAAAGCAAATTTCCTCTTGGGCTTTTCTGTAGCCACTCTTACCTTTACCCCAAACATGATTCAGGTCTTATAGGCAAGAAGAAAAGCCATCAGTCTGATTTCCACTGATTTTCTGTGCTGACTGTGGAGGTAAGTGGTGAGGGCATGTCAGTTTCCTGCTGCTGCTGTAACAAATGACCACAATACAAGTGGATCATCTCACAGTTGTGTGGGTCTGAAGTCCAGCATGGGTCTCACTGGGCCAAAATCAAGGTGTAGGCCAACCTTTGTGTCTTCTGAGGCTCCAAGGGAGGATCTGTTTGCTGTGAGAATTCAGTTCCTGTCGTTGTAGAACTGAGGTCATGTTTCCACACTGACTATCAGCTGGGGCCATCCCAGCTTCTCCATTACATCACTTGGCTCAGGGCCCCTCCTTCACCTATAGAGCCAGCCATAGGGGCCAAGTCCCTTTTCCTACTTCCATCCTTCTCTGATCAATCATGGACTTGACTAGCTAGGCTGGGCCACCAGGATAATCCATGGTCCTCTCTTCATCTCATAGTCCTTAATCTTACTCATATCTACAATCAATCCCCTTGGTCATATGCGTAACACATCAACAGTCCTGGGGCTTGCACAGAGACATCTTCAGGGCCACTATCCTGTCTACTGCTGGGGTAGACAGCTATGGAATGGAAATAACTTCACAAATTATCTATAGAACATTTTAATTTTCAGGGACCTGAAGCCAGGTCCCTGGCCCCCTGATCTGGTCTATAAGCCAGTGACCCAATTGTGAAAACATCTGGACCCCTTCCCCACTATACTCACTGCATCTCCTGAGCCACCTGTGCCTCCTACCTGCACAAGTTGGGCCCTGGGAGTGGCCAGCAGGTTGAGGGTACAGGAGAGCTTCCGGAAGAAGTGCTGTCCAGCCTCCTCGAAGCCAGTGTTCCTGGTCCACTCCAGGAGCTGTTGCAGGCGGGCAGAGGCCTGGACTCCTCTGGGCCAGTGAAAGCAGCTCAAGGAGGGGCCTGGGAGGGAAAGAAAGCAGGAAGGTAATACTCTGGTCACCGAGGGCAGGAAAGATATGAAAACTTGCAGCAATTTTCAAGGCAACTGGCCAGCTCAGATCTCCCTATACCCCCAGCAGCAGTCCTTGGCTGAAAGTAACTAGTGCCCCTGACCCCCAGCAGGTAAAGGAAGAATGTCAGCTCAGGAAAGCAGGATAAAAGGTCAGAGTCTTTAAGGCTGGATATTCTTGGGTTGCACCCTGGCTCTGACTATTTTGAGATAGTCTGATGACTTCCCTGGGCCTGTTTTCCTCCCTGTCACAGGAAAAGGGACCCATGCAGACCTCTCAGCTATGGCCTCTCTGAAACCTGAAGGAACCATAGCTCCCACAGGACATGCTCTGAGTGACATGTCCAACCTTTGGGCCTCAGCCTCCCTCCACTCCGGCTATGACCCCAGATCCTCAGAAAGTAGGATTCCCCAGCCACGGAAGAGCTGTCCCCCAGGAGTCACTGTAGGAATGAGTTCCTGGAGCCCACTGTGGGCACTCAGCCCTCACCCCTGTCGAGGAGCTGGTTGAGGAGCAGAGTGCCGGAGAAGAAGAAAAGGTAGGAGAGCATCTGTGAGGCCACCTCAGGGTGCACCTGCAACTGCCGCAGGAGGTCCAGGGCCACCTGATACACGGACACGACGCGGCGTAGCTCCTCAGGCAGCTCAAGGGCAGAGCTCCAGCTCTCCCTGCATTCTGTTTGGAATGGGGGGCATTCCAGAAGGGCTGGGAGGCAGACGTACAGGGACTAGGGGCAAGAGAACAACAGCCTCTCCAGGGTACTGCTACCTAGGAGGGAAAGAACCCCGCCACCCCACAGCACCCACTGTGCCAGCTGCGGCTCCTTCCTCTGTCCAGTGGGGAAACCCTAAAAGAGCTGCCTCCCAGGGCTGTTGGGAGCAGAGACAGGATGTAGCCAGGGCACCTGCTAAGCCAAAGGCTCAAAAGACCTTGGGAGGCACCCAAAGGCAGCACTTAGAGGGATGGGGTTCAGCCCAGGGGATGGAAATAGCCCTGTGGGCCCTGCAGGGAGAGATGCCACCTCCCAGGAGAGCAGCTCCCAGTACCCCCGATGCACCCACAGCTGCTCAGAGACGAAGAGACCAGTGGCACCTCTGGCACCAGTGGTTCTGGAGGGCAGCAGCATTACAACCCTCATGCCCCACACTGGACTTCTCTCTGACCCTCAGGACATGGAGGGAGGCACGGGGTGTATTTCAAGGGGCAGAATTGGGCAAGTGGGGGGCAAGCTGGGAAAGAGCCATGTAAGGGCTGCACCTTGGAGATGTAGTAGACGCACTGCTGGAAGGCATACAGCACCACCTCCTCTAGCATGGCCATGGCCTCCTCGCTGGCTGTCAGCGTGCAGGAGAACAGCGACTCCTTGGATCCTGTGGGGAAACACCACCAACAGTCACACCCAGCCACAGTGGGCACACACCTGCTGGACAGCAGCCACTCTGCCATCCACCAGGTCTCCCTGAAAGTACCAACTGACACACTTACCGGGCTTGCCTCCATGAGGTGGTGAGCCATGGTAAACTAGCTGACCCTAGGCTGTGGCAGTGCCCAGATAGACATGCCTGTGCCCTCCTGAGAGGCAGAGTCTCAGGAAGACAGATGCTACACAGGCAGCTCCATGCCCCCATAAACCCCCAAGTGGGTCAAAAGTTTGTTAATCCACATGTACAAATGAGTTTTCTGTCCTGACCAGCTGTGCCTGCGATAGCAGGTTCTTACCCTTCTGCCCCGCATTCCATTTCTCACTTGGGACGTAGGGCAAAGAGCGTCACTCCTTAGAGTAGTAGTATTCTTTCAAGAGAAAAGAAACCCATACCACCTCCCCCTCGCAGAGACACTGCTGGGAAGATGCTGCTGAATCTGAGGCTGAGACAGCAGGCTCAGGGGTGGCCCTGCCACTAGGGTTAGAAGCAGGAATCAGTGGATTCCTTCCCTTTGGGCAGGGGCTCCCATAAAGCAAGAGGTCCTCACCAGGGCGAAGTCTTACCTTGGGCCTTTCAGAACATGAGGGGGCACCCTGGTGGTCTCAGTGGGTGGGGTCCTGCAGGCTCTTAGGAAGGGACACGGACAGGACACCAGCTGTCTTGCCTCTGTGCTTCCTCATCCCCTCAGATCCCTCCTTATATGGAGGTATGGACCACCAAGTGTTTCCAGAAGACTCACACCATCAGGACCTCCTGTCAGGCCCGTGGGGGGAGCTCTGGTCTGCAGGACATTCTGAGCTGGGCCTCCCTCCCACATGACCAGGCAGCCCTGTTGTCACACAGATTGCTAGGGGATCACCAGCAACTCAGAGGCACGGAAGCTGAACTCTACCTCAGCCAACAGCCACACAAAGCACGTGGACATGTTTCCACTATCTTCATTTTGCTACCCTGCCCCCATCCACCACGCCCAGTCTGTGGGCTCAGTCCCCCAGAACCACCAGGTCTCTTGCTAGGGGCTGGCCCAAGGAGTCTCATTTGCTGCCTGCAACCTCCCCAGGCAGGGCCTGGCAGGGCAACAAGCTCTTGGGCTCTTTACCAGCTGCAATGCTCCTACCTTCCTTCAGAGAAATGCAAGTCTGGTCCAGACCACTGACCAGAAAAAGGAGAGTCAACCAAACAGATGCGCAGCAGAGCCAAGACCTTGCCACCTGCCATAGGGCCACTGGTAGGGCAAGTGCCCTGACCACATGTGGCTCCCTGGGGCAAGGGGAAACACTCAGGGAAGAGGGGAAGGGGCTATAGGGATGGCAGGAGGGGTGGGCGGGGCTTGCATAGGATGGAACCCCTGAGATGCTCCCACCTGTGGTGCCAGCTCCACCGGGATTTCTAAATCATTGACACCCCCAGACCTCTAAGAGGACCTGCAGGCCTGTAATCCCTTCCCCACTTCCCACGCCCTAGGACTGGGCACCCCTCTGGGGCGTGAGGAAACAGTCCCACCCCACAAGGTAAAGGCACTGAACCTCAGCCAGGAGAGAATACTGGAGAATCCTAAATGGATACAACAAATGTCGTCTCCTCCTGAGATGGGCGGATAGGGCCTCCTGGGTAACAGCTTTGGACAAAAACATGTTTGGGGAATGATGAGACAACAGCCATCTCATCAGCACTCAGGACATGACAGATGTTTTTAGAATTCTTCCCAAGACATTTCCTGCAGAAGGTCAGGGGGCTACTGACCTCCCCTTCGCCCTCTAGTGGATGCTATTTTCGTTTGGGTTGTCTAGCGCCTATTTTGCCCATGACACCCAGACCCTGTGGCATCCCTTAGAAAAGTGGTCTCCCGAGAAAGGCAGGGTGGGCAGAAGCTCAGTCCCTTATACCCATCGATTGGGCTCAACAATACCAGGCCCCTGACCAAAAATAACTTCCTCCCCAAGACCACTGGAGGTGGCTAAGGCAGCCAGGGCAGCATTTCTCATGAAAAGCAGCCAAGGCAGGTCCCCAGACAAGGCTCAGCTGACTGCAGCGGCAGGGCAGGTCTCTGACATAAAGCTGCTTGGAAAGGGCGTCAGCAGGAGACTTGCCCAGAATGTGGAGCCCAAAAGTTATGGAGGTGGGAAAGCCAGTGCCCTGAGCTAGATCTTTCTTTAAAAGCCAGGACAAAAGGGATTTCCTTGTCATCATCCCCCTGAACTGTTCTTGGCCCTGGATGATCAGCTGGGGCCCAGGTGCTCCTAGGCCAATGTCCACTTCAGAGGGAGTCTCTGACACTTTAGAACCCTCCTGCTGCTATAATACTGGCCTGGGCAGCTGAGGCCCTTGAGGACACCAGTGCTGGACTCCAGGAAGGACCAGTGCCCCAGGGGAGGCCCAAGGGGCCAGATGGCTGGATGTGGCCCTTGCTTTGGAGACTTATGCAAGTGCAGTCATTTAGGTCACATTTCAGAGTAGGGGAAAACCAGAAGAAAGATTTGCTTTAGACCTAGGCCCTGTGGACAGGGAGAGGCTGCCTTTCCCTGGGAGGGTCAGTGGCTGCCTTGCACATCTGCTTAAGAGGGCAATATCAAAGACCACAGAGCTCGAATTCCCACCAGGACCAGGGAGGATCCATGCTGAGTGCCACACTTCCCTCCATGATCCACAGAAGCCCAGGTGCTACTAGATCCACTAGAAATACCCAGAAAGGTCCCACTATCCCCTTCTCTGTGGAGAGGTGGTAAGAACCCCCCACTGACCAGAAGTAGCACAGACAGATCCCAGCTGGCTCTGCCTCCCTCGCAGCATGCCCTCACCCCACAACCCGAGACCCACTGTCCACCCCGACACAGGGCCTGAAGCAGGATCCTATCCTAACCATACTCCTACCATATGGTCACTGCACAGATGCCTCAGCCCCTCCCTCTTAGCCACCAACAGCCCCTCCTCAGGAAATCTTCCCTGTGGGGCACAGCAGGAACTCAACATCCATGAAGAAGCCAGGCCCAGGACTTCACGCTGGCCTTATGTGCTCATAGCTCTTTGAGTTGGAGCCACAGCTGTCTCCTGGGGACACAGCTGAGTACACAGAGACACTACAGCTTCCAGCAGATCATGACCATGGGAGCACCTTGGCCAGGCCCCATCTGGCTTAAGGGTGCCCCGAGGCTCAGAGATGTAGTCTGAGGGCAGCTCTCAATGTGCCCAGGCCCTCCCAAGGCAGGGCCACTGAGCCATGTCTGCTCAGGAACCTCTACAGCACCTGGAAGGGCCTGAACAGCCTGGAGCTCCACAGAGGTGAGGGGCGGGGGTGACTACAGCAGAACAAAGCTATGTAGGGGCACAACTAAGGCTACCCACATGAGGCCCAAGTCCCTGAGGGCCTGTCCTCGAGTGATCCTATGTTCCTTTCAGCTCTGTCCCAGGGTCTCTGGGCCTTTTCCAGGCCTACCCCTTGGGAGACACAGCCACCGAAATCCTAACCCAGCCTCAAGGCCCAGCCCCAACGCCACCTTCGTGAAGCCCTCCCAGACTGCCCTGGTCAGGACTATTCTCTTAGTGCTTTTAGAACACTTCCTACTATATTTTAGAAACCTCCAAATGCATGTTTTCCCACATTTAATCTCTGAACCGACACAATTTACCATTTTACAAAGATGACTGGCAATATTCTTCCTTTCTGAAATCACGGTGTACCTTATAGGGACAGTGGCCCGCTGCATTCGGTTCATGTGTCTCCCCTACTGAATGACCTGCATACCCACCTACCCCCACCTTCCTGCAAGCAGAAGAGTCGTAATGCAGTCAAGGTGATGCCACCACTCAGACCACGTGGGATGAGGGGACAGATGGGATACCCGCAGACCATGGCTGAGAAGTCCCAGACCCACCCAAACTACCAGTGCTGGCCCCCAAACAACTGACACGCCCCAGCCAGAAGCTGAGAAAGCTCTGGTACAAATTCATCCCTGTTATCAAGGCTAGCTCTGGCAGAGGACAGCAAGAAGCTACCACACTCACTGGGCCGGGGACACCAGCGTGGCCACCAGTAGCACCAGCCATACCTGTGATGTCCAGCTGCTCCTCCATGCTCTGCATGTAGAGTGGGCATTTCTGCTGGATAAAGTACAGGAGCTCGATGCAGTTAGACATCCAGAAAAGAATGTGCTGCAGGTCTGGAACTAGGTCAGCCATGGTAAAGCTGGCCGAGGAGATGGGCTCCTGGCTACCAAGACAGAAAGATAGTTACGCTCAGCCCCAGTTCCCAGGAAAGCTGAATCTGCTTCCCTGTCCGCATAAAGAGGCTCATTTTAATGCACACTAACAAAAACAACTACCGCTGCCAAGCTAACAAAGCTAGGCCGAGAAGTTACAAATACACCTGTGTACCCATTCAGCATCCGTCCACGACACCCAACAGAACAGCGGCTTCTACAAACCTACCAGAAGGATAGCCATTACCAAGGCCATCAGTAACAAACCCTGGTAGGTAAACTATTGAGAGTCTTTTCTCTTGAAACCAGATCATAAAGTAGCTATGAACATTCAAAGAAAGAGTGTGCAAATTTGTATGTGCACATGCAGGTGGGTGGGGGAAGATACAATCCAGAGTTTTTATCAATAGATCAGAAAATAGGAGTTTCAGGTATTATTTACGTTAACAAAGTAATTATAAAAGGAAATAGTAAGGGAACTACTCTGGGAGGTGCACAGGCAAGACTAGCCACCTTTACTACAGTGGGAGTCAGAGGGTAACACGTGGTGGGTGAGGCAAGAGGCCTAAGTGATGCCTGTTACTGGAAGGTGCAAAGGGGTCCTTTGAAAACTTCAAACTGGCCTGACTCAGTTCCCTGAGGCTGCCTCTGAGACTGCATGAGGGGGCCAGCCCAGGTTTCCACCACAGCACAGTGGGTTCCTTATCTCAGGTACATTGTCACTCTGGTTAATTAACACAGAAGGAGCTCAAGCCTGCTCTGCCACCTCTAGCTCAGTACTCCCTTTCTAGGAAACGGTGTCAATGTCAGGGTCACCGGCCTCCCTCACCAGCAACCTCCAGGGCTGACTTCAGAGCTCTCCAACCACTCCTGCATCTCAAGGGACCAGCCCCAGGGTATACCTCTGCCCACTGCCCGCCTTGCTACCTTGTGATTTGAAATTGCCTCTTCTTGTCCTAAACTGGCTTCTTGGCACCTGAGGGATGGATATGGAATGGCTAGGTAGAGATCCCTGCATAATTCCTCATTTTCTTTTTTTTCTTTTTTTATTAAATCATAGCTGTGTATATTAATGCAATTATGGGGTACAATGTGCTGGTTTTATATACAGTTTGAAATACTTTCATGAAACTGGTTAACATAGCCTTCACATTTTCTTAGTTATTTCTTAAGACATTTATATTCTACACTTAGTAGATTTAACATGTACTCTCATTTTTTATTTAATTTTTTATTTTTGAGATGGAGCCTCAAGCTATCCCCCTGGGTAGAGTGCCATGCCATCACAGCTCACAGCAACCTCCAACTCCTGGGCTCAAGCGAGTCTCCTGCCTCAGCCTCCCAAGTAGCTGGGACTACAGGCGCCCACCACAATGCCCGGCCATTTTTTGGTTGCAGCCATTATTGTTGTTTGGCGGGCCCGGGCTGGGGATTCGAACCCACCACCTTAGGTGTATGTGGCTGGCGCCTTAGCCACTTGAGCCATAGGCGCTAAGCCCATGTATTCTCATTTTAAAATGCCAACTGCATGTCTCCTGCACAAGATTACCGTCTCCTCAATGTGCCAGCTCAGTGCTAAGCCATTGGACAGACTTTGGTGACACCTGGGGCAGAGTTCTCACAGCTCAGCTCATGTGCTCATCCACACATTTCCACAGGCCCATCTGGAGGATACTTTCTGAGATGTGTACCCCTCAAGCAGTGAGTAGACAGGGTCATCCATAAACAGATCACACCACCCACAGCTTTGCCAAAGTGAGGAGGGCACCCCTGATGCCTGACCCCTGCCTGGCAGAGGGGCTCCCCACCTCCTTGGTGTCCCTTCCTGGTAGCATTCTCAGGGGCAAGCTGGTGCAGAACTGTCAAGCTGCCAGAGTGACGACTGTGTCCCTAGTACTAGGAGTCTATGCACAACCTGGGGGTCCTGGAAAAAGAACCAAACCCACAGGAAAGGCCATGGATCTATGAGTGGCTGATTTGTGAGGCCAACAGAAAAGGACCAAAGCTTTCTCCTCCTCCCTGTTCCTTTCCTAGCTGAGCAGCCACTGGGACCAAGGGGAGAGATGCAGGCTCTATCCCAGACCCTCCCTGATGCCTGAGGTTTGGCCTGTTCTCTATGATGTAATTTCACTTTTGTTCACAATGTCCTGCTCTCTCTGTCCCACTCCCGGGGAGGGAAGCAGCAAGCCTGAGATGGTCTCTCCTGTGTCTGCAGCTAAGTGGGACCAACACCTGCACACTTATCTCAGGTGTGAGCACTGTCTTTTCCTTTCTGTCCGCTCTGGACACTGGCTTGAATTACACATATGTATGTAGACAGACATAAAGAGTTTTCTATAGTTTCAAAAGGATTAATTTAGCTCTTCATTTGGTTCTCAACATTTATTGCCCTTCTTAATTGCACCCAGAAGTCAAAGGGTAGACACGCCTCTATTGGAAAATAAGCCACCAGGCTTTGCCAGCTGGAGTTTCGTATCAATACAAGCATGGCCAACACTGGATGGATGTGCCACCTGCCAGCTCTGGGCCTAAGGAATAATAGAGACTCAGCCCAGCCTGCCAAGGCACAACAGAGAGGGCCTGGTGAGAAAGGATGACCTTGTGTAAGCCCAGAAGTCCCGACGAAATGAGAGCAGAGAGGGCACAGGGCACTCTGACAGAACATCAGGGACAGAAACTCAGAGGCCTGAGGCAGGGGGGAGGAGAGGGCAAGGGTCAGACGTCTCCTAAGCAGTATTAGGAGGGGAATGGCACATGTGGCCAGTGCACTAGAACCTGCCCCTAGTAACCACAGCAGTGAGAACACACATGCATCATTGGTGCACATGGGGAGCACCAATGGGTGTGCAGGGATGCCGGGCATGTCTGCTGTGTCCATTAGGAGAGGAAAGAGGCAACAGTGATGGCACTATAGACACAGCATGCCACAAAAAGAAGTAGGTTGAGCACATCTACTCATCTGGAGAGGTCATAAGTGAGAAGGCAAAGCACAAAATAATTCATCAGGTGTCATCTCACTGGGTTAAAAAAAAGACCAGAGAGAGAGAGAGAAAGAAAGAAAGAACGATACCAGAGAGGGAGAGAGAGAGAGAGAGAGAGAGAGAGAGACAGACAGACAGACAGCATAAGAGAGTAAGAGCAAGGGATGGATGAAATGTGAGAGCTGAGAGTGAGTTAGGGATGAAAAGATACATATGTTAGAAGTGGAGGGGTCCAGGTGGGAGAGAGGTGAAGGGTCTCCTGCCTTACTATGTAACTAAGTATCACTACTGTTTGACCTTGTGAATGTGTGTAAACAGCAAAAGGGGAATCCCACTAGGGGACACCATGGGGGCAGGAAACCAGAGCTGAGGACAACGGGACTGGATTCCGGTGCAGAGGGCACCGGAGACACCAAGAGGCCGCAGTGGCTGAGATGACCAGGGCGTGGACTGGAGTAGGAATCACAAACAATCAGGTAACAGGCAAAAACATGGGAGAAAGGGAACAGAGTGTCCAAGATGTGGCAGAACCTAGCAGAGCCATCTCAGACATCAATAGACCAGGAAGAGGGGTTCAGCCTCTTGGGAAGGCTGAGTATACAGGGTGGAGAGAAGAGGCTGAGGCTGGGAAAGGCAGGACAGAGGAAGGGGGACCCTGCCAGCACTGGACCAGAGATGTCTGGAGTCCAGAATGTTGCCAAGTCAAGAAACCTATTACTTCTTGTGGCAAAAAGAAGGCGTTGATGCTGAAGGGCTGATGCTAGAAGATGCTAAGGGGGCCGTGCTTGCTGGTGGAGCAGGCTGCAGGGTCAGTGACAAATCTGCAGTCCTCAACCACCCATTATGCCTGCACCCTCATCTGTTTGGAGCAATTTTATTTGGTGGCAAAATTTGAAACTCGCATGAAGCGGTGTACCTGCAGGGTCTTTAGGAATCTTGCTTCATGTATACATTGAGTGGATGGCTGCTGCCTGTGGGTGTTGTCTGATGCCCAGCACATCCAGCACCTGACCTTTCTAAATTCTAGAATATTACAAAACCCAAAACACATGTGGACCCCAAAATTTGGGTTGTTCAATAAATTTAGCCTGAGCTGCCTCTGTACACGAGTCCTCGCTCATGGACCTGCAGCTAACTCAGAGGGTTGACACACTGCAACTCACGGGCCACAGCCTAACACAGAGGGTGGACACACTGAAACTCACAGGCCACAGCCTAACCTAGAGGGTGGACATACTGCAACTCACGGGCCACAGCCTAACCTAGAGGGTGGACATACTGCAACTCACAGGCCACAGCCTAACGCAGAGGGTGGACACACTGCAACTCA